>NC_079417.1:20504792-20775604 GCF_026213295.1 Gadus chalcogrammus
GATGTTCCCGAATTCAGCCGTGGTGCAGAATTACAGCCACTATGAGCCAGTCTCACATTGAGCTTTCCCCAAACACACCGTTTCGGTGTCTGTAGCTTTAATGCATATGAGGAGGAGAGAGGCGGGTCAAGGAGGAGGGTGGGGGTGTTGCCCTGAGCAACTTGCAGCCACGGTACAATGCGCTCTGTTTACAGTGGATGTATCGCAATGGCGAGGCGCAAACACAGCCTTATGCCGTGTTCTGTAAATATTCTAGAACAATCCGGGTGCTCTGGCAGGAGTCCTGGAGCTCTATATCTAAATAATATCATATTATGCATAGATAACTATATCCTATAATATATATTATCACGGCCAAAAGCTGTGTGCACCTCCAGTCGATATTATGATTCTCAAACGACTGCGTCAGGTTCTCCGACGTCTCTGGTTCTTCCACTTCCACATCAGTCTGAAGTAGACTGAACCGCGACATGGAGGAGAAAGGGATTGTTGCCCGCGATTGTCTCCCGCCGGAGCCCCGCTGCCCGCTTCCAAGGCAACACCGCCTCGGAGCTGCCCTTTTCCCGCTGCCGAGGCAACAGCGCATCGGCAGCGGGCAGCGGGCAGCGCCGAGGCACCACAGCCCCACAGCGGTGGTTCAGCGGGCAGCGGGCATAAAGTGAAATTTTCCTGCCATGGGACCTTTAAAGAATCAATGCACCTAACGTCCCAAGAGGATTTCGCCAGCCAGAGAGACAGTATATAGCTCATTTCCTGAGGGAATGTAGACACTTTCAAAGGCTTACCAGCTCTGTTGCTTACTGTTGCTTTTAGAAGATATTCCATCCTAAAATGCATGCACAATTTCAACTGAATGGATCAGAGCTGACTCAGAATGTATTCACACTGCTGTCAGTCATAGTGTCATCTCACAGGCTGATCCACAGCGTGCTATAGATGTGGTACACACTCACAACAGAGGGCTTTGAGACAAACCACCACGCCGTGCAGGGCCCATGGATCATGGACGCAGTATCCTTCTGTGGACGAAGGGAAGAGGCCTGAGCAGGAGCCATGTATCGCTAACCCGCTGGATCACGGCGAGTACCATTCCCTGGCACACCTCTATTCCCGCTGGTTGCTGGCCTCAGAGGTAAACAGAGGTAAGGCCCACCGTGGGGAACAGCCGCCGGTAGACCAGGCAGTAAACCCCCAGGGGAACTGCCCAGGCAACCGTTACCGGCTGTTGAACTGACACAGAGAGAGCAGGGGGGAAGCTGCGTGGATACCCCACATAGCTCTGGTGTCCAGCTCTCACCGCGAGAGGAGCTGCCCATCACCCTCAGACAATCGTTTACTTTACTTACTACATTGTAGCAAGCTTTCATCCAGGCCAGATTTACATACAGATGATGAAGGAGCAGGTATAGGGGATTTGGCATTAGCATTTGACCATAAACACACACCCACAAACAAACACACACACACACACATGCACGCACGCACATACACACGAGCACACACACACACACACACACACATACACACGCACACACACACACACACACACACACATATATAAATGACTTATATATATGCTACTTATTGGTCGACTGCAGTGTCAGGCTGCCTATAAACTTTGTTTGGTCGTGTAACCTGGACCAATGGAACATTCGATCAACTGAATTTTGCATTTTCAACAACATCTGTTATATGATCTGCAGTCCTACTCCAGTAACAGTGAAGAGAACTGATGTCTGTACGACTGCCGCAACAAAGAGATCAGCCAATCAGAGGCTGGCATCGGAGAGCCTCCTCTTGAAACTAACCATGAACATATGGTGTTATTTTGTTAAACTAAAGGGGGTGGTGCTGAAATCCAATTCCACACTAAACTTGCTGAGATGATGTTCCACTTTGATTTATAATAAAATATATACATATACCAACTGTATGCATACACATTTATACATATATTCTCTTGGTCTCTCGAAGAGGCCTGTATTTGACATTAGTCCCTATAGAGGTTAGTTTAGTGTCTCAGTCGAGGTATGCCACATCCTCGGTCCCTCGCCCTCCCAGCGTACGGCCCTACCCCCTCTCACCTCCTCTCCAGTCTCCGCGGTGGGCTGGACATTTAAACTCTCCTATTCTAAACCCTGGACCTTGTATCTTCTTAAGCAAACGGCTGTTGTTCAAGAAGGAAGACAAGATGGTGAGTCAAACACTAATTTAGTACGAGTCCTGGTGATAATTGGTTCTGGTGATTGCATGAAGTAGTTCTATGTCTTACTTTTTGCTACTATTACTTAATTACTTAATCATGTGCACAATAATATATCAGATTAATATAGGGCTGCATATTTTGTATACAAAAAAACGATTCACTATTATAGCTTATTATAGGGCTGCTTTGTAATATTGTTGTCATTTTTTTTCAGACAACATACACTGACAAAGGCGAAAAGGTTTGTGCTGACATTTGTGTATTTGTCAAACTCTTTCTCAACAATTGTATCTTTACATTGTTTGATTATAGTAGAATAAATAAACTGTGTGTGTGTGTGTGTGTGTGTGTGTGTGTGTGTGTGTGTGTGTGTGTGTGTGTGTGTGTGTGTGTGTGTGTGTGTGTGTGTGTGTGTGTGTGTGTGTGTGTGTGTGTGTGTGTGTGTGTGTCTTTGCCTGCGTCTGTGTGTTTAGCACGAAAAAGGCAAGTTCCTGTGCTTCGATCACCTGACATTCTGGGTTGGAAATGCTAAACAGGTATGTTAACGCAGAAAGAGACACCTTTACCAACCAGAGGATTCCAACCATTTTCTGAGAGGTACAAGATAAACAGGAGATTGGTGTTCTGCTCCTGGTAGGCCGCGTCGTTCTACTGTAACAAGCTGGGCTTTGAGCCCGTGGCGTACCAGGGCCTTGAGACGGGCAGGAGAGATGTGGTTTCCCATGTGGTCAAACAGGGCAAGGTAAGGACCAGACGCACTCAGCGGGGTGTCGTGTGTACGACAGCTGGACACGAAAGAAGAAACAACTTGTTCATCAATAGTTTGAAAAGAAAGAAATATAAAGCTTTACATCAATGATAATTATGTTGATATGTAGCATTATTGCAGCTGCCATTTCTCCCTCGGAAAAGAAATGTTGTTGCCTCAATAGACCTTGCCTGGTAAAATAAGGGTTTAATAAAAACATATGAATAAACTATGAATTCCATGAAAAGCATGGAATAGATGACCTCCTATGGTATTTGGAGTGGACTAGTAATGTTAATCTTTGGCTTCCCTCCTATACAGATATTGTATGTTTTCTCCTCTGCTCTCAATCCTGGAAACAAAGGTAATGATGCAAATTACGTTGGTCTCATTCCCTGGGATTGAAGGATAAAATTCAATGTAGCAATAGAAAAGCATTTATTTTGACTTATGCTGTCTTTTCTCAGAGATGGGCGAGCATCTCATCAAACATGGAGATGGGGTGAAGGATGTTGCGTTTACAGTGGAGGACTGTGACTACCTTGTGCAGGTAATAAAGCTCAAGAACTTAAACTCAAGAGTTTGAAGAGAAGACGTTCAAGCAAATTCAGCTTTACTGAGCTAAACATATATAAACACATCATAATATAATATATACCAATATTATACATAACACACACACACACACACACACACACACACACACACACACACACACACACACACACTTTACGCCCCTTTTAACCTGGCCCTCTATTTAAAAAATTGGCCGCCATACAGTCTATCAAAACTGGTTCAGTAGGGGTTTAATTTTAATGAGTTGACCTGACTGCATGGAGTTGTTTTGACCTGACTGGCAGAAAGCCCGGGAGCGGGGAGCCCTGGTTGTGAGGGAACCGTACACCATGGAGGACACTCAGGGCCAGGTGAAGCTGGCTGTGCTCCAAACGGTAAGGGCCACCATGGAGGACATATTATCACATGTTTAGAGAGGCTCTCTCCAACGCTGTTCTGCTTAATGAGCTTACTCAGTTCATAGCAATAGCTAAAGCTATACAAACGTTGTTTGTCCGTTGGTTTTGATCAAGTACGGGGACACCACACACACGCTGGTGGAGCGTACGGCATACAACGGCCTGTTCCTGCCTGGTTTCAAACCGCCGCTGCACAAAGACCCCCTCCTGGCCACGCTGTGAGTAACAAACAACAGTCCTGCTGATATGAGAAGACGTACCATGGCTGTTTTCTTTGCGGAGGTCATTTTGCTTGGTATTTCTGTGCAGGCCGAGCGGGAAGCTGGATTTCATCGATCACGTTGTGGGGAACCAGGGAGACGACGAGATGGTGCCAGTGGTTGAATGGTAACATGCTGCTCTTTGCGTATGACGCCACAGCATTCTGTTTTGAAACGCTTGTTGAGGAAAGACCTGTTTTAAATAGTTTCATGTAAACTGGTGTTCATCCATGAAAAGTGTTCCGGTCGCTGCATTTAAACGGGACTTGGAGGAGGAGAGGGGTGGGCTGGTAAGAACTTAACCCTGCCCATTCTGAGTGCTGACTGCTCCACCATGACTCATCACTATTTCTCTCAGTCTCCTGGAATTTCTCCACATCTGGGTCTGATTTGGACCTTGTTACAGGGATTGGGCTGCTCCTCCTCATTGGATGAGCCCCCTCATTGGATGAGGAGAAGAGTCACATGACCCAAGGCCCAGATGGAGCTGCGAATTAGAAAGCTCTTTATCTAATGATGCGTGGCCAATCATGTCTCAGTTCCAGGGTCGGTGAAGTGTTCAGAGTGCCACTGCAGAAGGTGTTCCTCTCAGCATGACAGAAGCGATCACCTAAAGCAGGACCACCTCTTCCTCCCGTGACCTCCCCCCATTTGAACCCCAGTCGTTGTTTCTTCACGTTCTGGAGTGACCTTTGACCTCTGGTTGACGGTATTCTCAGGTACCAGAGGAACCTTCTCTTCCACCGCTTCTGGTCCGTGGACGACAAGCAGCTGCAGACTGAGTTCAGCGCCCTGCGCTCCATCGTCGTGGCCAACTATGAGGAGACTGTGAAGATGCCAATCAACGAACCTGCCACTGGGAAACGCAAGTCTCAGATCCAGGCAAGGGCTCCCCTCTCATTGGCCTCATGCAGGGACATACAACCCTCCAACAAAACAACTAGGATGGTTTTATACTAAATTATAGATTATTTTTTCATTCAGATTATACATTTGGTCATACAAGGTTCCTATCCTGACCAAAGTTTTATCCTTAAAGGAAATATAAACAGCTTTTCTAGTTTTTACATGTGAAATATGTTTGTGAATATGTAGATTGAAGAAGGGTTGACTGCCTCTGGAATGCATGCACTCGTATTAATGGAGACTCTGGCCCCTCACTTCCTGTGACCACCAGGAGTATGTGGAGTACTACGGCGGTGCAGGAGTCCAGCATATCGCCATGAATACGTCAGATATAATCACCGCAGTAAGTACCAGAAAAAACACCTGCAGATGAACTGACAGCAACCCTGGTCCTGCTCGTACGGAGAGCCGCAGACCGAGATACAGCTGTTCATGAAACGTATCGTCCAGCACTTTTTCTTTTCATGTTGTTTGCAGATTGTTAACCTGAAGCAGCGCGGGATGGAGTTCATGTGTGTACCGGACACGTACTACGAACAGCTGAGAGAGAACCTCAAACACTCCAAGGTCAAGATCACAGAGGACCTGGATGTCCTTCAGGTCAGAACGCCGTGCCTTTCCCTGTGGGGGGACGGGGAAGCTGTGTTGGCACCTTGAGGAGGACAGAGGACACACAGAAAGAAAGAATGCTCTGCATGAAGATAATAGGGATTCAGTTGAGGCCATAATTAATGTTTTGCCGTTATTAATTTTCAGAACTTGAAAATCCTGGTGGATTTCGACGACAACGGATATCTGCTGCAGATCTTCACCAAGCCGGTCCAGGATCGTCCCACGGTGTTCCTGGAGGTGATCCAGAGACACAACCACCAGGTGAGGACTCTCAGGCCTCCAGTGCACGTCAACTTAAAGGCGCACGTCAGGCCCTTGCGGTGGACGCAAGGAGGGTCCACAAGGAGGGTCCGCAAGGACGTAAAGGGTCAATCACCCCCTTGCGTTGCTTGAACGAGGGTTCATAATCAGCCTTTAAATGGGAGCAAACACTTTACCCACAAAGGGATAAGCGGCCGGGGAGGGAGGGAGGGAGGGTATTGAGTCTCACCAGTTGTGTTCCTGTCTCTCTCCAGGGCTTCGGCGCAGGAAACTTCAAGTCTCTATTTGAAGCCATTGAGGCCGACCAGAATGCCAGAGGAAACCTGACGATCCTCACACCCAATGGCGTCTCAAAGATCGCTTGAAGCTTGAGTGAACTATCCCACGTGATTGTGATTGATGCCGAGAGGCTCACCATTGTGAGCCTGATAGCCGTTTGTCAAATGAAGGATATTAATGCACAAGACATGAGTTTAATAATGCCAAAGCAGGAAGGACATTGTGTTCACCATATTATTCAACGTTACTTGATGGTAATTCTTTTTTTTAAAGGACATGTAAAACTGTTTGCATTGTAATGTTTACTGTCCTTCGTTGCAATATCCCATAATTCCTTTATATAATCAACCAATGTTCTGGAGCAGTATGGGTGGCGGCTGACGTCTCGGAGGGGAGTTTGACACAAGCCGCCATTCGCTCTCTCAAATGAAAGCATAATGAGGTTAATTTGGATGCTCCACAAGGGTAGCTAGTGAATTTAAACATGACTTTACCCTGTACTGTACTTGCACATCATTCAAAAACCACTTCAAGAGGGCGTGTCCACCTAGATTTATGCTGGATAGATCAGTCGACCAGCCTACCAAGTGGACTGTAGCAAATGTTGCTTATCTATCCATCATACATCTAGCCGTCGGCCCCCACAGGCAGGGGATCTTCTCGTCTTCGTTGGGGAACTTGTAGTCGTAGGTGATCTCCTCGCTTACGCCGATGGTCTGCCTGGAGTAGATGACGATGTTCTTCTGGGACTCGACCGTGATTATCTTAGCGTAGCAGTTGGGCTGAGGGGCAGAAGGAGAGTTTGGTGTATCGTACAATGACCGTTTTGAGTAACTCTTTAAATAGACCATTGTTGTCATGATATAACGAATTGCATTATATAGCATCGCTTTCTTTACCATTTATAAATAAAAATACTTGATGCAGACCGTTGTTATGAGTTCCTTCTGTGACTACCCCAGTCGGATATCTTCAGAGCGGCTAGACGTCAAAAGACTCTTGAAGTGTTATATTGTATTTATTTAATCTTGGTTGGGTTTTATCAAACACATTTTAGTTGCATTATGTATTTATAAAGGGGAGTGATGCCTGGTTATGGTATTTCAATAAACCTTGCCTCTGGGTTAGAGGATATAGAGAGCACCTTACTCCAGTTCCAGTACCCGTTATATCCCCCTCTTCTCCCTACCTCCTCCCACCATCCTACTCCCTCCCTTCTACCAACCCTCCCCAGCCCTCCTTACTTGCCCCCCCACTCCTTCACCCCCCCCCGCCAACCATCTATCGCACCCGACCCACCCTCCCGAGCTACCGTAAGAGGAGCCTGCACCCTGGATTGCCCTCAAAAGGCCCTCGCTAACACACTGACGCTCCCCCCCACGGCCAAACCAACACCTTTGGCCCACTACGATCAACAGACACCGTCCCCACCTCTTCCTCCTCCTCCTCCTCAAACCAGCTTGCATCCCTTCCCCCCATCGCCCTAGTCTCCCCCTCATTGGAATCCATTGACACACACATCAGTCCGCCCCCCACTCACTCTATTCCCCGTCCTGCAGATCCCACCAAGCAGCGGTCCCAACCACAGACCTGGACTGGTACAGGTAGGGCGGAGACCCAAGCAGATGGCTAAAGTGATGATGGGTCAAAGCAAAGGCAAATGTCCTACACAGCAATCCCAATATGAAGCCACCTCCTCAAACAAACAGAACAGGTTTTATCTGCACTCCAGCCAGTCCTCCATCCCACCACCACAACGCACCCTACAGCTTAGACTTCACCACGTCCTTAATTTGGCTTTGTTAGGTACCCGCACCCTCACTCCCGAGCGCAGATGGACGAGTGTAACCACCGACCCGAAGCCTTGACCGATCAAGACG
The DNA here is from genome assembly GCF_026213295.1 of Gadus chalcogrammus. Lineage (NCBI taxonomy): Eukaryota > Metazoa > Chordata > Actinopteri > Gadiformes > Gadidae > Gadus > Gadus chalcogrammus. Next base: position 20,512,919 of record NC_079417.1, read on the forward strand.
ACATTTACAATCCACAGACACGATCCAAGAGTTTAAAGTCAGGGATTGGACCATTCGCAAAATCGGTTACTCCAACCTGAGTCTGATCCCTCCCCACACACAGATAAGTTGCTTTCAGACATACCTGCAATTCCTGATATTCTCCAGCTATTCTCCTGATGGGCTGTATGTGTGAAAAACATTCCCTGACATTTGTACCATAAAATTCTCCTGAAAAAAAACGACCCTTGAGGTAGTATTTTCTCCGGAGGAAAAGATTATGTGGTGAATTTCTCAGTTAGTGGGTGTGTTGATGATGCTTCTTTCATACGTCCCTGTGGAGGGAACACAGTGGCAGGCAGCATTTGAATGTCAATTCAAGAAGACATATGACTTACTACGAGAATGGCCTGGAAAGAGGAAGAAGTTCGCCTTTTGTATAGGGGACAAAAGTACTCACTATTGTAGTCTACTCTAGGCCAACTTTGTAACATTGGTGACTTTATTTTTTCAGACAACATATACAGACAAAGGCGGAAAGGTTGGTGCTGAGATTTTTGTCTTTGTCAAACTGTATTTCAACAATTTGACCTTTAGGTTGTTTGATTATAGTACAATGAATAAACCTGTGTGTATGTGTGTATGTGTCTGTTTCCGTGTGTCTGTGTGCATGTGTGCTTGTGTATGTGTATACATATATCTATATATATCTATATATATCTATATATATATATATATATATATATATTATAGATATATATATATATATATTATAGATATATATGATAATTTTTCCAGCCTAACATGGTTAAAAGTAGCCCAGTTGGGTGGGAAATCGGACCAATCTGTCAACACTGCTCAACATCCAGGGATCCTGCTTATTGGTTCATAGCGACGACGGATAGATTTTTGCGCGAATCAGACCCCTTAAGGTCCCACCCACTCAGAGGAGGACTTTCCTCCTCTCTCCCATTGAAACCCATGTTATTCACCGGCCGCCAGTACTTTCGGGAAAATGAATGGGAGTCAACGGAGGCTGATGGAGGACGTTCCTCCCTGAAGTAATTGTCAATAGGCGATAGGGGGTGCTAATGTTCCTTTACCCAGGGAAACTAACATTATATAGTCAAAGGCAATAAAGTAGTCATATTTAAGGGCATTAATTCATTACAATAGTCTGGGCAATCTACATTTTTTATTCTCAACAATGTTAGGGAGGATCTTCCTCCCTCTCCTCAATGGAGAAGCCTCCACTGATATATATATATATTAGAGATGTCCGATATTATCGGCCCACCGATATTATCGGCCCGATATTAGCATAAAAATGTAATATCTGTCAATATCGGTATCGGATTTTTTTTAAATGTTTTCAAAATTATGCAGTACAGTGCACATTGTAATTGACTCATATTTGTGCATTTATTCAATTAAGGTTATAGAGTTTTAGTTAAAGAAACATACTGCTATGTTGCACATAGTTGTTCAGGTACAATGTTTTATCATTTGTGAAGTCAAGTTTGCCCTATTTGTTGTGGGCATTGTCAAGATTATCTCAGGGAGAGTGTAATCCAAACTGTTGTCTGAGACCATTAAAAAAAATTAAAATAAACATGGCACTTTTCCCTTAAATTAAGTTGAAGTATTTTTCTTATTTTGCACAGACAATGTTAACATTTGGAAAGCCTTGTTGCATTCAAGAATGCATCCTGTGGGGCATCACAATAACATTAAGCATGTTGTGTTAATTCCACAACAGGAGATATGTAATGTTACCTAAATTAGGTTTGAGGAAAAATAACCCAAATATCGACATCGGTATCGGCTGATATTGGAATCGAAAATTTAGAGTTGGACAATATCGGATATCGGCAAAAAAGCCAATATCGGACATCCCTAATATATATATATATATATATATATATATATATACATGTGCGTGTGTGTGCGCGCGCGTGTGTGTGTGTAGCAGGAAAAAGGCAAGGTCTTGTGCTTCGAATAACTGACATTCTGGGTTGGAAATGCGAAACAGGTATGTTAACCACATTTATAGGTTGAAAAGAAAGTTACAATATAAAACTATACATCACTGATAATAATGTTGACATGTAGCTGTATAGCTGCTATCTTGGCCACGGCTCCCTCAGAAAATAATTGCTGCCGTCTCAATAGGACTTGCCTGGTAACATAAAGTTTAATAAAAAATAAATACGAACAATGTGGCCCCTGTGGTGGGAATTTTGGACCATGTCAATAGTTTCTGTATAAACTGTTTAAGAATAAAGAGTCATCCGAACGAAATTAGGGTAATATATTTAAGTAATGAACATACAATAACAACATCCAACATCACTTGAGGGTGATTCTTTTTAAGTACATGTAAAACTGTTTGCATTGTAATGTCCGTAAACGCATGAACCAGCGCTCTTCGTTGCTATATCCCATAATTCCTTTCTATAATCAATCAATGTTCTGGAGCAGTACCTCAGGAGGTAGAGCGGGTTGGCTGGTAATTGCAAGGTTGCTTTTCGATCCTCGGCTCCTCCTAGCTGAGTGTCGCGGTGTCCCTGAGCAAAACACCTCGCCCTAACTGCTCCAGTTGGCTGTCACCTTGCATGGCTGACACCGCCGTCAGTGTGTGAATGTGTTCATGAATGGGTGAATGCAAAGCAATATTGTAAAGTGCTTTGGGTAAAAGCGCTATATAAATGCAGTCCATTTACCAGTATGGGTGGCGGCTGACGTCCCGGAGGGGAGCTTGACACAAGCCGCTATTCGCTATCTCAAATGAAAGCATAATGAGGTTGAAGGAGAGAGTTAATCATTTGGATGCTAAACAAGGGTAGATAGTGAATTTAAACTGGACATTACCTTGTACTGTACTAACACATTACGTAATTTATGTCCACCTGGATGTATGCTGGATAGATCAGTCGACCAGCCTACGCAGTGGACTGTAGCAGATGCTGCTCATCTATCCAACATACATCTAGTTGGACACCCCCACTAGTGATGTCACTAAGGCACAGGGAAGGGCATGTTTTCAAACGGCTTCTAATAGCTAATTATACTCACACCTGGTGGCATAATATCAACCCTTTAAATGTGCCGTAGGTTGAGTGAATGTTGATTCCATCTGCTACTAGAGAGTGAAATGCTCTGTGAGAAACTGTTCTGGTGAACTGCTCCTCTGGGAGGGACACAAGTTTACGCTGCTCACGGCCCAGCTGTTCTGATTGGTTTGGGAGGCCACCATACAATCACAGGCTTGCAGACGGCGAGATCTTAGCGCCGCCACAGGGGACTGAAAGCACCATGAATATTGCTCTCCTCAGCTCTTTATCTTTACAACTCTTGAATCTTACCTACAGCCCCCTTAACTCCGAAACTTTAAATTCTTTAATTCTAAATAATTTAATTCTGGAGCATAACCTCCTTTTCATAATAATTAAATTAACTTCCTGAAGGATTTAAGGTTATACTCCTGTCGGGAGGGAAAATTATCAGTATAAAGTTGTAACTTCTCCCTGAATTGTATTAGAATTGTCCTCTGTCAAGCCAACACCGGATTTACCCAGGACCCTGTATTGACCGCAGCCGGCCCCCTGGATGGCCCCCCAGGACAGGCTAGTTCAGGGTCCCAGGACAGGCTAGTTCAGGGTCCCAGGACAGGCTAGTTCAAGGTCCCAGGAAAGGCTAGTTCAGGGTCCCAGGACAGGCTAGTTCAAGGTCCAAGGAAAGGCTAGTTCAGGGTCCCAGGACAGGCTAGTTCAGGGTCCCAGGAAAGGCTAGTTCAGGGTGCCAGGACAGGCTAGTTCAGCGTCCCAGGACATGCTAGCTCAGGGTGCAGGACAGGCTAGATCAGGGTGCAGGACAGGCTAGTTCAGGGTCCCAGGACAGGCTAGCTCAGGGTGCCAGGACAGGCTAGTTCAGGGTCCCAGGACAGGCTAGCTCAGGGTGCCAGGACAGGCTAGTTCAGGGTCCCAGGACAGGCTAGTTCAGGGTCCCAGGACATGCTAGCTCAGGGTGCAGGACAGGCTAGTTCAGGGTGCAGAACAGGCTAGTTCAGGGTGCCATGGCAGCCGTCAGCCCCACACAGGCAGGGGATCTTCTCGTCTTCGATGGGGAACTTGTAGTCGTAGGTGATCTCCTCGCTGACGGCGATGGGCTGCCTGGAGTAGATGACGATCTTCTTCTGGGACTCCACCGTGATGATCTTAGCGTAGCAGTTGGGCTGAGGGGCAGAAGGACAGTTTTTTGTATGGTACAATGACCATTCCGTGTAACTCTTTATATAGACCATTGTTGTCATGAATATAACGTATTGCATTATAGAGCATCGTCTTTTATACCACGCTATAAATGAAAATAGTTGATGCAGACCTATGTTAGGAGTTCTTTCTACTGAGTGACTGCTCAAGTAGGATATCTTCAGAAGTATTAGATTGTATTCAAGGGCGTAGGTTTGGTCTGAGCTTTGTTGGCTCTAAAAAAAGTTCTAAAAAAATTAGAACTTATAAATGTGAAATGACTTAATAAAAATCCAAATGATAAAAGTAAAAAAAATTAATAAATAAAACCTTCCCAGGACACTACCAAGACCCCCCCCCCCCACACACACACACTAAATTAAATAACGTACGACGCACGCCTGACTTTAACTTTGTTTGATGCATTTTCTGTTGATGCATATGCAGTAAAACATTTAGTATAGCACCATTCCAATTGTACACATATGCTTGGTAAGCAAAGACAAAGATTCCGTCCAGCTATTAAATTATAAAACAGATCTGTCTCAAAAGACGTTTTTACATGTATGTTTTACGGCCAAATATGCCCGTCTTATGTGCGCCTTTTTCCCGGCATGGTCAGCAGGTAAATTGCGGCTTGAGCTAGCACCCCATTTCACCCTCCCGGAACCTACACACATGGGGGGGGGGAAGGGGGGTGTTGCTGCGTTGTCTAGACAGAGACAACGCAGCGATATCAACATGAGTAGGTGTAGCTGGAGAAGGGCACGTGTTCATTCTATTGTAGTCTACGTAATACTATTGTATAGTCTACTATTGTTGTTTTTATAATAGCCATTTCACTACTTTCCTCAAATTCATGCGCTGAATAGTGACCTGGTTGTGCGTGTGTGCGTGTGTTTGTCTGTTGGGTTATCTGGATTATATAGGCTGTAGCAAGCAAGTGATAACCAGTGATAACCAGATAAGACTGGGAGAGATGGTGCGATATATGAGAAAGACGCAGAGGAACCTTCCTCACTAGAAGCCGTGACCGAACCGGCTGGCAGTGTGTAAAAAGGAAGACGAATGCTGGGAGGCGGTACCGAAGTGGGTATTTAACCTTTTCTCCCGCATGAGGCACTTTTTTTTCGTTTCAACCTGAATATTGGTGGGGACATTTAAGTCGTAATTTGACATTGGTGGGGACACGTCCTTAGGTCCCAATGCAAATCTACGTCCTTGATTGTATTTATTAAATCGTAGTTATTATCACTTTTTTGTTTTATTATGTTTTATTAGGTAACGCGATATACTGTAGGTGAGTGATGCCTGGTTAAAGTATTCTCTCACCCAAATCTGCATATTGTTGTAACTTCACCCGAAACGCCCTTTATAAGCGGAGGAAGAGACATCCGTGTCCCCCTCGCAACCTGCCATTACAAAATGTGTATATAAATGTGTACAAATGTGTGTTTTCAATGGTAACTTCAAGCCGTTGTTTAATCTGAGAATCTGCCAGCTTGTTGCCAGCCTTTTCACCTCGCACTGCAGTGCAGCCTATCATCGCTCATGCATTCGTATGAATAAATAAATGTTTGAATTTATAGCATGAAAGGCTTTCTCCAGTCTCCCTTCATGCCAGTCTCCCTCCCTCCCTTCTAACCCTAACCCTAAAACACAGCCCAGCTGAAATACTGTACTATGGCAAATGATAGAGGCATGTGAACATAAATAACAAATACAATAGGTGTAGATATAGGGTATAATAACACATGTATTCTATTCTTAAAAATATGAGAATACATATGTAATTTAAGTAGGATAATCAAACAAATAAGGATTTGGCAGGCATGCTTAAAGGGCATGATATGCAATACCAAACTCATTTACGATGGCATGCAAGAACCTGGGCCGACTATTCGATTTTCCTCCTCTAGTGTACGTGTATGTGACTAATCAATACAAACATACATAAATACGGCCCACTCACGTTGCAGCTGTGGTTGATGAAGCGGGCCAGGTTCCCACACTTGGTGGCGTCTATGATGGTGTCCTGGTCCACCCTGAACAGGTAGCTGCTCCCGATGCCCTGCTCCTCGTACTGCTTCTCCCGCATGTCCGCCATCACCTGCGGCTCGTCAAACACAGGGTGAGGTCCGGGTTGGTGACCCACCTGAACTAGCCTGAGGCCCTGTCTGTATAATGGAGGAGAGGCGGGGGACTAAGACAAGGTTAAGGGGGGTTCCTTTGAAACAACCCTTTCTGTTATATCGAGAGGCGGGGAATAACGGGGTCTATGGATGGGTTATAGTTAAGGGTAACTACGGTTATGACTGGTTGTATTTAGCTGTTTCATGTCATGGTTTGTGTTGGCGAGCATGTTGATTATGTGTTGGACAACTTGGGCTAATGACCGATGGCTTTAGATGGCAGTTTTAAGTATTAGGTTAGATATGCTTATGTATTGGTGTTATGTGTGGTTATAAGTTCAACATAAACTGTGTATATCTAGATAGAAGTAATATATTGTTGTATCAATCGTTTTACCTTAAATGATGATTAAGGAAGTTTAGGTGTTGTCTACAATCTAGTCTACATAAGATTAGACTAGTGGTTGAAGCGAGGGACAGGTGTCTCTCACCTGTCTGATGGTCTGGCCCACATACTCAATGACCAGCTCGTCTGCTGCTATGGGTTCCAAGGCAAAGAGGCCCCAGTCGTGGATGTGGCTCCTGGCAAAACGGATCCTCTTCTTGCGGAACTGAGGATCGAAGAGAGAGAGAAAGAGAGAGAGAGAGAGAGAGAGAGAGAGAGAGAGAGAGAGAGAGAGAGAGAGAGAGAGAGAGAGAGAGAGAGAGAGAGAGAGAGAGAGAGAGAGAGAGAGAGAGAGAGAGAGAGATTGTTTAATCTTAACCTATTCTATGTCAGGTTTTCACTGCAGTTATAAATGCAAATAATCAGTGGAGAAAATAGCGAAAGATTTGCAATTTCTAACACTTTAGTGGCACTTCAGTTAACTATATGCAAATGAACGCGTAGTGCAGAGGGCAACGCTGCTATCAGAATTTGGATTATTCTGCTGCTGTCTGATCCGTGAGTTGACCTTCAGCTGGTTGAACTTGACCAGGTCGCTGTCACAGCTGAAGGAGGACAGCAGGCGGCGCTGTTCCGACCTGAAGTCGGAGCCGGCCCTTAGCGAGCTCTGAGGATGGGCTGACGTGGAGAAGCCCTGTGGGGTGAGAAAAAAACAAGCAGCCTTTACCCCACCGACCCCCAGGGAGCCCAGGATGTACCGGCGCTCTGTGTGAATGTGTGGACGTGCGGCTCAGATACCAGTGCGCTGGAGGCCGGCGGCTCCGGGGCCAGTCGTGCGTCGTTCAGATTTTTGAGTTTCTCTGTCCGGCTGATGGTGTAGAAGCCCTCGCTGCGGGCGCAGCCACTGCCGTGCTCGGCATCGCGGTCCTCATCGCTCCCTGGGGTGCTGCTGGTCAGTGGTGAGGAGTCAAGGATGTCAACTAGTAACGTCACTGGGGTGGGCGGGTGTATGCAGTATGACCGAAAATAACCCAAGTTCATATTGTTGTTGAGTTCTTGCTGGTTGACATTTAATATCTAAGAACTCTAAGCTGTGCATTGATCAACCACGCTGTGAAATGACATCTTTAAAGGATATGGGGGTGAGGCACCCACAGGGTGTCACTGAGCCAGCCCAGCCCGTTGTCCCGGCGCAGCAGCCTCTGGTGGGAGAGCAGCAGGAGCCGAGCGTCCTCCTCATCCAGGCCCTCCCTCCACACGTCGTGGAGGACCTCCGTCTCCTCGCACTGGGACCGGGACCAGGGGGGCGACCGGCAGGGAGGGGATTTAGACCACCTCCGTCGTCTCCGCTGGCGCACCCACCGTCTCCTCCTCTTCCTCCTCGCCCTCCTCTCCCTCTGCCACTGCTCCCCGCTCTCCCGGCAGGCCCCCCTCTGGCCGTCACTGTGCAGGAGCCCAGGCATGTTCTCCAGCCCTTGGAGAGGCCTGGAGGCGGTTGCCAAGGTGACCCACGGGCCCTTGGAGGCCTGGGGCTCTGCTGAGGTGTCTGGGAGAAAGCGGTGGGGAAGAGGAGACCCTTCAGAGGGCGGACCACCCCTTCCTCCCATCGCCCCACTCCTCCTCCTCCTCCTGCGGGCGGGAGGTCCGTGGCGGAGGACAATGTCCCGGCCAGGGGTCCTGGGAGTTCTGACGTAGGGTTGGCTGCACAAGGACAGCGGGGGTGTAAACATCGCGGCGGTGGCCTCATTCGAGGGACTCGCCGCTCCTCCTGGGGTGGCCGGGACCCTTGCGGAGGCGTGCGGGAGACCCCATCCTCTCCCCTCCTCCCTCCCCGGGGTCTTGGGCCGGTCCTGGTCGGTGGGGTACGAAGCGTGGAGCTCTGGGGAGGGGGAGAGCAGGGGGTTGGCCACCAGGCGTCCCGTCAGAGGCAGGGAGAGGAACTCGTCTGTGGAGTCCTCCCCGGCGATGCCGCGGCCGGGGGTGCGTGGCCGCTCGGCCGCCTCCGCAGCAGGGGGCGTCGGCTTGCCCCCCACCAGAAGGTCCGGGTCGCCGTACCCCAGGGAGCCGGTCGGGGTCGGCGGCCGCAGGGTCTCCAGGGTCGCCGGTGAGTCCGGTCTCCACTCCGGGCTGTCCATCGGCAGGTCGAAGGTGGCCTCCATCCCTGCAGAGATTAAAAAAAAGAAATACATTTACAAAAGATTGTCCTTTAGTTCTTGGAAGTATACGTATTTGAACATCTCTGATGGTCTTCTTCTTTGCCTTGCATGAAGGGAGACTGGAGGGGACCCGGGTGCAAGCCTGCTGGGTAGTTCTCCAGCAAAGGGTCCAGCAGGTCCGTGTATTGGTCTTTCCCAGGACTCTCTCCTTCCAGACCATCGTACCAGTCCTGCAGTCCGGTCAGCTCCAGCCTGGCCCCCGGGGTGAGAGGGGTCTGCGGGGTCTGGGGTGTCTGGGGAGCCCGGGGGCTGGCAGGGGACTCCAGGTCTATCCGCTCCTCGTCCGATGATATAACAATGTAGCCTTCATCGCTGTCCGGCTCTTTGCGGTTATAGTCTTCCTCCTCAGAGCTGAGGTCACAGTCGGAGGAGGCCTCGATGCTCTCAGAGCCTGAGACTGAGGCGCTGGAGACCGATGAGCCCTCCATGCTCTCAGAGCCAGAGACCGAGGGGGCCTTGTTGCTCTCGGTGCCTGAGATTGAGGAGCCGGAGACTGAGGAGCCATCGCTGTCCTCCCAGAAGCTGCTGCACACCTCTGAAAGAGACTCTGGAAGAGAAGAGAGATTAACCACTGCAGAGGCAAGAGTTTATTTATCTAAAGCAGTGTGTCCCCCAGAAAATGTCTTAGTCAAGGTGGTCAAGTGGGGGGTGGGGGGGGGGGGGGGGGGGGGGGTTGAGTTTGCACGACTATTGTTTTGCACAGTATCATCAATACATTATTTACCTTTATTTTTTGTACCTGATGGAAGTATATTTTCTTTCCCTACGAGAGTTTTGCACTTTGTTAATGCATAATAATTGCAATATATGACGTATATATATATATATATAATTTTTTTTATACATTGGTAGACAAGGCGGGGCCCGATTTTTGTTAAGGCGGCCACCTTAACCATACAGTACTGGGGGAAAGTATGTTTTTGGTTGATCAGCAAGACCACTGTTCTATATCTGAAGCATGACCTGTCTTTATAAGAACTGAGGTGGGCTGATAATATGGCATACGCCAGAAGCTTGGTAAGCTTTATTTTCACGATTTATGTCAACATTTTGATAAAGGATTTGCTTGGTTTTTCTAAGACCATTAATTGTTGACATCATCTTTGTTGCAATGTAAATCAGAAAGCCATTGACATCCATTATATTCCAGATGTGTTTAGCAGCTCAAATCACTGTATCTAAGTTCTTTCCATCACAGGGAAGTGAGTAAGAAATACCCTGGCTTGGTAGTTATCTCCAGTAGTGCACAAAAACAAACAAATCCAGAAGTTTTGAGTCTTTGTTTACAAGACTTTGAGACGAAGAAGTGCAGTTCAAGTCACAGCTATGGGAGATGCTGCATGCTAGTTTGGAATAGAATGGATGCCAATTAGAGTTGTAATAATATCAGGATTATGATTTCGATACGATACCTGCGTGAATATTGAAATACCAATACTGATACTATACCAAGGCAAACACCACAAGCATCCGGAGATGATTGGTATTGAGTGGTTTGTTTTCAGTCTACTTCAGTGCACTAATGTAATGTGAAGGCTGATAATCCTGGGATTGAGCATCATCACCATGAAGTGGAAGATTTACAGTTCATGTAATTTATAGTCGTTATTTTCATGCTCTATACCAATTTTTTTTACATAGTTAATTTTATAACATTATTCATTTTATGATTGTTAATAATTAGATCATGGTCATAGTGTCCATAACGCTTTTTCATGCAGTAATCTGAAGTGTCCTATACTGTACTTGTTTTTGTTGTATTTATAGTTATCTTTATATATTTGCAACCAGCATCATTTTCCCTTTGTGGCCTTGCACTCTTTATATAAAAAAAAAATTGGTTCTTCGTAATCAATGATAATATATTTAGGAGACAGGTCATTTGACCCCACGGTGAAGTTCTGTACGGCCGGCACGTGGCGGTGGAGTACCTTTAGAGATGGTAATGACAACCCCAGTCTGAAATCTTTCGTACCCCCGTCCCCCCTGTTTTGATGGAGAGAACCTCTCTCGTTGCATCAGGATTCCACAAGCGTTTTTTAATTTTCGATACTCGTTTGAAGAGATTAAAAAGGCTAGCGCAAACAGGGCCATTTAATCATACCAGTATATATACAATGTTAGTATCATACCGCTGTCTGAGAAACACTCAGCACTGGAGATGATGACCTCTTCATGCTCCGTCTGACTTTGTACATTCTGGTTCTCCATCTCATCATGGTCCTCTGTGTTACACTGACACGGATAAAACATACACACGCATTTTTAACTTTTAAACAGTTTATACATTCACAATGACATTAGGGGTTGATTTGTGAATCGTATGAGATCTATTCTCCATATTTACCCTTACTTTTACCTGATTCGTCATTTGAATTATATTGTTTAGTTATTAAGTTTAGTTAAGGTGGAAATGCGTTACATTTTGATCAACACAGATCATTGTCCCATTTGGCCACCTATAGTATAAGGCCTGTACATCAGAATGCATCGTGGGATTTTTATTGGAAATACCCATGTAGAGTAAGAGAGAGAGAGTTGTAGTTACTTAGGCCAAAACAATCTTTGCTTGACTCGCATGAGTCAAACAAAGGCAGTTTTCCTTTCAAACACAACAATGACACCCCCAAATGACAAACGATTTCACAATTACTTATGAAACAATGGTCAAAACATCAATACTATCATAAACATTCCTAATGCTCCTATGCTTCCAAAACAGAGGCGGTCCTTGCGTTGTGACGTCACGATGCACACACCCTTTACGATTGGTTGTACGATGGCCCTTTCTAACCTGGGTGAGAGGAGCTGCCCTGACCGCTCCGGAACGCTCTTCTTCCTCCTGGTGGTGAATCTCATTCTCCTTCGTCTTCGCAGCGCCACCTTCCTCCGCCTCGTCGTCGGAGTCGTCCAGCAGCAACGGCCGGGCGTGCCTCCGTCTGAGCGCTGCACCGCCGCCGCTCCACGCGTCAGCCGTCTCCGACCTGAGCTCGTCGCCATCGCGTACCTTCTCTGGTTCTAATACGTGTGTGATGTAGAGGCAGAGGGTTTAACGTTCAGTCATTCAACATTCACTCATTCAACATTCACTCATTCAACATACTCTCATTCAACATTCACTCATTCAAAATTCTGTCATTCAACATTCATTCAATCAACATTCAGTCATTCAACATTCACTCATTCAGCATTCACTCATTCAACATTCACTCATTCAGCATTCACTCATTCAACATTCACTCATTCAACATTCACTCATTCAACATTCACTCATTCAACATTTACTTATTCAACATTCACTTGTTCAACATTCACTCATTCAACATTCACTCATTGAACAATCACTCATTTAACAATCACTCATGCAACATTCATGTTGAAGTCTGCAGTACTTCCAACGACTTACCTGTGTTTTCAGGTGGAACGTTGTGCTGGTGTGGAGGTGACGTGTGACGTGTGTTTTGTGAGGCCTCTGAGGTGCCGGGGTCAAGTGATTCTTTCCTTTTCACCTGCGTCAAGCAAGAGAGAGAGAGAGAGAAGGTATGACGTTGTGACAGCTTCCGTGCCACGCTGAGTGGTTTTGGATGACAATAGTAATAATCCATTTTAATTAAAGGCACCCAAGGGCGCCTTACAATTCATAAAACACTAAAAACAGCAAGAGCTAGCACAGCCAACAGCATGATCAAAAAAAGACATAAGGTGGGGAGACACAGGTAGGAGGGGGGGGTGAGAAGAGGAGCACCATGGGGAAACAAGGGGAAACACATGGTAGGGTGGACATTACAGTCCACATTACAGCCTAATGGATGTTACCTTGAAGGAGGGCAGTTGAACTGGTTTATGCTGGCCGATGATCGGGCATAGTGGCTTCTTTGGTTTAGCCCTCTGTTCAGGTCTTCCTGAGCCTGTCTGTAAAGGGACCTCGAACATCTTGGAGAAAAACAAAATCAAACCATAGCATTACCACTTTCTTTCATATTACTCAGCATGGCTGTTTAATAGATTCGTAAGGAACCTGCAACATCTGCCTTTTCAATAAAATCCCATGCAGACACAACCTACTTTAGACTTCTGCTCCTGGTCGTCCCACCATTTGTCAAAGGCCTTGAAGGCCACCACTTCCACCATTCTGCGTGTGATGTCCTTCTTAATGATGGACGACAGCTCTTCCATGAACACCTGTATAACCTTCTCCACGGTCCCTCTGTTAGGGTCCTCCCTTCGGGGCTCATACCCTGGCGGAGGCATGAAGGGGTTGAAGCGGGGCAGGGGCAGACCGGCCCAGGGGGCGCTGGCCTGCCCTGGCAGGCTGGGCATGCCGAGGTGCTGGGGGGGTTGCACGTGTAAAGGGTACGAGTGCCCAGGATGAACAGCAGCAGCGGGCGGTGCCATAAGTGTTCGACGCGGCCCGAGCAAAGTGGGTGGTGGTGGAGGGATGGACGGAGGGGGTCTGGCGATGCCACAGCCCGGGCCCAGAGAGGGAGGCGGGGGCCAGCAGGGCGGAGGAAAGGGGATGGTGCCGTTGGGCAGGCGCAGAGGGAACAGGGGAACAGAGGGAGGGATGGAGGGAAGGGGGAACCTGAAGTGGGGGGTCGGTATCCGGGCGGGGCCAGGGAAGCAGGGGGGAGGAGACTGGAAGGTTCCTTTGGATGTGAAAACTGCAGACCTTCTGCTCGCAGGGCTCCTCTTGTCCTGCTTGACATAGCGATCCTGTGAGTGGGAAGAGGAAGAACAGAACAAACCGGTGGCAGTTTTAGGCCTCAAAAGACGTCCACCAACATTAGATGCTGTAATCACTACTATAACACAAATACTGCTGTTTCAGCACAACATCCTCTACAGAGACTCTTACCTCTGATCTGAGTCTTTTTGAGTGTTGAGGATTCACCCTCCTCCCTGTATTTCTGAGAGGGGACAGCAGGGGAGACGGAGTGACTCTCAGGAGAGAGGCCACTGCCTGGACCGTCTCGTCCTCCTCCTCGTCCTCAGGGACAGGAGATGGGCTAACGGCCCCGGAACGGCGGCTCGGCGTCAGGGAGCCAGTGCCGGTCCACGCCGAGTCCACCGACACCGGGTCTGAGGCCGGGCGGTACTGAGAAGAGCGGTGTGCAAAAAAGGCTGTCTGCGGTTCCTCCACGCCCTCTGCACCGTCTCCGGCGGGTAACGTGGAGGAGGGGAAGGAGGCGTCGCCGGCGCCACGGCTCTTGTTCAGCAGCATCTCGATGCGGGAGTCCAGGCTCTCCGACTCATCGCGGAGGCCCCCCGGAGAGGCGGCGACCGGAGAGGGCGGTAGCTCCGTGACGCACGGACGGAACGCCGGGGGGGAGAGCGCTCCGTCATCCCGGTCGGAGAAGCCGTTTGTGCCGAGGAGTTGGGAGGGCGAGCCGTGGCCGAGACTGAGGGCGGTGGTGACGACCCCTTGGGATCTGGAGGGGAAGAAGCTGGAGGAGGGATCTGTGGGCCCTCCACCTGAGGGCGGCGAGTTCTCGACACACGAAGCCGCTTGCGAACCGCTGTCTGCCCCCAATGTCTGGCTGAAGAGCGGCAGCGGCGGCTGCGGGCGGAAGTGCTTGAAGAGGCAGCTGAGGTACGAGGCTTTGCGGTGTCTTCCCTTGTGCCTCCCTGGTTTGCGATAGACGTCCCGTCGGGACACGGTATGGATGGTGTGCGCGGGGGGGTCCCCTTGCTGGACGGGGGTGGCCTGCAGGCTGGAGTAGCAGGAGTCCTGTGAGAGGGGTGTCCCGGAGAGGTAAGGGGTGCAAGGGGTTCCCTGAGAACGAGGGGTCAGGCCGAAGCTTTGAGGGGTGTCTTGGCAGATGCTGGAGTAGGCTGTGTCCAGAGACAGAGGGGTACTGATGCTGGTGGGACTGCAGATGAAACTCTCTCTTCCTGGAGGTTTACAGCCCTGTTGAGACTAAGTGTGTTAGATAACGTAAGACGATCAATAGATTCATTTATGTTGAATTTGGCAATGACTTTAGCAACCATAGCATAAAAACATACTAATACATTGTAATAGAAAATATGTATTTATTCAGGGGATGGTTGATTGTTTAAATACACAGTATTGTTGTTTTTCATGTAAAAAATTTAAGAAAACAGCAAATTACCGGTAAAGTGTCAATAAGACTTTGAAGGCTTTGCTCATTGCTTCCCACTGGTAATGTCCAAGGGG
Organism: Gadus chalcogrammus; assembly: GCF_026213295.1. Lineage (NCBI taxonomy): Eukaryota > Metazoa > Chordata > Actinopteri > Gadiformes > Gadidae > Gadus > Gadus chalcogrammus. The sequence goes on from NC_079417.1 coordinate 20,528,059, forward strand.
TATAAATTCCATCTACTAGAAGTTTGAAGTAACGCTTCCGGTTTTCACCTGCGGGAGGTATGGAGGATTAACTGGTGAAAATTAACTCATGGTATTTTGGTCAGCAACAAGAAGATATAATGTCGAACATCACAATAAATCAACTTAAGAAAAATATCAGGTTTATTGATGTGTGAGACCTACCTTTTGGATCGACCTCTACGTGGATGATGTTCCCCATCACGGACGTGTCATGGAGGTGTCGCACAGTGTCTCTCGCAGCCTTGACAGTGTCAAAAATCACTTTTCCGATTCCTAAATGCTTTATGGTCTTAGGGTTGTAGAATATTTCCACTTCGTCCACTTCACCATACTTTTTGCACATTTCGGTCAAGAACGCTTCCTTCACGTTGTCATTTAACCGGGCAAACGTCACTTCTTTAGGAGGAACTGGACCCACATAGTACTCGTCGATCTAAACAAAAATGAGAAACACAAACAAATATATGAATAACAATCTTAAACTTGTTCTTAATCGTGCATCAATGAATATAATACTTTACTACCTTATATTTAGGAATCGCTAACTCAGCGCTTGTGCACTTGCTCCACAGGCGACAGATGCGAGGATCACGAACAGTTTCCACGGGGAACACTCCTAGGTCCTCCACCTGCAGAGGGAAACCAGTCAACCAGCCTGCTTATTCCGAGGGAAACCAGCCTGCTTATGCAGAGGGAAACCAGCCTGCTTATTATTGCGTTGAAACGGCGCCTGCCTGTGGGAATAGCGCGCTACGTAGGCTACAATGTTTATTTTAATTTGTTATTTCATTTAAATATGGATTGAAGATAAATGAAACTCTTACGGGGATGTTGAAAGAGTGTCCATCGTAGCGATATACTTTGTACAATCCATTCGTCAACAAAGGGTCTATAATGAGCTTGCAACTTTTCCACTGCTGAGGCGCTCTCTTTCTGTCAATGCTGTGTTGTTCGCTTTCCATTGAATTCGTCAAACCTGAAAATATAACCAGACACACACATGGTATTAATAACAACAATGCACAACAAGTCCATCCGTTAGAGCTGGCGGTGCTGAGTAAAAGACGTCCTCCATTATAACACACCCCAACAGGTGATGGAGAGCATCACCTGTAGGCCTATCCTCCATACTAAAAATAGATTTGATGTTGGTTATTTCGACGAAGTTACACAAATAATACCACCCATAACTTGAATCAAAGCAAAGAAAGTAAGGTTAAAAGATTCTTACCTCGACTAAGGTTTCATCCTTGGAGGGACCTGCATGTTCCTCGGTCGTGATTCGCGATGTTAGGGACGTGCTACGGTGGTTCAGGTGCGCGCATTGATCTTTCCGCGAGTGACGCGTGAACTTGTGCATGGAGACACAAGGGACATATAGATCATATGATGTTGCCATAAACAACAAACAATAATAAAGAGGCATTTCGTGGCACATCTGTTTGTGGTGGACCATGTAGAAAGCTTTTCGAGGATTTTTGAAGTAGCCTATCTTAAAATAAGCACAGACGAAATAGAACAAAAGCTTTAAAATACTAAAATAAACCTAAAATAAAATATGAGAATATATTACGTATACAAAAGCACTAAAATTAATTGAATAAAGAGCACAAACGAATGGTAAAATTCAGCTTACGGGCAATAAATCCAGAACATTTCTCTTTCTATAATAGTATATAATCGTTGATTATATTAAATAAATACCTTTAGCAATGCAGTATTCTTTTCTTTAAAAGAACGTGTTTCTACAAAATCCTCTAGACGTCGCACTTTTTCTATAGTATTTTTATACATTTTCTTCAGCAATAACATTCTCAGAGGAATGAAACAGACTTATGTCAAAGCTCAGCATAACTCCCTGATAAAGCTGTAAGCAATTGGTTTCAGAGAGGCTTCCTATGGGTAAATGAGAGTGAAATTAATCATTTAACAGGGGACATGGAATTATAACTGGGGTCATTTTCTTCATTGTCCACACTGACAAGATGGCTGTTAAAAATGCACCATATCGCTATAGAAATATAGCCTATATGAATTTAAATAGATCCATACAAATCTAATAAAAAGGTTTCACATTCTGTATTTTTCCACTTTTCCATGTTGTTTATACCGTCGCTAGGTGTTGACATCTGTGTTGACCAACAGTCAGCAAAAGCATCTTCTGCACTTCTGTCACTGCACAAATCCTATCCATGGTTAGGGGAAGTAGACAGTGTTTACCACCCCCTGAAATTAGGCTCTGCTTTTCTAGACATCAAACAAGAAACATTGTTGACTGCACATGCCAATATATGATGTGCGGGGGGTCATATGTAGGCACGGGCAACGTTGTTTTCAATAAAAAATGAGAACTCAATCTTTACCACCTTGTTTGAACTAGAAACTGAACTTGAACATCGGTATCACACCATACTGTTTGAAAATAAAGGTGATGACCCATTTACGAGGTTCTTTACCACGAATGTACTTTTTGACGAAGCTATGACAAAGCTTGCAGCATAAAACATTTCAAATAACATATAAGGAAACTTTTACAAACAAACAAAGTCATTGACTTAAAAAGACAGACAGGAGGAAACAGATCTAAATAAGGAAGCAGTTACAAGTTCCTGTCTTCAAACCTTTCAAACCTTTTAAAAGCCCTACATTGAGTTAGATCATCTTACTGGAAATAACAGTATCATCATACAAATGAAACTGCATCAGAAACCTTTTTACATAGGTTGCAAACATAGTGGAGCCAAAACCGAGCCTTGTGGGACCCCTGGGTCATACACTTGATGAAGCTCCGTCAAATTGAACAGTGGCCTTTTAAAGAGGTTATTATAAAACCAGCCAACAGCCGCGAAGGCATTTAAAAGGTTGATGTAAAGACTGTCACAGACATTTTGGGGTCTTCTTGCTGTGATGGTATTTCCTAAAGCCAGACTGGTACATGAAAGGATATTAGCACTCAGGAACTCCTTTCGTTTGTAATTGATCATTCCTTCAAGGACCTTTGATAAGACGGTCAAGTTGGAAATAGGACTGTAATTAAATTAATTAAATCTGCCTTCATAGGAAGAGCAGAGTTCCAATGTCACCAACATGTTCAGGTTCGAATTCTATTGATAGAGCCTAGCCTGATAGAAACATACACAAAGTCGTACATAATGTGATCTCCAACCTAAAACAAAGAATAGGTTGTTTACCAGGTTTTCTATCCCACAATAAAGTGTTCTTGACCTCTAGGTCACCTACTAATTACATCATTTGTAGGGCTAGATTTATAGTATATTATCTGATATTTTAGTAAACCTTAATGCCCTGATTCTTATTAGAGAGACCAGATGTCTCTGTCTCCCCCCAAAGTCATGCTGTGCCCCAATGTTTGCGTCAATTGAATGTCCTAGACCCCCATATTGATATTTTTTGTAAGTTTGCCTTTTAGAATGCTTTTCTTCTGCCTTTAACTTTATTGATCGTATTCATGCTTGAAAGACCTTTAACGGAGTATTGTGTCATGATTATCTTGAGGAGTTTTTGTATGGATTTCTTTCAAGGGAAACAAAGTGGCCATTCGGCGGAAATAAAATGCACATTTATCGAGTTATTCCCACTGAGGATATAACAAATGTATCTATTTTTGACGTTTGGTCATGTGAGACAATTTCCTGTTGTAACATATCATTTTGTGCCTTCAAACTTCCTGGAAGCATTTATTTGTGGTCGATCCTTGATAGCAAAGAAAGCAATGACAGACAATGCCAAAGTCATGAGATCAACATTGTATTCATAAATACGATGTTAAGTTTTGTTTGAAAGTCAAAACTCATCCGTTTTATTTTATTTCATCAACCAATCTGCCAAAAGTACCTCTTAGTTCAAGTTTTTAATTATGGGGTTTGAAAAAACAGCTTTATGTATTAATAGCTGTCCAAGAGGCAGTATGTCAAGTTTGAAAAACGTAAAACAATAAACTGTAGTCCATGAAATTTAGTTTTCCACATGACATTCCAAATGAAATTATAGAATCTATTTAATCACAATTGTCTCTCATTTGCAAAATAAAGATCATACTCCATATATGGACCATAGAAGTAATTCGATTTACTATAAAATATTCACCATATCACACCATGCATTTAAAATAAGCCTACATATAGCAAATATTTTCAAATACTTGAAAGGTGTATCACCTAATAAAATAAGTTGTCACTAAAACCAATAAATAACACATTAAGGCAGTAGGAAAAAAAACTTGTCTTTTAGGATGTTTCAGATAATACAAATATAACTTGAGAGACCAAAACTTAAAAAATGATTTAATATTTTCTTTATAAGCAATCAATGATGTTTTGTACTATCCTTACAGTATTCAATTGTTCTTTGGCATTTGTCTTGATCAATTTAAATGTCAGCAGCCCTAAAAAACAAGTTATTTTGTAAACACTTGTTTATTATGATCAATGACACAAATATAATAAAATAAGTGCCTTCTGCTTAAGAGTATAAAAATATATACTTTCTTTGCCGAGGTGTACCCATTGCACTGAAAGTTTTCAGTGTAGAAAGTGGATCAAGTTCAGCTAGATGGATGTATTACACTTGGATGGAGATATTCTGATTTACATCCAACAGGGTAAACAACACACACACACACACACACACACACACACACACACACACACACACACACACACACACACACACACACACACACACACACACACACACACACACACACACACACACACACACACAGAACAGGGCTGCAACGATTAGGCAATTAATCGATTAGTCGATCGACAGAAGATAAATCGAATGTAATTAACTACAAATATCAAATCTGTTCTGCTTACTGCTACAGAAAATTAAATATTTGGTTCAATTTAAAATTAACACTTCAGTTTTTCTATTATGATGGCAAATTTACACTCCGGTAACTTGTGGTGGGCTTCGGCTATCATTCATCACATTTATATGTGCCTAGATTAATAAATGTAATAATAAATTATCTTTGTAACTAATCGACTATGAAAACAATTATTCATTGCAGCCCTTAATGTGCAGTAATTCCACATTCATTCCACTTCTAGCTGCCTACTAATAACACATCACGGTTACTGTGATGTTGCATTGCAGCGTGATAACAAAACACTAAAATATAAACAAGCTGCCGTTGTTTGCAACACCAAGGGACATTTACAGTAACAAATGTTCCTATACAGTACAGCATGACTGGAAGGCCAATGAGCTTAGGATATCCATATCCCTTGGGCAGCCCTGTGTTGTTGAAGAACAACATATTGACCTAATTATAAGTACTGGACTTGAATAAAAGGAACATGGCAATTTGTAGTCAAGATCTCTTTGGCAAAATGGGAGAATCCCGGCCTTTAAAGGATGTAATATCTCCACCAATAAAGGATAAATACTGGGTCCCTACCCCTGAGGCTAAATTCACATACGCCCCTCACTTCAACTGCAATATCCATGCAGTTTCCATGCAAGTAGGGAGAAGAAATAACCCAAAGTACATGTTATGTAACAGATACAGTACCACAACGCATTCTGTGATTACAGTAGTCTAACTGTGGCAACAATGCACATCGCCAAACAGCATGCATGAACAAAAGCATCACCCAATCAAAAGTATCCCAGGGCTTTCTGCCAGTGCCGGAAGAGCAGTTACCCTAACCCTGACCCTGCACACTAACTTGAACCTCTTCTATGAATTAAGCCTTGATGGCATTTCCAAAACATAAAACAACAATCACACGGCAGTCCTTTAACAGTTCCCAGATAAGCCTTATGGCAGACGACTATGAGTCCAGCGACAATAACCTTGACAACAGAGATCCGATGAGATATAAAGTGGAGAGCAATGAACATGCAAGGTGGACTGAGCTAAAATTCTAAACCAGTGAAACTAAAAACACCACCTCTCATCCCCCATTTAGTAGAGAATAAAACGTTTCTTATCGTTATGACTACATCCCTAAGTCTTGGGCGGGTCCCCCCTCTAGACCATGGGGAAGTGGACAGACCCCTGGAGGTCATCGGCCGCCTCGCCCCCGTGGTCCAGCTGGTTCTGGAGCTGGATCACGCGCTCCAGCTCCTTGATCTGCCGGTCCGTCTTGTGGCTGACCAGCGTGCGGTAGAAGTGAATAGCGAACATGATGAACACCACGCCGAAGGGCACCATGATGCACGTGGAGGCTATGGCGGCCGCCTCGCCGGGGCTGATCTGCCCGTTGTCCTTGTCCTCGGGGCGCCGCAGCGGCAGGAACTTAACCCAGCACAGGAGCACCACCTCCGTCAGGAACAGCAGCGTGCCGATGACGGTGGAGAAGGCCCAGGCCAGCTCAATGTGCCGGTGCATGCGCTCGTGCGGGGATTCGTTGACCGAGTTCAGGTTGTGGACGTTGCTGACGGCCTCGAGGTTGGGCAGGATGCAGGTGCTGATCATGAGTGCGAAGAGGTGCACCGCCACCAGGATGGTGGTGCAGGCGCTGAAGGCGATGAGGAGCCCAGGGGGGTACTCGTGGTTGGGGTCCAGCTGGACCTCCACCATGGCAACCTGGCAGGTACAAAAAACAGTTATAACAGTAGTGTTACGTAGTCTAACGACAGTGATCTCTGATACTTTACTAACTCAAGAATCTACAAAAATTCCATCGACTCCCACGTGCCATGCTTGGCTGGTTACACTGGCCTAAATGACTAAAGCTTTACTAAAATCTTTATTTAACAACACAAGAAATGTGTTAGATTGTACTTGCCAGTACATTCTTAATTTGTTTTGATTGTTAAACACTAGTTTTGAGAATATTTGGCCATTCCTCTAAATCCTATCACCATAATATTATCAAAAAGCATGTTGAGTTTGAATATCACATCCTATGGATCCTCATGTTGTCACTTGTGGTCTATCACTGCAGGACGTGGTGGGTACAACCATGCTGGCCACCAAGGGCGTCACAAGTCGATGTAGCTGTTCATTGAATGCATTAAACAAGACATAAATATCACACTGACCTTTTAACGCACGACGTTAAAAGGGCCGTGTATAGTATAGGATACTTACCATGGCGAAACCTGACAAAAGAGCAGAGGTACGACTCGTAGCTTTCAGCTTTGCTCTACTCAAATAAAGTTTTCTCCATGACAGCGCCTGCAAGGAGTGCTCGTTCAAACTCATTCCGTCAGATGCTTATGGCTTTACTTATAGTTTGAAATACAGTCCCCTGTGAATGTCGGATGCCCTCGTTGGATACGTTGCATGTAATAATGGGTATTCTTGAAAAGTTATTTTTTTATTAAAGATGTGTCAAAAGTTTCCTGCAACAGCTGACTGACAAAACATATTCAGGAAGTAGAAGTTACCCACAATTCACTTTGTTTACCGTAGCGCACTCAGTACCGTGCTCCTAGGAGCACTCTGCCCCCTTGTGGTGAAGCGAAGCATTACCTCTGTATGGAGAATAACTGTAAAAATGTATATACCTGACCAACCCACTTCGAGGCGTGTACCCTATATGAAATGTTCACATGTGGATGGCACTGGCGTTTCTGAGGGGGCACGTGCCCCATTGAAAAAAGCTTGGCCCCTGTTTCAAAATAATTGAATTAGTGAATGTATTTAGCAAGTGATGATATACAGACTTATGACACCATCTCAATGTCCTTTGCAATTAAGGAATATCTAACCGTATCTATTTTTTGTTACAATCAATATGACAATTAAAAATACTTTGTTTTTTTTAGAAAGTAAAGATAAGAATTGAAAGGTTCTTTGCTTAATGGTGTATGTTATGCCTTAAGCAGTACATTAATCTTCATTCTAACCTTTAAAAACCTAGGGACAAACATTGCCACATGAATGACAAAAATGTACAATGTTCGGAAAAGCGCTGGCCAAAGAACCACTGAGGTTGAATGGTTCTCAACATGCTTCTAAATACCCACTGAGGTTGAATGGTTCTCAATATGCTTTTAAAGAACCACCGAGTTTGAATGGTTCTTAACATGGTTCTAAAGAACAACTTAGGTTGAATGGTTATCAACATGGTCTTACTTCCCTCTAGAACTGACTCAGTCTGACCCTCTAGATGAAACAGTCTCAAACAGCCCCTGTGATGGGATGAGATCATGGCAGGCTACACAAACTTTAGTATTTGAAATACAATTCATGGAGACAATACCGTTCAAACAACAATTTATAAAGAAATATTTTGGTTTCAATGGCACCAGCATTGCACATAAAGATAGAGAAGCCCAACTCATCCTGTCCTTCATGTTAACATTAGATGCTCGCGAGCATGGGACTACAGGGTTAGTGTTTTACTAACCCTGTACCGTGGAAGATAATGAGTTTAAGATAGGGGATTGTTTCAGTGTGAAACAATCCCCTGGAGAGTGTGGTGATATCTCCACCTAGTCCCGAGGCCTCATCCTCGCTTGACGTGCCTGGAATACCTCCCTATCCCTAGGGTGCGACCAGGGGGCATCCTTGCCTGATGCCCAAACCACCTCAACTGAACCTACTAATGTAATATGTTAAATATATTTATATATATTAGGGCTTTCAAGTGATTCAAATATTTTATTGCAATTTGTTACATATTTACCATAGTTAATCGTGATTAATCGCAAATTAGTAACTACTTTTTTATCTGTTCAAAATGCACCATAAAGGGCATAATTCCAGGCAGGTGGGTCAGGTCGTCCGCGTCATCGGTGCCCCGTCTCCTCCCCACGGTCCAGGTGAGGCGTACCGTATCCCGGTGAGGATACAGCGGGGTACGCACCAGGCGCTGTTGGACTCAGGCTGCATGCAGACCATGATCCACCAGCATCTGGTGCGGTCCGCGGCATTGGTGGAGGCGTCAGATTCAGACTTTATTGTCAATGTGCAAACTTGTACAACGACATTGGGGTGGTGCTCACTACCAACAGTGCAAAAAGCAAAAAGCAAAATACAAAAACAAACAACAGTTTGGGGGGGGGACGTGCGACGGCTGGCCTGCAGGGGGAAGTAAGGGATGGTTGGGAACACACCGGATCGGCTGGGGGGGGGTTGGACCTGGTTGCGAGCAGGTGCCCGCGATCAGGTCCAATCAGGGAATGTGTATTTATGTGCCTGCTTTGTGTTGCAATAGGGGAGAGACGTTACCTGAGAGAGACGTTACCTGAGAGAGACGTTACCTGAGAGAGACGTTACCTGAGTGAGAGAGATCCAGAGACTGTGCTAAACCGCGACAGAACCAGGAAGCGCATGGATCTCAACCGTTATGATATAGTTTTGGAGCCTGTCTTAAGTTTGCTTTATTTAATAAAAGAGCTCCCAACAAAGGGACAAAGGAAACTGGTCTCCCCGCTCTCATTATCCTGCTACAGTGGAGCCCAAGGTGGGGCGAGCGCATATAAAATGGACCAGTCCCCATTGGGAAACGTGCTCGGGCACATGGTCCAGATGGCGGAGCGACAAAGCCAGTTACACCACGCGCAGAGCGAGGTGCTTACGGAACTGGCCCACTCCTTGGCCGCCGATCGAGCCATGCTCCGGGAGCTCCTCACCTCCAGGGGACGTGGCGAGGGACCCCGGGGGGCTACTCCCAACATTCACATCCAGAAAATGAGGGAAACAGACTACGCAGAGGCCTTTCTGGGGACCTTCCAGGGGGTGGCCGAGGTCTCGGGGTGGCCTCGCCAGGAGTGGGCGCACCGTCTCCTACCGCTCCTGACGGGCAAGGCGCAGCTAGCCGCCCACAGTCCGCCGGTCGGGGCTCAACGGGACTATGACGCCATCACCCGAGCCATCCGGGATCGGCTGGGCCTGTACCCGGAGGAACATCGGCGGCGGTTTCGGGCGCTGGCCTTCGGCGAGGGGGACCGGCCCTTCGCCTTCGCCCAACAGCTAAGGGCCAGGCCCGGAGGTGGCTGGTTCCGGACCGGAATACAGCGGAGGAGGTGGTGGAGCAGGTGGCCATGGAGAGATTTGTGGAGGGGCTGCCGGCCAGGACATCCGCCTGGGTCCAATATCACCGGCCCGAGAGTCTCTCCGCTGCGGTTGTCCTAGCAGAGAGCCACCTGCCGCCACCAACGGCGAGCCAGCGACCGCCGGTAGCAGGCCCACGGAACGGTGCGGCGGCCCCGCGGCGGGACAGACCAACACCGGCACCAAGGGCGAGAGGGGGAGGGCCCGGTCCAGAGCGGGCACATGAGTTGCTTCCCCCCCCCACTCCACAGACGGGCGCTCAGACGGCAGGGGAGGGGTGCTGGCGGTGCGGGCGGCCTGGCCACTTCCGGTGGGAATGCCCTATGATGGAGGTGGGTCAGGTCGTCCGCGTCATCGGTGCCCCGTCTCCTCCCCACGGTCCCGGTGAGGCGTACCGTATCCCGGTGAGGATACAGCGGGGTACGTACCAGGCGCTGTTGGACTCAGGCTGCATGCAGACCATGATCCACCAGCGTCTGGTGCGGTCCGAGGCATTGGTGGAGGTGTCGAGCGTTGTGGTGAGGTGTATACACGGAGATGTGCACGAGTATCCTTTGGTCCCTATCGAAATTCGTTATGGGGGGAAAAAGCATAGTGTTAAGGCGGCGGTTAGTTCGAGCCTCACGCATCCACTGATTCTTGGGTTGGATTGGGCTGGGTTTCCACAGGCTGTTAGGGGGACTATGAGGGTCAGGGATCAGGGATCGGGGGAAGCGGGGGATCCCCAACCCGAGGTCCCAGCGCCGAGGTTCCCACCGGTGGAGGATTTCCCCCTCGAACAGTCTCGTGACGCAACACTGAGCTCAGCCTACGACCAGGTGATAGTTATTGATGGGAGTAAGATCCGGCCAGACGCAGCGCTGACTTACCCGCACAGTGGTTAGGGATAGGCTTTATCGGGTGAGTCGTGACACCCAGAGGGAGGAGGTTGTCACCCAGTTGCTGGTACCCAGGAACCGCCGGGAAAATGGTTTTCCAGTCGGCGCATTATAACCCAATGGCGGGCCATTTAGGGTACGACAAAATACTTAACCGGATAATGGCCCGGTTCTACTGGCCGGGGATTCGGACAGAGGTGCGAAGTTGGTGCGCATCCTGCCCCGAGTGTCAATTGGTGAATCCCCCAGCCGTCCCCAGGGCTCCCTTATGGCCCCTTCCCCTGGTGGAAGCCCCTTTCGATCAAATCGGCATGGACATTATCGGGCCATTAGAACGTTCCGCACACGGGTATCGATTTGTGTTAGTCCTGATCGACTGCGCAACCCGGTACCCCGAAGCAATTCCGTTGCGCAACATATCCGCGAAGAGTGTTGCGCAGGCGTTGTTTCATGTCCTATCGCGGGTGGGATTCCCGAAGGAGATTCTCACTGACCAGGGCACCAATTTCATGTCACGCACGATTAGGGAACTTTACGGGTTATTGAAGGTCAAGGCCATTCGCACAAGCGTCTATCATCCAGCCACGGACGGCTTGTGTGAGAGGTTTAACCGGACGTTAAAGTCAATGATCCTTAAATTCGTGCACGAGGATGCTCGGAATTGGCATCAATGGCTAGACCCTCTGTTGTTTGCAGTGCGGGAAGTGCCCCAGGCTTCCACGGGGTTTTCCCCATTTGAATTGCTTTATGGGCGCAAGCCCAGGGGCGTCCTGGACCTCATTAAAGAAAACTGGGAGGAGGGGTCCAGTGACAGCAAGAAAGAAATCCAGTACGTCATGGAATGCGTGCAAAGCTTCACTCACTAGGGGTATTGTCACGTGAGCACTTGCACCGAGCCCAGGAGAGTCAGAGACACCTGTACGACAGAGGGACTAGATTACGCGATCTCACCCCGGGGGATAAGGTCCTCGTACTATTGCCCACCTCTAGCAGCAAATTACTCGCGAAGTGGCAAGGGCCCTTTGTGGTCACACGGCGGGTTGGGGACGTGGATTACGAGGTAGCGCATTCGGACAGGGGCGAAAACAAGCAGGCCTACCACATCAACCTCCTACAGAGGTGGAACGATGCCCCCCCGGTCGGTCAGGGCGAGGGTCTCTCAGGGAGTCAAGCGCGGGACGTTGCCGGTCTGCAACTCCGGTTCGCCGACGTCTTTTCGCCCCTGCCCGGTCGCACCCCGCTAATTACTCACAACATCGAGACGCAGCCCGGGTTAACGGTGCGGACACGCCCCTACAGGCTGCCCGTCCACAAACAACATGTGGTGCGGCGTGAATTGGCAACCATGTTGGAGTTGGGGGTGGTCGAGGAGTCTCACAGTGACTGGTGCAGTCCCGTCGTGCTTGTGGGGAAGCCGGACGGGTCTGTCCGGTTCTGTGTGGACTACCGTAGAGTGAATGCGGTGTCGAAGTTTGATGCCTACCCAATGCCTTGGATCGACGAGCTCGTTGACCGGCTTGGCATGGCCACCTATAATACGACCCTGGACTGCACGAAGGGCAACTGGCAGATTCCGCTGTCTCCAGCAGCCCGGGAAAAAACAGCCTTCTTCACTCCGCTCGGTCTTTACCAGTTTAAGGTGCTTCCGTTCGGGTTGTTCGGGGCCCTGGCCACGTTTCAGCGGCTGATGGACCGGTCGTTACGGCCCCACGCCGTGTATGCTGCTGCCTACATTGATGACATCGTCATCTATAGTGGAACGTGGGAGCAGCATATGCGGCAGGTGGCGGCCGTTCTTCAGTTGCTGAGACGGACGGGGCTCACGGCCAACCCGAAGAAGTGCGTGAACGGACGGAGGGAGATCCAGTATCTGGGGTACCACCTGGGGGGGGGGGAGGTCCGGCCACAGGTCGCGAAGACCGCAGGGGTCGCCACCTCCCCTCGGCCCAGGACCAAGAAAGAGGTGAGGCGGTTCTTGGGGCTGGCAGGGTACTACCGGCAGTTTGTACCACACTTCTCCGACCTGGCCAGCCCCTTGACCGACCTCATCCGTAAGAGGGCCCCAGATACAGTCCAGTGGTCGGAGCCATGTCGGGTGTCGTTTGAGGCTATTAAAACAGCTCTCTGTGGAAAGTCGGTCCTGTGTGCTCCTGACATTGATCTCCCTTTTTTCCCTGCAGGCAGACGCGTCGGATAGGGGGTTGGGCGCGGTCCTGACCCAGCAGGTGGAAGGGGTCGACTATTGGACCTATCGGACCAGGAGGGTCGGTACAGCACAGTCGAAAAGGAGTGTCTCGCCATCCGATGGGCGGTCGGCGCCCTTCGCTACTGCCTGCTGGGGCGCGCGGGACACTGCTGAAAGCCCGAGACTCGAGACTGAATGCTGTCATCGGCCCAAAGCTGTGGATAGGTTTTTTTGGACAGAAAGGCCTTGACAGCATCGAAGCAGTCGACAAACCGCTCCAGCTTAGCCACCTCACAGCTGAGTGGAGAGGGAGATCGTTGTATGCGCTGTCCATCTCCTCGAGCAGGGACTGGAACTGTCGGTGCGTCAGTGGTGCAGATCGCTTCACTATAAAGTTGATCACCTTTGCCACAGCAGCAATAACCTCATTGACGTCTCATGCCCACTGCACCGTCAGTCAAAGGACTCAGAAGGCGTGGCTGACGGGTGGGGGAGGCTTCCAGGGTCGTCAGAGCCTGAGTAGTGTCACAGTGCTTAAATTTGCATACGTGATCTGATTGGATGACGGATCCATCGCTGGCGAAAATGTTGAAAATTGTTCAACTTTTTGACGGAGCCTTCAGCGCACGGATCTACAATGCATTGCGTGTCCGTCCCCATTCAAAGTCAATGGGGATCAGTCAACGGACGGAGGCAGTGGGCACAAGGCGTAAGATCCGAATTGGACATTTTTGCACACAGGTTTTCTTGGTGCATAATGCAGTGCAGTTTCATGATGGGGTGGCTGACTTTTTCTTCAATCAACCTGACATTTCCCCCGTGTCTGCCGACCATGGCGGGAGCGCAGTCCGTTGTTGGGACATGGGAATGTCCTTTATTCTTGACTTAATAGAGCTCGTAAGTCCGCCCCTTCTGGTAGACCCCCATGGGACCTCTGAGATCGTAAAATATGAATGAGTTTCAATGGACAGAAAGTGATTATTTTCTGTTCCCAGTCTTTATATGCCCTGGATTACACATATGTTGTTTATGGATTTAAATTTTTCATGTCAAGAGTTTGACCGTTTATTGTGCAATTGTTTAGCCTCTTTAGCCAAAACCAGCTCAAAAATAAACAACACAACTTTACATTGTATTGCACGCACAGCAAGACCATGCAATGTATAAAGAATAAAGAATAATGGAATAAAGTAGCAATGAATAAAGTAGCAATGTAATCAAGTGTGTAAGAGCATTTCAAATCGACATCAGAAATGACCGCAGGGCACAAATACAAAGAAAAATATAACCGTAAGCGTTGATTTACGGGGTCGGAGCAAAATTAAAAGTCAAGAACATACTAATGGAAGAAATATAACATATAATTATCATATTTGAGGAAAGATGTTCCACTTATAAACCAAGATGTTCCCCTTATAAACCTGAACTGCAGCACCATTCACATGGTCAAAATGTCTATTGATAAGCACACACAACATCCAGAAAACTCCAAGCACACATTTCTCAAGTGAATTAAGGCCTTTCTTCAAAGCATATACTTGAAAAATCTTTGAAATTCTGGGAAAATTAAGCATTTGTAGTCAAGAACACTAACGGAAGAAATATAAATTTGACAGAGTTAATTATGAAGGAAAAATGGTTAACGAAGAAGTTCCCCTTAATGCATACTGTGTCTTGGCAGTCAGATTCGTGGAAACTAATGAGTCGGAATGTTAATTGCCTGATGAATTTCAGGTGCTGTTTAATGTTGTGTTTCTTAAATCATTGGGAATGACAAAATGCCATGTTCAGCTTATTCATAATGCTCTAATCAGGATTCGAACTCTCAACCTAAGGATCACCAGTACACAGCTTTATCCTGTTGAGCCACCGACATTCCTGAACTGCAATAAGCCTCATTCACAGCTTGAAAATGTTGTTTGATAAGCACACAACATCAAGAAAACTCCATGCACACATTTCACAAGAGAATGAAGGGCTTTCTTAAAATAGTACAGATCTGAATTAAGTTAATGGTATCCACCTAATGATAGCCGTATGGTAGTTATACAATAACAAAATGGTCATATAGGCAAAATGGGTCGAGACTGTGGACGTTTGGCTTTTCTGCCAAATTGTGGGAAAAGTAAAAAAAAATTGAGAAGAAGACCAGGGTGAAAAAGATCCATCTCAATTTAGAGATTAACATGATGAAAGAATTTTGAGTCCAGGTCTATCTGGTAAGGAAAAATAAGGCTGGTTCATATTTTTTTAAATAGCGCCACCTTTGGGTGCAGTACCACAATTTGGGTTTATGGGTAATGGGGGGTATTGGTATCCACCTAATAGTCTTATGTTTTTTTATACAATAACAAAATGGTCATATAAGAAAAATGGGCTAACTGCTCCAACTATATTGGCCAATATTTCTCAAATGGAACAAAATAAAACAAATTCTGTTTGATGTTTTTTTTGGAGGCTTGGTCTAAAGATTTCACGTGGCAATACATGGTGAAATTTTGATTATTTTTGTAGCCTGTGAATCTTTTTATCATGTTTGGTTTTAATATGAAATTGTGGGAAAAGTAAAAACTTTTTTTTTCATTTCCAGGGTTTTATAGATGCATCTGAATCTAGAGATTCATATTATGAAAGAATTTTGAGTCCAGGTCAATGTGGTGAAGAGAAATAAGTAAATTTGGGTTCATGGATATTGGGGGTCATTGGTATCCATACCTGAAAATTTCAAGAGTTTTCGACTTACGGTATATGCAGTATGACTTTACAGAATTTGTGGGGGGAAAAAAACGTTACAGAAACAATAGGGGACCAAGCAGCTTTGCTGATTGGACCCTATTAAATCTCTTCAAGGGCACAGCCATTTAGTTGAGAGCGTCATCACTGCTCTCAGTCTACTCTCAGAATTCCGAAACATGAAGACATAAAGGGGACTTGCCTCCGAGAAGTGCCGTAAGTAAACTGGGAGATCTTCGACTTTCGACTCTGAAGTTTTTCATCCGAGGATTGAGGAACACACCATTACAACCCAGCAGGGACGTCCTTACGAGGGGGTAAATTAGGATGATTCCAGGGGCGCAGCACTGACGGGGGCGCCCCAGAGGACACTGGTGGTATTATTAAAGCTATGCCAAATTTTTCTTATCAAATTAAGGCGGTTTGTTTCGTTGTTTTGTTGTGGTTTGTTTCTCCATTTTTACAAAATCATTAGAAAGTCTTCACCCTTTTATCATCCCTCTCATTTGTCATTATTTGGTACAGCCCAAGTCTTACGCTACTGCAGAGCAAAGTAGCAGCCAGGCAGATCGTTGTGAAGCAAGTGCAGACTGCTAGTGTCTTAAACTAGCAGTCAAAAGTCAGTTTGTGTGTATCCCAGTCGGTGAAATGAAGAAGTCAGGTTGTCAGGGGAGGAAAGAGAGAGAGGAAAGAGCTCAAAGCGGTCGACAGTTCGTCACCCAGTTTTTTACCAACAAAGGTATGTTCCTTCCTCTACACTTTCCCAACAACCTGATAACATGCCTAGCCTAGCAGCTAGCGCTACTGTAGCTAAAATAATTACAGCCTGCACTGGATGATAAAACTGAAAAGATCGTTTGCATTACCATTCACATGATATCCAATAGCCTACCATCCACAAAAAGCCTACATTATTTTACAAGTCGAGCGGACTATTTAAAATCTCCCGTATGCAGGCGTTGCCAAGCAACGTGGCCATAGCGTCTTCATAGGGTCACCGTCTTTCCTAGGTGTAAATTAACACTTTTTTTCAAAAAAGTGTTAAGTCCATAACTTAATTCTGTCATGGGGCCCTGAATTCCTAGGGACGTCCCTGCACCCGAGAGAACATTGGCCCTAGAGGGAACGTCTCTCCTGTGCTCTTTGACTACGGTCTGGGAGCCGACAGCAGGAAAGATGTAGGCCTAACACTTCGGTTTCACCCAAGGCTGAATTCAAAGTACATGTCTTTCTAAATTTTGGTCATCAACAAGGTTAAAAGTAGTAAATTCGGGCACATCTGTCACAATAAATGTTTTATTACGATCTTTATTCATTAATTGCGCCGCGGCCGAATGACGGGGATATTCTCTGATATTATGAATCTTAAAGGAAAACTTCACCAATACAGAACCAGCGTTCTATCATAAAATCTATAATATATGAAAATATATTATATATAATTATAATATATAAAAATAAGTTTTCTCTAACCCAGTCTTCCCTTGGCCCAGCTGTCCTCCTTTCTACTGACCTGACGTCAAATGACGCGTTTTATGTCAGGTAAGTAGAACTTTTGCTGTGTTCCTGAATCCTCGGACGCCGTCTTCCTAGTTGGAAGTCGCAAAATCTCCCAGCTTTCTTGCGGCATTTCTCGGAGTCACGCCCCCCTTTTCTCTTCAACTCTCGGAATTCTCTTGCACATTTGATTACATTGCTACTTTATTCCGGTCACCAATTTATGCATTGCATAAATTGGTCTTGCTGTGCGTGCAATACAATGTAAAGTTGTGTTGTTTGTTATCGAGCTGGTTTGCTAAAGAGGCTAATGTAGCTAACAATAAACAATGAATAGCCATTTTCATGACACAATCACAAAGTCGAACAGGAACGCTATAAATGCTACAAGACCGGAAATGACGTCAAAAGTGCAACTCGGAAGGCTAGCATCCGAGGGTTCAGGAACACACCATTTGCTTGCCTGCTAGAAGGGGCAAGAACTACAAACCACTGGTTCCGCAAATTTGTAAGCCCACCAATAAGGAATGAGGGGGGGGGGGGGGAGCTAGCGTGCAAGATGTATGCACAACGTCTGCCATGTTTCTTCACCGCTTAGCTAGAGAACTAGACCGACACAAACCTCCGACCATGGCAGAAGCAAATTTGCAATGAGAAACAGCTGAAGTGGAGACCCGTGTATGGATTCTCGGCCATGGTGGAGAAGGAATTGGGGGAAGAAACGTTGGCTTTGACTCTCTGGAGTCGAGATTGAACTGCAACTTCAGATTGATGTGGAAGGACCAGAGACGTCGGAGAACCCGACGCAGTCGTTTCTTCATAATATCATCTCAAACAACTGCGTCGGGTTCTCCAATGTCTCTGGTTCTTCCACTTCCACATCAATCTGAAGTAGACTGAACTGCGACATGCAGGTGAAAGGGATTGTTGCCTGCGATTTTTGAGTGCGATTTTCTTCCACCAGAGCCCCGCTGCCCGCGCCGAGGCACGGCAACAATCCTCCGGCAGGAGACAATTGCGGTCAACAATCGCGGGCAACATTCCCTTTCTCCTCCATGTCATGGTTCATCTACTTCAGGGAGTCAAAGCCAAAGTTCCTTTCCCCCAATTCCTTCTCAACCGTAGCATTCTCTATGATATGTCTAATGGGCTCTACCACCTCAAAAAGTCTATATGGAAGCAGATCGGGTTGATCCTTGAATGTCCATGCAAGTATAAAAAGTATTTTCAACTATTCCGGTTAGTAGCTTGCACAGCCGTTTAGAGTGGTAGGTTATGTCGTTGGAGACGGTTGATAAAAGTGTTCTGGGAGATAGTTCAAAGAAATAACGATTATCTGAATAGCAGTTACGGTGCACAACAAGCAGACCTAGACCCAGACGTAGCTAACTGTTTACCTATCTACATAGGGGAGGCCTGTCAGGCTAAATGGAAGTATTTAAGGGACAGGTACCAGAGGCAGAGAAAATAAAAAAAAAAAAGATTGTGGATCAGAGGAGGCACCAAATGTCCTTGGAAGTATATGGGGATCCTGTCTATCGTGGAACCCCACGTCCAGGACAGAGAAACAGCTAGTCATTACTCTAGCCCTCAGGAAGAAACTACAGAGACAGCAGAGAGTATATTCAATTCCATATACGAGAGTGGAGGAGAAGGAACAGCAGGTGAGAGTGAGGTAATGATAAGTAGGTTAAATCAAGAGTCATTATGTCAAATTTAGCTCAAGCTGTAGGATTATGAAGTAGGTGATTTAAGACAGTACCCTGCTGTGATGCTATGACACTGAAGGGTTATATCTGTTAACAAGTCTCACCTGGTATGGTAATAGTATGAGCCGTGAGGGTTAATTTATTTAATTGTGTTTTTTGGTCCCTGACAGGCTGCAATTGCTGTGCACAGCAATGCAAGTCCTAGGAGCCAACGTACACCACCACCAACACCGGCACCACCACAACCACCACCACGAGGAGCTACACGAGTCCCAGGGAGGAGGTTGCAGGAGAGCACTGTGAGGCTATAAACAGGGAGCAGGTCGAGCATGAGCTCTTTTTATTAAGTTTTGCCCCTGCACTGCGAAGGCTTGAGCCTCGCAGACTGGCAATGGCAAGGGTGAGGATTACAAACCCTACTTTTTGATATTGAATTCGGCGAATAATAGGATAATATAATGATATAATAGGATAATATTTTTATTTACCAAAAATGTCAATGAAGTTAATATTTGTATGTTATTTAATTCATGTGATCGCAATAAATCAAAACACTGCAATATATGTATTTGCTTCATTTTGTACCAAAGATATTTTTTTCGATTTTTAACTATCTATTATGGTATCCATATGAATCACACTATTTCAAACATTTTGAGATTGCCACCACTGTTTTATTATGTCAATAACTCAATTGTAAGCATGATGGGGTGTAGGGGCTGTGGCAAGGAATCAGAGGGTGGGCTAGTCTTCAGGTGATCTTCCAGTGCAGTCAGAACCTTTGTAACCTGCAGAGACAAACAACAAGAGGAAACATGAGGTATATTCAGATTTTTGTACCATGATGTCAGCATATGTGGAATTCTCATAAATGCCGACTGGATAAATTGTCAAGCTACATTACAGAAAATAATACATTGTGAAATGTTTTTGTTAGTGTTAGATGGTGATGGAATGGAATTGCTTTAGTGGTTTTGGGTAGCTCTTAAAAGAGCTGTTGGTTTGCAGAAGCTGTTGGTGTGCCTCAGCTATCCTGCCAGTGTATTCGGGCAGCTGGAGACATGAAATATGCAGCAAATTTCTCTCTCACAGCCACTGCATCTCTGGTGGCATCGTTGGTACCAAACCTGGGTGCACTCTGAAGGCCTAAAGATGGTTCGGTTGATGCTCCACCAGGTAGCACTGTGTTGCCATCCCACCACAAGAAATTGCGTAGCATGCAGGTGGCCTTCACGATGTTCTCCGCTACCTCAGGAGACACGCCCAGCACCCTTCGATACACCCTCCACTGTGATGCTATTATGCCAAAGGCACGATCTACCATCCTACGCACGTGGGAAAGACGAATATTAAAAACTTTCTTCTCCCTAGTGTTGTGGCCTGGGTAAGGGCACATGATGTTTCGCCACAATAGAAATGCCTCATCTGCCAGGAACACATGTGTCATTGGCACAAGATGTTCTGCGCCTGGGAGAGAGGAGACTGCAGGAATCCCCAGGGTGTTCTGACGCAGGGCAGTACCAAAGGCTGAGGCCGACAGTGTGCCCCCATCGCTGTTCCTGCCATAGGCACCGATATCCACCACCCTGAATCGGTACATTGCATCTACTACTGCAAGTAGCACTATGGAAAATGTTCCATTGTAGTTGTAGTACAAAGAACCACTGGTTGGAGGAGCTTTGATGACGACGTGTTTCCCATCCATTTCACCAAGGCAGTTGGGAAAAGCAAGGTGGCTGAACAAAGCAGCTATCTTCCTCCACTCTGCTGCATCTGTCCTGGGCATGTAATCAGCCAGGAGAGAGTTCCATATCGCCGCACACACCTTGTTTACTATTCCAGCCACAGTGCTGGCACCCACCCTGAAGCTAAAGGCAACAGACCTGAAGGAATCTCCTGTTGCCAAGTACCTTACATTTTAAATGCCCTTGTAAATCTAGACTGCATTTCAGATTTGACTTTAGGCCTATAGGCTACTGTAAAGTTTTGGGCAGCTTGTAAAATGATACTGACTTCGCTATAATCATGGCATGGTATGCTAGATCAAAGAGGGAAGTTAGCAAGTACAACTCACCGTAGACAAATGCAGAGCCGTTCTTCTGGGCTAATGGCCTGTCTGAACTTGGTGTCCAGCTTCGCGATGGATGGCACAACGATCCGCAACAGCTGTTCAAACTGACATTTGTTCAGTCTAAAGTACGCTGCAAATCGCACATCATCGAAACGAAGCTCCTGGACTAAATTATGGTAGGCACCTTGCTGCTGCCTTCCCCGAGTGATATCGTGCACCCACAAACGTGTAGGTACATGATTCTCCTCGTCGTCAGCTAGGGCCAATGCAAGTGCCAATCGCCTGTTTCTTGCCATTTTGTAACAACTGTGGGTAGCCTGGATACGTAGTAGGCGAGTAACTTTGGGTCTAGAATGGGTTCGTTGCTAGGCGGTAGAAAAAACGCTCTCTGCACTTTTAGGAAAAAAAACGCTGCCAACTTCTTTTTTTTGTGCAAAAACGGTCGGCTCAAATTTCCCCTGTCACAAAAAACGCTTGATGTGAACACGGCCTTAAATTGCTGTGCAAAAAAAGCACATCATCCACTGCAGACGGTTTTAGTTGACTCCTTTGCTCCTCAATAACATCTCCAGCACCGGAGATGCCTTGCCCTAAATCGCAAAACCCGTGACCGACCCGCGCTGTTCAGGCGTCCGACCCGACCAGCACCCGTGTCCGACACAGTACATTATTTTCCCCCCGTTTCTTCCAAATTGTGCATGTGCAGGTCACCCGTCGGATACTCTATCCCAGTGGTTTTCAAACTGTGGGGCGCGCCCCCCCTGGGGGGCGCCAGAGTTCTTCAGGGGGGGCGCGACGTGAGAAAAAAATAAACCCGAAAAAAACCCTGAAAGACGATGATTCAAATCATCAGTCGTACTTCAACTTTAGAAGTAACATAACTAAATAAAATTTCGACCGTTTATCTTCGTGCAAACCATTTAACAAATCTACACACTTGTATCTTCAATAATATCTAACAGAATTTCGATATCATTTAAAATGTATTCAGAATCACAGTTTTTAGTTTCATACCGCTCGTTTTTCAGCTGTTTTCATTGAAGACGTCAGCCATTCTACTTCTAGACATCGTAACTCATTCCTTTTTCAACCGTTTACCATCGTTCAAACCATTAAACAAATCTACACAAGTGTGTCTTCAATACTATCTAAACGGAATTTGGATAGCATTTATCATTTTTTTTCAGAATCACAGTTTTAGTTTCAAACCGGCGTCGTTTTCAGTTGCTTATAATAATTTAGGTCAGGGGTTTTCAAAGTGTGAGAGAGTGAGCCCCCCCTCAGAGAAAAAAAATTCAGCTGAGCCCCCCCCCCAATTTCTTTTTCTAAATACCTGTGTTTTGAAAGCTATTTTAATAATTTTACACATTTCAAACATCTCGATCATAATTTCTAAAACATTTGGAACATGTTTTTGAAACATTTGAAACAAATTTTTTAACATATTTTTTAAACATATTTCTGACAACATTACAACATCTTTTTGCGCTTTTAAACAACACAATTTAACAACTTTATCTAAGCATGGTTTTAGCTTAACCTTTTTTAAAATACATTGAACATCTTTATCTGTGTAAACTGCCAGTTTTACAGATTAATTCAGGGTCCCCGACTCTGAATTTTCTGAGTCGAATCAGATCTGCCTTTTCAGTCCAGAGATTCGACTATTCGGCGGGGTTTGTTTACCGGCGTTGCTATGGTGACCTAAATTATTATAAGCAACTGAAACGACGCCGGTTTGAAACTAAAACTGTGATTCTGAAAAAATGATAAATGCTATCCAAATTCCGTTTAGATAGTATTGAAGACACACGTGTGTAGATTTGTTTAATGGTTTGAACGATGGTAAACGGTTGAAAAAGGAATGAGTTACGATGTCTAGAAGTAGAATGGGCTGACGTCTTCAATGAAAACAGCTGAAAACGAAGCGGTATGAAACTAAAACTGTGATTCTGAATACATTTTAAATGATATCGAAATTCTGTTTAGATATTATTGAAAGATACAAGTGTGTAGATTTGTTAAATGGTTTGCCACGAAGATAACGGTCGAAAATTGATTTAGTTATGTTACTTCTAAAGTTGAAGTACGACTGATGATTTGAATCATCGTCTTTCAGGGTTTTTTTCCGGGTTTATTTTTTTCTCACGTCGCGCCCCCCCTGAAGAACTCTGGCGCCCCACAGTTTGAAAACCACTGATTTAGGTCACCATAGCAACGCCGGTAAACAAACCCCGCCGAATAGTCGAATCTCTGGACTGAAAAGGCAGATCTGATTCGACTCAGAAAATTCAGAGTCGGGGACCCTGAATGAATCTGTAAACTGGCAGTTTACACAGATAAAGATGTTCAAATGTATTTAAAAAAGGTTAAGCTAAAACATGCTTAGATAAAGTTGTTAAATTGTGTTGTTTAAAAGCGCAAAAAGATGTTGTAATGTTTCAGAAATATGTTTAAAAAGTATGTTAAAAAATTATGATCGGAGATGTTTGAAATGTGTAAAATAATTAAAATAGCTTTCAAAACACAGGTTTTTAGAAAAAGAAATTGGGGGGGGGGGCTCAGCTGAATTTTTTTCTCTGAGGGGGGGCTCACTCTCTCACACTTTGAAAACCCCTGCTCTATCTGAACAATTGCAGGACTGTGGCCGAGATAACCCCCACTACGAGTCTTTACTTGTTGTGGAAGTACCAGAGACGTCCGAGAACCTGACGCAGTTTTTAATTCATAATATCATCCGGAGATGCACACAGCTTTTGGCCATGATATTATATATTACATTTTATACAACGGGGGACCTAAATCCAGCGATCTGATTGGTTCCCAACTGTTGTATAATGAGCGTATACATAACTGCTATGACGCCCGATCATTTTGTGAAAGTTTGCATATCACTCCGCGCCTGGAAGTAGAAACAGTTACAAAGTAAAACATATGTTGGATGATGGAGAGGATGTAAATGTTGTTACTCCGGGAGTGAGCAAGGCGATGGAGAGACTAACGAAAGCTTAGGCACACGGCGAGTGAACTGCTCCATAGGATAAATTGCCGGCGAACCGCTCTATCGGAGCCTTCTCTCGGAGCCTTCTCTCGGAGGGACGCTGAAGTGTGTTGCATAGCGACCGTCGATGCATAGCGGCAGCCAGGAGGGACTACTTTTTTGTTTTCTTTAAGAAAACGGCTACTTGGTTTCTTTTTAAATGTAGTGTGTCTATGACTTTCGTTTCGCCATAACAGTAACCGTTGTATAAAAGCAATAGATCACTTCAGCCAGTGGCATGTGCTCATTATACCACTGTGAAGGGGGTCGCCGGCCCTCCGCTGCGCGTCGGGGCCGGACAACGCCCCTTAACAGTGGTATAATGAGCACATACCACAGCCTGGCGTGATCTATTGCTTAAATATTATATAGATACCTATATATTATATTATATTATTTAGATATAGAGCTCCGGGAGTCCGCAAACAGCAGCAATCACTTCTCCTCCATGCTACTGTTCACGCTGGACTGCAGGGAGTGAACGCTGATTGGCTGTTATGTTACGTCCCTCAGATTGTGAACGCTGATTGGCATTATGGGAGTTGCCGTCTTCAATCCGCAAGCGCCAAAAATAACCTGTCTGCCTTTTCTTGATCAAGAAAGCACAACATTTGAAATTTATGTTACTATTCTACTAAATATATGACCCACTTCCAATACAGATTCTTGTCTCCTCCTCCATAAAACACTCATTAGTGTTTGCGATAAGAGTACTTGTATGATGATTCACTGTGCTTCTTTTTGCCGTTTCTGACTGAAGCACATGGATTCCAAGAGAGACTAAAGGGCTTTGTTAGCAATCATGAAAAGGGTCTTTCTATTTGATCTGCAAATATACACCGGGGAGTCATCGCAAATGGCCATTTACTAATACAAGAGAGTTCTGCCTAATGTGTGCGTGAACACAAAATCTCTTGTTTATTTTTGACGAACGGCCGGGCCCGGGGAGTGACCATTGAGGTTGAAGCACGAATTATAGCCCCCTGTGGTCAAAGTGGTAGCAAACTTTTTGGAGAACAGTTGGGAAAACTAAAAATAGTGCTGAACATACCCAGGTTTTCTTTGGAAAACCTGGATCGACAAATACAAAACTTGCAGAGTTAAATCGTACCACAAAGCTCACTTACGACTGAATTGGTCAAGCCAGGTTTTCCGCTTTAGTGGGCGTTTAAAAGGGCGTTTATCGCGTCATTTTACTCACCTTTACGAAATGGATAGATCAAGAGGAGTATATTTTACTCAAGAGGAACAGATAGTCATAATGAACTCCTATGAGGAGTTCAAGAATCAGATAAGACCTAGGGGCAACACAGTTGCACATAATAAGGGAGGCATGCTGGCAAAAAACAGCCAATAGTGTAAATTTGTAAGTGAAAAGATTCTGCATGTTCTGCATACTGTCTAAAAAAGAACTACGCCAAATGCAGAATTGTTTGGCATAAATCCCAATAGAGTGATAATGATTTCAAAATGCAAAAGCAACGTCGCACCTGATTTATTCTACAATTTTGATTAGCCTACTATGAGACCCGAACGCCAGCTACTGGGGTTCAAATCTTGCCTATAACCTTTAGTGGATAAGTATTCCACATGACATAACAATTTTAAGCTACACATGAATGCCCATCACTTGAAATTCAAGACTGACGTGCTACCTCCACTTTACCACTCTCTCACAGAGGCGAAGGTTTTCTTTTCATAAATGTGTATAAAATCCTTCCTTGACAGTTTGAGTGGTGCAAAAAACTAGGAAACAACACATTTAGCAATGTATTGAGCACAGCTACAACCTTGCGAAGAACACGGCACAACGTATTTTTTCGCAACAGTAAGTGCACGGCTTCTTTGTGTAGCATTGCCTATGTAAGGTCCAACAAGGACAATCAAATAGCAAATACCCTCTGATAAGAAACTGTGTCCCTCCTAAAAAATATCCTCAGGCAATGCCAAGGGATCGGATCTGTCCCGAAAGACCCTGTCTCCGGAGAGACCCCTGTACGATACGGGCTCGGGGGTCCACGGGAACACCACAAATGGTGAGGCCATTGTCCAAGGAGGGGCTAGGAAGCTGCACTTAGCTTTAAGCAGCCGATCTAACCCGAAAGTCTTAGCTGATAACCTCCCCCTACCAGGTTTGGTCGGCAGCATAAGTCACCATGGTGATACAGCAACGCTAAAAGAGAGCGACTTTCGTGTCACAGTTAACCCAGGCGTTGGGCGCAACATACCTCGCTAACCCACTAATCGAGGTTCGTAGTATACCCCACTGCTTACCTCCGTTTCCATGTGTGCTAATTTTGACAATGGCCAGATGTTGATGTTTAAGTTGTTATTTTTTGTGGCCTTCTCCCTGTGCACTTCCCATTATTAAATAATTAAATATAAAAGTAATTAATAATATTTAAAAGTAAACAATATTTACACTGTCAAGTAAACACAGCCCTGTTCCAGATTATTAAAATCTTAGATGTCGGAAAAACGATTATTTATACCCATTTATATCATGTATTCATAAAATTAACCATTTGGAAGGATTTTTGGTGGAAAAAAGGCAAGTCTTAAACTCAGGATCTAGTTTCCTGCTCTTCACTACAGGGAAATGGGGTTTCGTCAAGCTTATATTGTATACCTACACTATTGTTGTATTGTGTCCATCCAGTATGATTACTGAATGATTCAGTAATCACACTGGATGGACACAATACAACAATAGAGCCATCAGCCCCGATCTAGAATGATAACAGCAAACAAGTGTCCTATTCTAAATTGC
The DNA here is from genome assembly GCF_026213295.1 of Gadus chalcogrammus. NCBI lineage: Eukaryota > Metazoa > Chordata > Actinopteri > Gadiformes > Gadidae > Gadus > Gadus chalcogrammus. Next base: position 20,554,945 of record NC_079417.1, read on the forward strand.
TCCATCATCATGGCCATATCATGTCTTATATCGAAGGTAAACAATCCAGCCTACATAAAGTTGATCAATGTGTCAATATGATGCTATATTTTTTAATGAATAAGGTAACCATCCAAATATTTAAGCCACAACAGAAACAACTGCGACAAACTCTGTATAAGAGTGTGTATTGCTCATATACATGCCTTTGTGACCGACGACCGGCGACCACATGGACCTATTAAAGGCGAACTATGGCTGTGTCTCAATTCAGGGGATCCATCCCTCGAAGGCCGACTGCGTCACTGCGACACGTCAAGGCTGTCACATTTCGAAGGCTCCTTCAAATGCGGCCGACAAATGCAGCCTCCTTTCGCCGGATTTGAAGGATCCACCAAGTAGGTCTATCTGCAGCCGGAGCCATATGCCAAACACGCCCATTGCTCGTGTCAAATACGCCCACCGGTTCTACGGTGACCATCATAGGGGAAAACAATAAACAGCCCACAGCGCTCCATTGACTTTGCACAGCGCTCCATTCACTTTGTATAGAATGCAAACAAACTTAATAAAAACGTAATAAAACATGCCTTTCACAAATACACGTTACTTTGTCTAAAGCCACGACTCTTGTCTGTCTAAACGAGCTGTTTGCGTTAAAAAATAATCCACCCGTTGACATCTTAAATGTACACTTTCTGCCTCAGTGATGGATTAAAGGCCCACTATGCAGGATCGGCCATTTCTTCGCTGTTTTCTTGGTTTGCGCACACACTTTTCTCTACACAGCGCCCCCTATATGGAGTCAGTTTCCTGCCATAATTCAAACCTGAAAAAAAAAGTTTCAAAGGCTTGTAAGTCTGGGTTTTAAACTCAACACCTTGTAAAAAAGGTTTTGCAACACTGAAAAAAGAGATTATAACCTGAAAAAAAAAAAAACTAAAATTCAAACATCTGTAAACATAATTTTGTGTTCTATTTTATCTTCTTCATCATTTTCACCAACACATTTTCAAAGTTCAAACAATTTCACCAGCGCGTTTGCAGAGTTTCAAATCTGGCACTGTTCTATAACAGTGTATTTCATTGTTGCCCGGTTTTGCAACCTTGTAAATGGGATTCTGCAAACAGGTGTTCATACATTGAGAAATACGTTTTGAAAGGTTGAATATTTAGTTTTAAAAACTTGTAAAGGTGTACGTTTACGACATTGCAACGTATTTTTTCAGAACTGGCTTTTCAGCACTGACTTTTCAGAGACTTGACCACACAGGCGCAAGCTTTGAGTCACATGAATATTGGCAGTGTTCTGACGCCACTCGTTTTGAAACTCCTGACAGTCGAATCTGAAAAAGACCATTTAGCTCTAAACCTATTGGTTGCTCTCGGCTGACGTACATTCCAATCACAAGTGCCGTTCACCGGGCTGTGCGTGATTGACAGTGCTCTGCCGATGACACGAACAACAAGCGACTTTCGCGGTTGATTTTGATTTCCATTTTCTGGAACCAGAGCTGTGTTCGAAATCGTTCCCTATACACTCGTTCCCTATTCCCTATATAGTGTACATGATATAGTGCACTATATAGGGAATAGGGAACGAGAATTCGGACACTACGCCTAACATTTCTAAACGTCATTTGCGCCAGTAAATGCGCCTGGTATTTGTGTGACGTGATGCGCCGACATCATCTAAACAAACCGGGCTGGAGGTTGTATTGATGTTGAATGTTACAGTTTTTTTCAATTAATTTTGAATGTTAAATCCCAAATAAATTGTTGACATTTCTAAACACAAGCCGGAGACTCCATCATTAAATGTATTCGTTTTCGCGGTTATTCAGCTTCTTCTTCTCCCCTGGAAAAATACAACCGCATTGCATTGTGGTATACGGGAGTAACATGTAGGGAACGTATGTACTATTTTAAGTCCACTATATAGTGCCCTATATAGTGGACCACAGAGAATTCGAACACCCTACAAAATGGCGTGCACCCTATTTAGTGCACTACATCCATGATAGGGAACGATTTCGAACACAGCTAGAGTCTCAACTCCATAGGACGCGACTAGCAAGGACGCGTCCTAGCAAGGCTGCAGCCTTCACTTTGGGAAACAGCCATGGTTCCAGAAAATGGAAATCAAAATCAACCGCGAAAGTCGCTTGTTATTCGTGTCATCGGCAGAGCACTGTCAATCACGCACAGCCCGGTGAACGGCACATGTGATTGGAATGTACGTCAGCCGAGCGCAACCAATAGGTTTAGAGCTAAATGGTCCCGCCCCCAGGAAAGTTTTTTTCTTTTTCAGATTCGACTGTCAGGAGTTTCAAAACGAGTGGCGTCAGAACACTGCCAATATTCACGTGACTCAAAGCTTGCGCCTGTGTGGTCAAATCTCTGAAAAGTCAGTGCTGAAAAGCCAGTTCTGAAAAAATACGTTGCAATGTCGTAAACGTACACCTTTACAAGTTTTTAAAACTAAATATTCAACCTTTCAAAAGGTATTTCTCAATGTATGAACACCTGTTTGCAGAATCCCATTTACAAGGCTTCAAAACCGGGCAACAATGAAATACACTGTTATGGTGCGGCCACACCAGACGCGTATCTCGCGTACTTTTTACGCGAGATAAGCGCGTAAAATGTTGCTTGACCATTTTGTGTCAAAAATGGTCACATACGCGCAATACGCGCCATACGCGCATACGTCACTCGCCTAGATGAGTCCAATGTCCATGCAAGTGAACGGAGCGTTCCCTCTTCGTCATAACTATCAAACCAAATGTTATGTCATGTTACTATTTCCACCCAGAATAAAGAAAGTTGTCGGCCGTGGCTGTGTGTGTGTGTGTGTGTGTGTGTGTCTTGCCCCAGGATGAGGCTCCCCACGGTAAAGGCTCCAACACTTGGGTGTGTGTGTGTGTGTGTGTGTGTTGCCCCAGGATAAGCTGCGCTGGAGTCCGAGGTAGGAAACCCAAACGCCGCCGTGTTTGGGTGATAGAGTTTAGATCGGGTTAGATTAAATAATCTCGGATATAAATAACAATAATCGGGTTAAATAACTTCACATGGTGTGTCTGGTGTGTTTCCAGCATTCGTAGTGTTGATCAGCAGATATATAGTCCGCCAAGACGTTGAGGTTGCTTAGTAACCAGAGACTCTGTCCATGCAAGTGAACGGAGCGTTCCCTCTTCGTCATAACTATCAAACCAAACATCCTTCACATTCACCGAGCGAACATTATGAAAGTAAAATGCACATTTCTCGCTAGAAATGTTTCCATAAAAGCATTTAATGGCGTAACTATGTTACTATTTCCACACAGAATAAAGAAAGATGTCGGCCGTATGCTTCTGTCCAAGCTCACTACTCTCTGCCAGTGACGTCGGGTCAAGCTCAACGCTGATTGGGCAAACGCGGCTATCGTCAGACGCGTATCTCGCGTACTTCGCGTAAAAAGTTCAATTTTTTGAACTCTTGAAATGTACGCAATATACGCGATATACGCGCGTATAGCGCGTATTGCGCGTAAATATACGCGCCACATACGCGCTATACGCGCGTACAATGTTGCTTATACGCTTAATACGCGTGAAACGCGTAATACGCGTATTAAAACTATGGTTCCCTATGGAAAAAATGGCGATTTGAGACGCGAAGTACGCGAGATACGCGTCTGGTGTGGCCGCACCTTTAGGGCCCTTACATAGTCGACGCGACGCTACGCTACGCGTCCAAAAAGCTACGCTACGCGACGCTTCGGCCGCCAGTCTACACAGCATACGCGAACGTCGCGGGCGTAGCGGTGTATTGCACACCACTTACGCCACGGGCGGCAGCAGAATCGCCGGTTTTTTCGCGTCTTATATTGCAGGTGACATTCCGAGTGCCATTCCGATCAAAATGTCTACGGAAGAAGAGTGCATTTTATTGCTCCTTTTACACCGGCAACGACAACGCAGGAAGCGCAGAGATAGGCGGTGGTATGTGCGCCCTTTGAATACCACACGAGATCGGGATGGGGAATTTGTTTCTCTGGTGCTTCCAATGCGAAGCCTGGACGAGGAGAGGCATTTCCAATATTTCCGTATGTCGGCGCCAAAGTTCGATGATCTCCTTTCGCGAGTCATCCGTTACCTTCCCGACTCACACCAAAACCACCGGAATCCGATCGGGGCTACCCAAAGGCTTGCGGTTACCTTGAGGTACCTGGCAACCGGCATCGGCCTGCAAGCTCTTTCGGCGAGCTACAAGATGGGCACCAGCACTGTGTCGGGCATCGTGGAGGAGATGTGTTCTGCCATCTGGGACGCCCTTCAGGGGGAGTTCGTGGCCTTTCCTTCCCGCGGTCAGTGGCAGGACATAGCGGAGGAATTCAGTTCAATTCAGTTCAGTTCAGTGTTCAGTTCAATTCAATTTTATTTGTATAACCCTATTCCGGTCCCCCTCGACATGCTGCCTCCACTCTCCAGGCTGGACCTCTCCGGTGTCAGCGGTCGTATCCACAAAGGAGGCGGGCATGTATCTGGCTCGTTCGGTGGATGCCAGGAAGTTGTGGAGAGCCACGCACGCCTTCACAATCTTCACCGCCTTTTCAGGTTGGCAGTCAATTGGACGGCCAAAGATTCTGAAGCGCGCAGCCAATATGCCAAAGGCATTCTCCACTACGCGTCTCGCCCTGGCCTGTCGGTAGTTGTAGATGCGCTTCCTATCCTGCAGGTTAGTACCTGATGAGAAGACAAATAAGTGTCATGCAGGAACACAGAACGCAATGACGTCAAGTGTGCCATTGCGCGCACTGTGTGCCTGCCTGGCTATGCTATGCATTTTTTTTCGTTAGACTAATTCATGTATAATTAATTAAATCATGTATAATTAATGAATGTAATTAAAACAATAAATAGATATTCAATATTTTTATTCTCACCTGGATAGGGACGCATCAGGTTCACCTGTAGGGGAAAGGCCTCATCCCCCAGAAAAAAATAAGGACTGGGCGTTGTGGTGCCTGGTAGGACAGCAGGGGCGGGTAGATTGAGGTTGCCCTCTGCCAGTCTGGATCCGAAGGCACTGCGACCCAAGACACCTCCATCGCTCTCACGCCCGTATGCGCCAACATCTACATAAATGAATCTGTAGTTGGCATCAGCAGCAGCCATAAGGGCAATTGAAAAAAAACCTTTGTAGTTGTAGTAGTCACTTCCCGATCGTGCTGGAGCTCTGAGTCTGACATGCTTCCCGTCAATCGCCCCGACACACAGGGGAAACTGCCACTGCCTCCAAAATTCCTCCGCTATGTCCTGCCACTGACCGCGGGAAGGAAAGGCCACGAACTCCCCCTGAAGGGCGTCCCAGATGGCAGAACACATCTCCTCCACGATGCCCGACACAGTGCTGGTGCCCATCTTGTAGCTCGCCGAAAGAGCTTGCAGGCCGATGCCGGTTGCCAGGTACCTCAAGGTAACCGCAAGCCTTTGGGTAGCCCCGATCGGGTTCCGGTGGTTTTGGTGTGAGTCGGGAAGGTAACGGATGACTCGCGAAAGGAGATCATCGAACTTTGGCGCCGACATACGGAAATATTGGAAATGCCTCTCCTCGTCCAGGCTTCGCATTGGAAGCACCAGAGAAACAAATTCCCCATCCCGATCTCGTGTGGTATTCAAAGGGCGCACATACCACCGCCTATCTCTGCGCTTCCTGCGTTGTCGTTGCCGGTGTAAAAGGAGCAATAAAATGCACTCTTCTTCCGTAGACATTTTGATCGGAATGGCACTCGGAATGTCACCTGCAATATAAGACGCGAAAAAAACCGGCGATTCTGCTGCCGCCCGTGGCGTAAGTGGTGTATTGCATGTAATGCAATACACCGCTACGCCCGCGACGTTCGCGTATGCTGTGTAGACTGGCGGCCGAAGCGTCGCGTAGCGTAGCTTTTTGGACGCGTAGCGTAGCGTCGCGTCGACTATGTAAGGGCCCTTAAGGTGCGGCCACACCAGACGCGTATCTCGCGTACTTCGCGTCTCGAAGTACGCGAGATACGCGTCTGACGATAGCCGCGTTGCCCAATCAGCGTTGAGCTTGACCCGACGTCACTGGCAGAGGGTAGTGAGCTTGGACAGAAGCATACGGCCGACATCTTTCTTTATTCTGTGTGGAAATAGTAACATAGTTACGCCATTAAATGCTTTTATGGAAACATTTCTAGCGAGAAATGTGCATTTTACTTTCATAATGTTCGCTCGGTGAATGTGAAGGATGTTTGGTTTGATAGTTATGACGAAGAGGGAACGCTCCGTTCACTTGCATGGACAGAGTCTCTGGTTTTTAGCAACCTCAACGTCTTGGCGGACTATATATCTGCTGATCAACACTACGAATGCTGGAAACACACCAGACACACCATGTGAAGTTATTTAACCCGATTATTGTTATTTATATCCGAGATTATTTAATCTAACCCGATCTAAACTCTATCACCCAAACACGGCGGCGTTTGGGTTTCCTACCTCGGACTCCAGCGCAGCTTATCCTGGGGCAACACACACACACGCACACACACACACACACACACACACACACACACACACACACACCCAAGTGTTGGAGCCTCTACCGTGAGGAGCCTCATCCTGGGGCAAGACACACACACACACACACACACACACACACACACACACACACACACACACACACACACACACACACACACACACACACACACACACACACACACACAGCCACGGCCGACAACTTTCTTTATTCTGGGTGGAAATAGTAACATAGTTACGCCATTAAATGCGTTTATGGAAACATTTTTAGCGAGAAATGTGCATTTTACTTTCGTAATGTTCGCTCGGTGAATGTGAAGGATGTTTGGTTTGATAGTTATGACGAAGAGGGAACGCTCCGTTCACTTGCATGGACATGGACTGGACTCATCTAGGCGAGTGACGTATGCGCGTATGGCGCGTATTGCGCGTATGTGACCATTTTTGACACAAAATGGTCAAGCAACATTTTACGCGCGTATCTCGCGTAAAAAGTACGCGAGATACGCGTCTGGTGTGGCCGCACCTAGAACAGTGCCAGATTTGAAACTCTGCATATGCGCTGGTGAAATTGTTTGAACTTTGAAAATGTGTTGGTGAAAATGATGGAGAAGATAAAATAGAACACAAAATCATGTTTACAGATGTTTGAATTTTATTTTTATTTTTTTTCAGGTTATAATCCCTTTTTTACAAGGTGTTGAATTTTCAAACCCAGACTTACAAGCCTTTGAAACTTTTTTTTTCAGGTTTGAATTATAGCAGGAAACTGACTCCATACCCCTACAGCTTCGGAGGAGATATTTTACAACACTGTCGTAAAAACTCGTTGATGACCCTTCCCCATCCACTTCTACTCTAGCCATGTGCATTTGTTTTCAAAGAAGCCGGGGGAATGCGTGGAGCGATGCCTGAGGTAGATGTTCATAAAGAGTAGACAAGGTTATACACTTTGAAAGGGTGATACAATAAACCCATCCTTTTTTATAGTCGACGGGGAGATGTTATATCCTAGATTAGAATTGTTTTATCTTTGGTTGTTGAACAGAACGGACAGTGTAAGAGTGTTGGCCAACATTTATGTATCTGCTTAAGTACGACACTAATGTACAGCATTAGAGGAAATGGATTCAGAGATGCTGTCGCTAGTCCCCGCAGGAGTTGTCAGATGCAGATGCTGTGTCTGGAAGATGAGGGACACATTTATGTTTATGTGTAAATGCTTGCAAATAAACATTCTAAATAAATATTGTATTTATATAGTTTATTTATTTATGCGTATTCATATGTTTTTTAAATCTTTCAATTTTTTTTTTAATAACAGATGTTTGCTCCACCTTTCTTTAATTTCTTCAATAATACACACTTTTTACATACTATTTATTTTGGATATTGAAATAAATGCAAGTGTCAGTTCTTCATGGTTTGTTTTTTGCCTTACGGCTATTGTGTAACATCTTGAGGGTTCTCTGGATTTCCTTGTGACACTTGTACCCGCAAAAGTTCGGATATGGGTGGTGGCTGTACCGGGGCAGGCAGTCCGAGCCGTCTTTCTTGGGGCATCAAGCCTCATAATAACAATGCTGTTTGCAGACTTGTAACTAAGAAAAAACTACAAAGCAATCTTTTTACAAACATGTTTACAAACGGGGAACTACTCAAAGGTATAACATGGCTCAAGCCAGGGATGGACTGGCCCAAAAATTTGGCCCGGGACTTTGGGATGGAGAGGCCTTTTATGAGACCGCGGGAATAGCGCACGTAGAATTTTGGCACGTGTAAAATAATAAAAACTAGTCCTTATCCGTGGATATGTGCATTGCAACGGCATGTCAATGTTGGGATGTGCATGTGTTTAGAATATTGTGAAGATCACTGGGAAATATTTTATAAGCAATCTTGTCCATGTACAAAATATTAGAAATTGCATGTGCCTAGAAAGGAAAATCAAGGCTGAAAATTATCTAAATAGTGCAAGATACAATTATTTTAGTGGAAAAAAATTGTCATACACATACACAGGGTTTGGGAGATGGGGGAGGGCCGGGGTTTGTTGTGCGTTGCTGTGGTTACTGGTGTTGCAGTGTTCCAATGGTTTATTAGCGGTGGTATCTAATAAATCGCTCTCTAATCAATACTTCATTCACTGCCTCTTCCGTGGGCATTACAATATTATGAATTGTTCTCCGACGTCTCAGGTACTTCCATAATTAGTTCAAGTCATTTTTATATTGCCAAACATGCTCGCTAGTGCACCTGTCATAGCTATACTGCTGTGTCCTGTTCCCGCCGAACCATTGGTCTCGCTGACGGGGGCGTCGCCGTCAACCTTGGCTTTTCCACGGAAAAGGTCGGTTAATTTAGCACATTTGGCTACGTCTTGCTCCAACATTTTTTTCCTTTTCAACCTCAACTTCTGAGCGCCACCCAATTATTTTGCCTCTTCACCACCTTTTTTCCTTTTTGACATTTTCGTATTTCTGTGTAACTTCAGTGAGATCAACGAGAAGTACCGGGTAAGTGACCCGGCCGTGTGTCAGGCTGAGCCAATCAGAAATGACAGACCGCGGAGCAGTCCAAGTTGGGAGGGGCCGTTCGGCTGCTCTGCTGCTTTGGCCGCTCGCTTTGCCCCCATACACTGTGGGGGTGCTCCCCCCTCTAAATTGACAGTAATACATCGGCCCCGTTTCACCGTCAGGCAAGAGCTCTGTTTCGCGCTGTAAGTAAGAATATCCGGCAGCAGGCCACCCCAAATCACGGCTTACTTAACTTTTTCATTTTTTTTTACATCTTTTACAACAAAAATATATGTATACATTTATAATAAAAAAACTTAAAAAAACAAACTAAAAGAATTACGGCCGGCCGGCTCGGCCTGAAATCGTCCGGCCGTTCGGGAAAATCTCCCGAACCTCCCGATGGCCAGTCCGCCCCTGGCTCAAGCTATAATGTAGGTTTACGTATCGTAACAGTTCTCTTACCGACGAACATGTGCTAACTAGCAGCTCTCGTGCAGGGTACTGCATTATATGGCCAGCCGGACATATCACATGATATAGGCTATACATTCTTAGAAAAATCTGAGGCATCCGAATAGCGATCTAATGCCGCTTTTCCACCGCACATGTAGCTCGACTCGACACGACACGACTCGACACGACTCGACACGGTAGCAGCGCGGGTGCTTTTCCACCGCAAATAGTACCTCCGGGACGTGGGCGGGGTCGTCTGCGCGAAAGGGCTGTGACGTATTTTTGTACGCGACGCAAACAACACCTACGTAACCTACACATGGACAGAACCAACATAACAACAATGGAGAACATCGATGCGATGGTATTCGTGTTCGTATTATTAGCTGGCATGTTGAAGAAGTGGAATATGTTGGCTGCGGCGCTGCTATGGCTGTTACCAGCATGGTTGCCATGTCGCTCTCGTGACTTCGTCACACTCTCTGGCCAATCAGTGGCCGGCCGTCTGCCGACGTCACCTTTTAGCATCGGCTCAGCCGCTTGGAACCTAGAGCGAGGCGGTACTAGAAAAAGCAGCCACTTGAGGTACTAGATCGCGGTGGAAACGCAAAAAAGGCGAGCTGAGTCGAGTCGAGTCGAGTCGTGTCGAGCTGGTACCATGCAGTGGAAAAGCGGCATAAATAAACAAGAACCTGGAATCCTGGAATGTCGGTCAGTCTCCCTTTTCTCTCTCCGACATTGGGTTTCTCTGTCTCTTTTTAGTCGGCTGATCCATGATGAATGTAACAATCCCTTCGCTACTTGTGTTTATATCGAGCCGGTTCTGTGTTTGTGGGTCTGTAGTGCCGTAAAGCAATTCGGTGCTTCGCGAGACCCGAGACTCCTGCGAGAGTGGGCGGCGGGTCGTCGGCAGAAACTACCATATTCCCTTTTTCCGCCAAGATGCGCTAGAGGGAGTCGAAACAGTGACCAATCGACCCATAAAGTGTTATACAACCATCACAATGACTCTTAACCTGTTATGTTAATGTAAATTAAGCCAAAAAAGTTGCACAGTTCCCCTTTAAAGAAGCGACTAATACCAAACGGAGCCGATCTTCATCGAGAAGAGAGCAATCAATCCCAGAGCACTAAAACTCTGCGAGCAGCGGGGCGCTCTGCTATCAAACAGAAACACGCTAACATTAAAGCACGTGCAATGCATTTAGCTCATTTATTTCCTCATAAACACTGAGAAAGCCCTGTGCAGATAGCATCCGTCGGTGACACCGACTTGTCCCGACCCCTCTTTCTTTAACCTTGCTGATAGCAGTACATGAGGCCACCTCCGGTCTGACATGTCGGCATCCATTGTGCGCCACCCTACGACCGAACGCCATCTGCCCCGCCGTCGATCCGGCCAATCCCGTCTCCCCTGAACTTGTCTGAGCATATTAATGAGGCTTTACCATCGGGCTTTTACTGCTTTGTATTGCGTGCTGCTCTGCAGCTGCTGGTTCCTGTGTGCAGAGTTGCCAGATTGGGCCGAAATTTCCGCCAATCTGGCAACACTGGCCCCCGCTCGCTGTAGCTAGTGTTGCCAGATTGGGCCAGATTTCCCTCCCAATCTGGCAACACTGACTGTGAGCGCGGGGCGGGGAGGGAGGGCGAGAGATAGCGAGAGGGACGGCGCGTCGGCGGAGAGAGAGAGATTGCAGAGCAGCAGAGCTTCGGAGGCTTCAGCCATGTTAGTTTTGTGTTGTGCGGGCCAGCGATGAGAAGGAGCCACCATGGCCTTTTCACTAAGCGGAGACGAGGAGGATTATGAGTCAGATGCCGAACAGGTCAGTACTCATGGATTATTTGTTGAACATGCCTGCTGCTGCTGCGGTATTGTCAATTTGTGTGTGTGTGTGTGTGTGTGTGTGTGTGTGTGTGTGTGTGTGTGTGTGTGTGTGTGTGTGTGTGTGTGTGTGTGTGTGTGTGTGTGTGTGTGTGTGTGTGTGTGTGTGTGTGTGTGTGTGTGAATAGCGATACCTTTTTTTGTAAATGATACACATTCTCTTCATTCGAATAAGCGCATCTTTCCTTATTTAGAGCAATTAAGATGCATTTGAATACCCGTTTCACAAGACTCATGTTTGAGGATAATAGCTTAATATCCGAATTATGTTTACATTGGTACACACCTGGAGATCACTAGATAATTTTCCTTCAGCCTTTGGTTGTAGCACGCAGTGACCCGTCTTAATATAGTCGTCTATGACGCGGCCTGACTGATGGCGACGTTATCGTTATGCACACGGATGCCATGACATGACTCTATATGAACCCCTTTGGCTTTTAGGAAAACATTCTCCTTCAGCCCGGGCCATAGCATCGATTTGAATGTTTACGTTGAAGCGCAGTAGTTGGGCCTGGGGAACCTTGTTGTGTTGTCTGCTTTCCCCCCCATATGCGCTCCACCAAGTCCCCACTGCGCCTTTAAGAGAGCTGCAGGCTTCAGTGTTGTGAAGCAGGAACTGAAGGGGGATGGGGAGCAGGAACAATGAGGTGGCTCTTACAGCACTTTGGCTGTTAGGTCAACAAAAAGCCCATAATGATCATCAGACCCGTGTTATCTTTTGAGGAAATGCATAATTTGTTTTCGCATTTAATAGATGGCATTGCAATGCAATGCAGTACCACTCCCCTGTTGTAACAAATCAACAGTGTGGAGGTACCGGTTTGTTAAACTTATGTAATATTTTCTGTTTGTGTGTGTGTGTCAGTCAGTCAAACAGGGAGCTATATGACTTTCCAGCGAAATTCAGACGGATGCTAACACGCATAACATAAGTAATGGACCGTGCTGTTGTATTTTTTAATAAGCGCTAGGCAAATAAATCTCAAAATTCCTTAAGTATTACTCACTCAAGTTACTGTAACTATAGGTCAGCTGATCTCTTGCCTCCGAGCAATATCTGTAATAATAGCCACTGACTGTTCTTCTGTTCTGGTTTTAAGTTGTGATGTTGATTTAGTGATTTAAGACACAAAGGTTTAAGGAAATAATCTACAACTTGAGTCTAAAATGAAAATGCCGGAGTGGATAGAGAAACCAAAGAGGCCTTTCACCGATATTGCTTAGCAGTTGTTTCCAAATAGACCTAATCTAAAAAGCCCCCTGGGCACAGATGTTTGGCGAGGGGTGCAAGATGTTGACACAGTCCAACTGGAAGGATGATGATGATGAATGTTATGAACACTTGTTATGTATTATACAAGGGGGGGCAGGTGTAGCTGTTCACCCTCATAATGTCTTCTGCTGATGTCTCCAAACCTTCGGCACAGTAAGAAAAATGTTAAATGGAAACTGCCCTCATGGTTCAGAATTCGAAAACATCTGCTGCTTCCTGCTCATTCGTATACTAGTACCCTCTGTCTTAGTTATTTATTTCACAATATAGTTCATAAAAATAGGAACATGACCCCATGACTCAACTTCTTGTATGTTTCAGATTTGAGTTTTAGTGGAATAGGGCACTCTGAGGAAGACGTCTCTCGAATGGAGTGGTGCTCCACCTTGACTCATTATGTTTGGTCACCTACAGCTCCTTGCTGTGCTGTTGTTTTGAACAAGCGTCTAATGGGAAACAAGTAGCCACTACCAGTGTAAATAAACATGCTTCTATGTTTTTCCTGGTCATCCCAAGGAGTTTCCATCTCGTCTATTTATCAAGATATGTCATCACACTTGTTTCTATAGTCTTGCAAACAAAGCTGCCGGGCTTGGACAATGTGATTCATCACGTTGATTTTGTGTACCAAAGTCAATCTGAGCAAAAGTGCAGGAAACAGAAATTAAGTAAGAAAAAGCATAATAAAATGTATACACCCAAATAAGAGGCTCCTTTGTGAGTGGCCCTGATTTCAGGACTGGATGTTCCCTCTCTTTTGGTACTTTGATGTAAACAAATCGGCCTGGATTTGAATTTAGCCTGGAATGTTCTCATGCTAAGGTCGTATTAATTATTTACTTATTTTTTTCTAAATACACTGCGTGTCAAATAAGGATTTTCATAGTGGACAACGGGCACGACGTGTTTGTAAATGTGTTTTTAACCACAATGTGGGTGATTTATCATTATGAACGGTGGGAAGACTGGGTTGTTTCATTATCTTAAAATAACTAACTGCATTCATCTTTGCCATGGCAACAAATGCCCCTGCTTTGCATTCCCTGCCAGAGACCAGCAGCAACTAAAATGATCCCAGTCCAACATAAGGCCTGGTGAGACCGAGACAGCCTGGTATATTTTTCTTTTTGGTTAATATGGCCCATATCGGCTGCGTCGCACCTCTGGATTACCACTAGTGAGGCAATGCGTTGCCAGGGAAATGATTCTTCCTGCAGCGGGAATCCCAGAACCGATGGGGCGTGCCTAGTCCTGTCTCCGTGTTCTTCCATGGGAAATGGGAAGTTGGAGAATGTGTCATGTAGGGAGTGTTTAGATCCTCGCCTGGGGGGGGTAAAGGACGATCAGTTTGTGGTCGGGGTCATTTGAGGGGAACGTTGCCTGGTTTGGGGGTCTGATTAGGAAAGAAACTGAGAAATAGACCTTGTGTCTTACTACATTTTTCCCTTGTGCTCGGAGCCATACTGAAACATCCCTCTCTCTGTCTCTGCTTCTCTTGTCTTGTGTGCGTAGCAACGGGCGGCCAATCGCCCGAAGCCCAAGGTGGGAACGTCGGCGGCCATCAAGCTGCCGTCCAACCGCAACTCTTCGGGAGCGCGGCGCCGGCGGACGCGATGCAGGAAGTGCGAGGCGTGCCTGCGTACAGAGTGTGGCGAGTGCCACTTCTGCAAGGACATGAAGAAGTTCGGGGGGCCGGGGCGCATGAAGCAGTCGTGCATAATGCGTCAGTGCATCGCGGTGAGTCCCGACCGGCGGTCAAAGACGAGCACTTAACAGAGATGGGGACAATGCCCGCTCTACGAGAGCACTTCATTGATTATTGAAGTAGGTTATGTGGAGTTATACTTTGTTTGTCTTCTAGGGGGGGAGGTGGGCTGGACACCCGTGGTTCATTGAGACCGCTCATCATTCACACCTCAAGGATTCAATAAACAACGTGTGTGTATGTGTGTGCATGTGTCCCATCAGCCGGTGCTGCCCCACACGGCGGTGTGTGTGGTGTGCAAAGAGGCGGGGAAGGAGGACACACTGGAGGAAGAGGAGGACAAGTTCAACTTCATGCTAATGGAGTGCTCCATCTGCAACGAGATCGTCCACCCCAACTGTCTCAAGGTGAGGACGGGAGGGGCGTGTCTGGGAGTGTAGTCTGTCTTTGACTCTCACCCAGAAAACCGATGAGTCACAGCACGGGCATTCCACACTCTCTCCTGGCACACATGTTTGTGTGTGTATGTGTTACAGTAACACAAAAGGCATCCCGGAAGTTGACCCTATGCTTTGTTCAGGCTGACTCACGGGACTGACTCAGAGGCCTTAGACCGCGTAGTCATAATGAACACAGCAGTTACTCACTATACTTACTATACATTATTTTGATTGACTGTTTTATCCCCCATAGGCATCCATTGCGAGGATATGTGTCATCTTTTGACACGTGTCTTGTGTCAATCACAGGAATTATTTTAGATCAGGCCAGGCTTAAAGGTCCCATGGCATGCTACTTTATGGATGCTTTAATATAGATATTAGTGGGCTCCTAACACAGTATTTGAAGACGTTCCCCAAATTCAGCCGTGCTGCAGAGTAAGCGCGACTACAAGCAAGTCACATAGTGACGATTCCCCAAATACCAGATTGTGGAAATACCAGAGACGTCAAAGAACCGACGTGTTATGCGCCATAACACCAACAGCAGAACGGTTATCCAAATAACAAAGAAGTGTACAACACTCGCGTTACAGTGTGTGTAATCACACACACACACACACACACATGTGGCGCTCGCACGGTCGTGTCTCATTGGCAGGCCAAATTCACTGGGCTGGCAATGCAGAGAAGGGGGAGGATGCATCTCCCCTTATGACGACATACAGGGAAAACTCCAAAACGCCGCATCTGAACTTCATTTTTTCAATGGTGGAGCAAAATGCCTAGTGCTCGTTTTACACCCAACAACATTTCTAGCTACTGGGGGAGGCTAGGGGGACTATTAATGTTAGAAAACCTCAGGAAGTGAAATTTTCATGCCACGGGATATTTAACCAGTTTGATTTGAACAAAGAGCAGTAGAGCACGGCAGTACCCAACACATTTGTTCATCTTAATTCTTCTTAATAAGGCTCTCTGCTACCTCCCTCCCTACGTTTACCTACACTGAGAAGGGGTGCATTTCTCCCACCCGGGATTGACGGGCAAAATAGATTCCTCAGATAAATTAGGCCCTCATTGGTCAGAACTCATCCGGGAGCGATGGAAACGGGCTCATCCAGAGCAGGCGCAGTGTAGTTGATGATCTTTCCTGCTGTTTATTCCCCCAGGTGAGCGACGCTACGGGTGTGGTGAATGATGAACTGCCCAACTGTTGGGAATGCCCCAAGTGCAACCATGCAGGGAAAACAGGAAAAGTAAGTACCAACATAAAGGTGTTTTGGTCAGGGTTCTGTTTTCACTCTTTAGCCTTTCAGTCGGATCAGGAAAGAGTCCACTCCGCTTCTGGCAGTATGATATTACCGATGCAAAGGTGGAGGACTCCAGGCTACGTGTTTTGAATGAACTATTAGTCAAAATCAAACATCCAGGACAGCATCCTCTCCAGTTACTAAGATCCGGCCTAGTGCATGCGCTTCTGATTGGCTGGTGATGTGAGTGACAGCCCCTTGCTGTAAACTGAGGTGTTTATCAATACCTTCTGGTCTAGCAGCAACTCTGTGTTGGTGTGGCCTCGAAGGAGTGTTAGTTTAGCGTTCGGTTGGGCCTAAGCATGTGTTAAATGCTGGTTTTACTTATCCACCACTGAGGTGGTCGCGTCTCGACTGGTAAGGCATGGGGTTATCCCTGCCAGGGTCTGCAGGTTCGATTCCCACTGGGCCCACTCTCTGCCAAGATGTGTATGCCCTCATGGTGTTGTGTGACGCTTTTGACAGAATCCAGCAGATTGCTTGTTTGTTGATGTAGGTTCCACTCCCCACGTAGCCCTCAGCGCCGGTGGCTCTGCCGGTTCGCGATAGGCTGAAGGTATAAAGTTGTCTCTCTCCGTTTCCCCCCCTCTGGTATGTAAGCAAAAAAGAGGCCCAGGATTCAAGTATGCCTCCAACCTCCCGGGCTCTCTGCTGCGGGAACAGAGGCCCCAGAAGGAGGAGGGGGGCGAGGTCCTGGTGGCCCAGGCCCCCAAGAAGCGCCCCGACCGGGAGGAGACGCCCAGGTACCGGCCGGAGGAGGTCCTGCACCACCGGCAGCCCCCCATGCTGTCCCCCAGTGGCCTGAGCCGACCCCGCTTCGAGGAGAAGCTGAGGAAGAAGAGGAAGCTCTTTGACGAGGACGAGTACGAGGACCTGGGCGTCAACAAGAAGGTAGGTCTGGTGTTTCCACGTCAAAAAGCCGGTGACTTTAAGACGCTTCCGGAGGTTGTTGCGTTGGTAACGTTGTCCCTTTGTTTCTCCTCCCCACAGGAAAGGTCGGACGAGCCCTTTTTCCCCAAACTCCTGCATCAGATCAAAAGGGAAGAGGAGGACCAGGAGGAGGAGGAGGAAGACTACGACGAAGAAGACAAGGAGCCCCACTACCGCTCGGCGGTGGCGGAGAGACGCGGGCGCCCCGGGGACGAGGCGGACGACAAGGAGCACAAGGCGGACCTGCTGCCCCCGCCCGTCAAGACGCCGGTGGCCGACAGCGATCAGTCGCTCTGCAGCTCCCCGCAGGCGGGCCCCAGCAGCGAGGGGGGCAGCGAGACGCCTGAGAAGGGCCCGCGGCCCAAAGTGCGGCGCAAGCGGCGGCTGCCCAACAAGGAGCTGAGCCGGGAGCTGAGCAAGGCCCTGAACCAGGAGATCCAGAAGACGGAGGACTGCCTGGCCAACGAGAACCGCCAGCCCTTCAAGACGGAGCCCGAGAGCGAGAACGAGGAGCCCAAGAAGCCCTTCCGCCACCACGGCGGCGACCTGGGGGACCAGCGGGCCCACCTCCGCGCCAAGGAGATGAACGGCGGCACGCCCTGGGAGCTGCGCCACTTCTACCCCAGCCCCATCACGCCGCTGGGCTTCAACCGCAGCACGCCCACCACCCGCCCGCTGCCGCCACACTCACCGCCCAAGTGCGTGCAGATGGAGCGCCACGTGATCCGGCCGCCCCCCATCAGCCCCCCGCCAGACCGGCTGCCCACCAGGGAGGGCCGGACCCACGTGCTGCAGCGGGAGCTGTGGATGAGGGTGTTTGGTTTCCTCTCGCACAAGGAGCTGTGCGCCTGCATGCGGGTCTGCAAGACGTGGAACAGATGGTGAGCACGCCGCGGCGCTCGAATCTTGTGGGGATGGTATGTCAGTGGGAGGGGGGGGGGGATCTCCTGTGCGGACCCTTTGGAATTACGTTTGGTAGAGTCTTGTGTTGCGCTGGCGCCCCTTTGTTGTTGTTGTTGTGGTTGTTGTGGTTGTTGTTGTTATAACGGTTGTTATAATGGGTGATGTTGTGCCACCGGGCCCGAGTGTGATCAGCCATTACAAACTG
Organism: Gadus chalcogrammus; assembly: GCF_026213295.1. Classification (NCBI taxonomy): domain Eukaryota; kingdom Metazoa; phylum Chordata; class Actinopteri; order Gadiformes; family Gadidae; genus Gadus; species Gadus chalcogrammus. The sequence continues at coordinate 20,573,101 of NC_079417.1, forward strand.
TTGGAAAACCTCCCTTTTGCTGTGTTGTAGTGACATCACAAGTGGGAGTGACCCCCTAGATGTGTGCTGGATAGACCAGTCCACCAGCATACCCAGTGGACTGTATGTAGCTGATATTGTGATTGTCTATGTGGACGCTCCCACTTGTAATATCAGTAAAGCACAGGAGGTGGTCAGTTTCCAAACGGCTTGTAATAGCTAATCACGCTCACACTTGATGCCATGATCTTTTTTTATTACGCCTTTCAGGGTCGGTCATGACTTGCAGTTGACGCAACAGTGGTGAATTGATTCCTTGCGTTACACAGAAACCAGGAGAAGAATGTGATATAAATAGTAAATGAGGTGTGGATGTCAAGTGGTTGGACCTGTTGTGTAGCAGTAGTAGTAAACCTTTCAGAGGTCTTCTTAATGACAAATGGTATTTCTGTTCATAAAACATTCAATACCCTAATACAACCTGGTGTGTTGACCTCGTATGGCTGAACCTCTCGAGTGGCATACCGTGAGGTGCCTGCCCGTCAGTTGTCCCATTATTGGGTCTGACCTGTCCGTCCGTCTGTCAGGTGCTGCGACAAGCGGCTGTGGACCACCATGGACCTGAACCGCTGCACGTCCATCACCCCGCTGATGCTGAGCGGGGTGATCCGCCGGCAGCCCGCCTCGCTCGACCTCAGCTGGACCAACATCTCTAAGAAGCAGCTCAGCTGGCTCATCAACCGGCTGCCAGGTGTGTGTGTGTGTGTGTGTGTGTGTGTGTGTGTGTGTGTGTGTGTGTGTGTGTGTGTGTGTGTGTGTGTGTGTGTGTGTGTGTGTGTGTGTGTGTGTGTGTGTGTGTGTGTGTGTGTGTGTGTGTGAGAGACTAGGGAACATGTATGTTATCAGGTAGATCCTGGTGGATTTCTTAACATTAATGGTTACCATTATTATGGTTTATTTAATATGTGACATGACTTCTTTATTAGGATTATTATAACTAGTACTATTGTCGTTATTATAACAAACGCGCCCTCCTGTGCCTTCAATACTAGTCGTGTCAGGAATGTAAAGCTAACACAATCCATTCACAAGACAAGAAGACGTTTCCTGTGCAAAAGGACCTGTTTTGACTCCTGTGTGCGTGTGTGTGGGGGGGGGTTCAGGCCTGCGCGTGCTGAAGCTCTGTGGGTGCTCCTGGGTGGCGGTGTCCGCCCTCTGCACCTCCAACTGCCCGCTGCTCCGCATGCTTGACGTCCAATGGGTGGAGGGCCTGAAGGACGCCCAGATGAGGGACCTGCTGTCCCCCCCCACGGACAACCGACCAGGTAGCCCATCACCGTGTGTGTGTGTGTGTGTGTGTGTGTGTGTGTGTGTGTGTGTGTGTGTGTGTGTGTGTGTGTGTGTGTGTGTGTGTGTGTGTGTGTGTGTGTGTGTGTGTGTGTGTGTGTGTGTGTGTGTGTGTGTGTGAGATGGGGAAACAACTGTTCAGCATGTGTGTTGACCAGTCCATGTTGGAAGAGGTTCCTGCTGGAACTCACTCAAGCTAAGCTGCTTCTGGACCCACTAATCTCTGGATGGGCTCCAAACGCAGGTTGCATTGGACACAGAGGCAGTCAGCACAGAGGTTCTCAGTTTAGAACTACAGAGAAGCCTTTGGGCTCAGAGGAGGGAGCCCTCACACTGAGACCTACTCACACTCTCCCCCATCCTGCCCCTCCGTCCCGTCAGGCCAGCTGGACAACCGCTGCAAGCTGCGCAACGTAGTGGAGCTGCGGCTGGCGGGCCTGGACATCACGGACAGCTCGCTGCGCCTCATCAGCCGCCAGATGCCCCAGCTGGCGCGCCTGGACCTTAGCTACTGCAACCACGTCAACGACCAGTCGGTCAACCTGCTGACCGCCGCTGGCACCACCACCCGGGACTCGCTCACCGAGATCAACCTGTCAGGTGAGCCAGGCCGAATGAGGGGGACGGGGGGGATCTGTGGGAGGATGGGGTACCTGTTCACCCTGAAGAGGCTATACACTGTCGAATGACCCATCCTCTGATTTCCCTGTCTCATGTCCTTCTGACCTTGATGCCCTTTAGGCCCTCGAACCCCGCGCAGCCATTTGTGTATTTGCAAATTAAGTTTGAGCATTTAACGAGAAGGTGACTTTGGTTACAGTATGTAAATGTCAGGAAAATAGCTTCTCCAATTTAGGAGCTGGTATTGTGTGATATAATAGGGCACAATAAAACCACACTTGCACTTTGATTTATGGTTGAAACGTTGTGCCTCATCCTAACCGATCTGTGCTCCCCAGTGTGTAACCGGGTGACGGACCACTCGCTCACCTTCTTCAAGCGCTGCGGCAGCATCTGCCAGATCGACCTGCGCTACTGCAAGCAGGTGAGCAGCATGGCCTGCGAGCGCTTCATCGCAGAGATGTCTGTGAGCGTGCCCTTCGGTCTGAAGGAGGAGAGACTGCTGCAGAAGATCAGCTAGTTCTCCCCGGATTGCCAACGTGGACACAGACACTGTATTTGCACTAAGTGGAAGAAAACGAGTTTGGGATTACTCTCTATCATATCCTGTTTTGCTGAGATGTGACGCCGATTGAACTCCTCAAGCGTGTTCAATTCTGGGGGCTTCAATCTGTGACGGACTCCTTTTGCGCTGGACAGACACAGGTTGGGGTAGGAGGGTTGGAAGATGCATGTTTTTGTGTTTTTAGGGGGAACCCCGTTCTTTTTTATTTGCTTGTAATTGAGAGTCTGGCGGCATTTGTTTTTTGTTTCTTTACATTTTGGAAATTATTTTTATACAAGTTGTCTTATGAGTTTAGCCTGTCTTTCTGAAACTTTTTCCTCTCCCGAATATATTATAAAGCATGTATTTGAGCTAAATATTGTCCCTTTATTTTTCACTTAGCCTTGAAAACAACTATGTCTCTTATGTTTCTGAAATTAGTGTTTCTGAAATTGTGTTTCAGAAATTATGATTGTCAGGACAGGCAAAACACATGTACAGTAATGGATATCTGAATAATTTATCACAAATACTTATTGAATATCCAGAATGTATTTCCATAAATATACTTAAAGAAAAACTAGAATATATGTCCATTACTGAGAGGAATTGTCTTCTCTAATGACTGTGTTGGGGGGTCAGATCTGCCTGTATCTTCAACTTTAACTTATTGATTTGTATTCTGTATTTATTGTTTTGTTCAGTGTGTCATATTTGATACATGTTTCACACAGAATTGGCTAACATATCTGCAAATACTTGTATTCTAGTTTGAGCCTATATTTAGATACCAGATGTGGGGTGTCTACTATAAAGGAAAGTACTGTTGAAAGTACGCTCTGTGCCCTTTATAAGACAGTTAGGCCTTGATTGACTAAACACTCCTGTTGGCCAGGGTCACTATTTTCAGTGAAACCACATCCATGTGATGCTACCATACAGATAAAACAAAAAAACACACGTCAAAAGCACTTTAAGTGCAACAGGTTTTCATCGGTTTGCTTTTTTATACATTTTGTACTAGTTTTTTATATTTTGGCCTTTTGTGGGGATTTGTATTGTGCTCAAATAACTCCAGTTACCCCACGTGAATGTGCTTACCTTGTTTATATTTGTAAATCCAAAACATCCCTGTTCTGATATTTCATTAAAATATGTCACTTGTACCAGTGTTGAATACTTAATTCAGATACGATCAGTAATGTATTCGCACTGGCCTTTCCCTTAAAAAAATGCAATGCAATAATGTTTATTAAAATCTTTAATTACCAAAATAAAAAGTTGTAACATTCCCAAATACAAATACCGGCTGTTGTACAGAGTCTGAAGGAAAGGGCGACATGCTCAGCCACTGTCACCGACCACATGACACGCCTTCAGACAGCACCATGGATTAGACTGAAGACTGCATTTAACAAGGAGGGGAGAAAACACGCCCATATTGGTTCACCTGGGGAGGTAGGTGTGTGTGCTAAATATTTTTAATCCTTTTCCCCACGTGGCAAACCCAACAGTGCCAAGTCTTGCTGGTTTTTCCAAGCGTAGGGAACATTTAGAGCGAGACTCTCAAACACAAAGTTAATCTGATATTACACATTTGAAATCAAATAGAAAAAATATATCTGTACATCTCAGTGATATGGTTTTGTATAACTGTACCGCAAGTCACTTTTTTCATGTATAGTTAGTACCACAGCTGCCAGTAAACTCAAAGCTATATATATATATATATTTATGTATATATTTTATACTTTTTACAATGTGTAATAAATGGACAGAAAAACAACAATGTTACCAATTCCCTTCACGGTGCATAAGACAAAACAAATGGAAGACTACTGAGAAAAATCTAATTGACCGTCGTTTTAAAACAGTAAAAGAAAGTGAATTAGCACTACGGTTGTATTGTATGGTTGGGGGATCAATGAGGGGCTGAAACGGTGGCCATAGGGCGACGGCATATTGCTCCATGTGATGTGTCTTCTGAGGGCAGTGACCTGGAGACAGGGCCACCGAGTGTGGCACACCATCACTCAAAAGACCTTTAGGCTTTCACTGTTATGCAGGGATCACTAAAAATGAAACCAAGCACATAAATAACGCATCCCTTTACCATTCCCTCATCAGAATATATCCCATATTGAACAAAAAGAAAATCTACAAATTTTGAATGCAAAACTCTGTTTTGCATTCTAGGTATTGATACACTAGGTATCGATATTTTAATTATTTAAACTACCAATGTATTGGTAATGTAAATAATTAGCTTTTCTGCAAACCCTGAAGGCTGGGGCGACTGCCATTGGTGCATCAAACTCTTAAGCATTGATGCCCCGGCTAAGGTCATTGGGTCATGGGTTGCGCTGGAATGATGGCATTGGTGAAACGAGCACAGAATGAGTACAAATCGGAAGGTGCTTTCCAGCATACCACTACCAACCAACCGTGGCCTGGACTGTCGGGACAAAAAGGGGTGATATTATGACACCAGGTGTGAGTGTGATTAGCCATTACAAGCCGTTTAAAATTATGCCCTTTTCTTTGTGTTAGTGACATCACAAGTGGGAGAGTCCACCTAGATGTATGCTGGGTAGATATCACCATCTGCTTAAGTCCACTGGGTAGGCTGGTAGACAGATCTATCCCGCATACATCTAGGTGGACACCACTTGAGATATAACTAAAATCACAGTAAAATACTGATTTTCAAACGGCTTGTAAGGGCTCATCCCACACCTGGTGGCATAACATAACCCCTTTAGGTATTTTTGGCACCTGGTTTAATTGCCCCTTCCAGGTCCTTTATATTGTTAGAAGCCTGCAGTGCAGGTCAGCAGGGTTTCAGCTGTGATTCACATTAAGGTGTGCAGTGCTCCGGTTGCAGCAGGAAGTAGAGGACTGATCCGGTGGCTGTGGCTCAGTGGCATAGTGAAGAGCGGCATTCAAACAGACTGAGCTGGGCTGAGAACCACACATTCTTCATTCAAGTGGTTGTTATTTGTAGGATTATGATTTTAAACGAAATAACACATTCAGGAGCAAGCACATTTTCAATAGCAAGTTATCAATAGGGTTAGTTGACTCATTAAGGAGCAGACTCTACATTACTTCTCTTTGTGGATTCCTTCAATCAAAGTCCTAATTCTGAAACCAACATCGACATTACATCAGCTAAATCAATTCCATTTCCACCAACAATTTTCCATTATATTGATTATTGTAAAAGTTATTATATATATATATATTCTCAAATACAGACAGATCTTCATCTTCGTCTCTCGACAGGGACCACAGACGCTCAGGGGACTCACTCACACGCAGGAAACCAAACGTAAACCCGGCGGTTCAATCAGGGGCTGGGATGCTCTTCCCAGGAGGCCCTGCGGCGATGGCCGTACCTCCGAGGTGAGGTGAGGAATGGCCCCGCTGTGAGGTGGAAGCTCAGGACTTGAAGACGTGCACGGCCCTAACCACGTACTGCCTGCAGATGGGACACTCGCTCATCCTCTTGCCGCACTTGGTGCACGTGACCATGTGACCGCACTCCAGCAACACGCAGTCGATCACGGCATCCATGCAGATACGGCACAGGTGGTCGTCTTGGCTGGACAGCCTGGCCTTGTCGACATCTGCAGGGGGGGGAGAGAGAACAAACAACAGATAGGAGTTGGTTGGACGATATAGAAAAGCCTGATGAAGAGCAATGTGAGGGAGGGTGTCATGAGGATGCTTTCATGGGGTGGCATGCCATCGCCATAGAGAGATAGAGCGAGCGGAGTTGTAGTTGGTATTTTCTCCGTGAAGCTTGTTCGCTCAGATGTGGATAGGTCAGCCTAACCAAAAGCCCCACTGCAGCAGAAAAAGGAATAGCATTTTCTTTGACATCCATTACAACCACTTATTGTTCTTTGACTGATCTGTAATGAGTGAAGTGAAGAAGCTTCATTGTTAGGATCTGCATGGTAATGTGATTCTAAAGGTCTTCTATTTTATCAATGACTACATGAACTTTGTTGTGAGCAGGGGGAGATATCATTCAGGGACTTCTCAACTTCTGATGCAAAAGGAAAGTCAAAATGTAGACAGCTTGACGAAACAAATGTATTGTTACCATCCCGTCTTTCTCTGATCCCTATTAGCACTGTGATCAGCATCACTTGTTGATGTTGTTGTTGTTGTTGTTTAGCACTTCCTCCAATATTGATTTAATGTTTAGCTTGTTCTCAGTTTGACCTCGGTCACTCGATAACAGCAGCTGCTAAACAACCAACAAGAGGTCAATGGCAAAAAGCGCCAACAATCATGGAAGGGCTTGACAGAGGAACAAAAGCTTCTGCTGGGACAGTGAATGAATGAAGGCCCTGTTCAGTGAGCGTGACGGCCAGGAGCGGTGATGGTCAGTGGAAGACGATGAGAGGGGGCCAATCACAGAGATGGACACACATGAAGACCAGCACGCAGTGAGCCTTTTGAGCCATAGTGCCTTACCTCCGAGGACACCATTGCAGATAGGAGGAGGGGGAGGCAACGCCACCACTAGTGGGTGGGACAGGTAAAGCAAGAGTCCAGGTTAGGTGGCGCTTTGGGATCAAGTGATCAACCAGTGTATAAAAGCGGTAGCATGTCTGTCATCCCTTCTCTGGTGTAGTCAGTATCAGTCATCCCTACACTGGTATACAGTGAGCATCAGTCAACCCTTCACTGGTGTAGTCAGTATCAGTCATCCCTACACTGGTGTAGTCAGTATCAGTCATCCCTAGTATGGTGTACACGGAGTATCAGTCAACCCTTCAGTGGTGTAGTCAGTATCAGCCATCCCTACACTGGTGTACAATGAGTATCAGACATCCCATCACTGGTGTACAGTTAAGGTCAGGGAAGGGTTAAGAGATCAAGCATAGTCTCTAGTGTTTAGGCTTTTTGACCCCCGCTGAGATTCTGGGATGGAACGACAATCCTGGACAGCCATTTTTACATGTGATCTTTCTTTTATTCTTAATTTCATTTGATTTAGCTTTTAATGCTCACTACTTTGCTGCACTTCCCCGTTTTGGATTAATAAAGTGCAATCTTACAATGCATCTTATATTGATGACAGCAGGAATTTAATATAGCTATAATATAAAGAGGCCATCATTATTGCAAAGGTTAAAATATATGGTTCTATTTGAATAGAAAAAGGAAATGAAGTTTCCAAAGGAAATTAGAATAAAATTGATATATAAATATAGGATTTACAGTGCATGCTCATTAGGATCTACCGAACACACACTAAATATGTAGAACACAAGCTGCTTCTTACCTGCAGTCACAGCAGCACTCAGGTTGTCCACTGAAGAAATAGAAGATGGCTGTTAGCATTGTTCAAAATTGTAACACCAATGGGATATTATTAAGATATTAATAAATATGACTTATCTTGGAATTTATATATGTGTAATTGCATCTTTACTAACTATGCTAATTAAATAATTACTGTTATCCAGGTAAGTATTGGAGTGCATATGATCAGTACAAAGCATGACATTTAAAAAAGGTACAATATGTAACAATTGTATTGTCCAAGATCCTAAAAGGGCCATGTTATGTCATCAAATATTGAGGAAACATGCTTTGTCTAAATATCGGCTTCTCTGACCACAATAGAACAGACAGTAAGTTCTCTTCTGAAATGTCACTTCCCTGTTGGGCCGTTGGTTTTGGTTTGCCACATGAGCTGGTTTGCAAACAAATACATCAGCTGATCAACTTACAGCGTAGGACTGGCTGTCGCTCGTCATTGTCCAAATACAATAACTGCGCTCTTCTCAAAATATGATGTTGCACTCGGCTCACCTTCAGACTTTATTCGTACAGAGTCTCAACCTGGCAACCCGAGTGAGACCACTCTTTCCAGTATTTAGATTTGTGAATTTAGAGAGCAGTTCCCATTTGAAATGCTCTGGGTCAATATTACAGGTTGTACCTTTGAAAAAATAGTATTTAAGAAAATATATTTTTTCACGGTCTCTTAAGTCAACAAAAAAACAAAACACTCGCACAACCAGGGCCGAACGATATAGGAAAAAAAATCGTATTGCGATATTGTCTTCTGCGATACGTATTGCGATTATGACAAAAAAATAAAATAAAATAACAAAAATTCTTATATTTTTCCTTCATGGTAAAATGATTGGGGTGATATTGTAGCGTTTTATAGTCGTTATACAGAGCGTTATGTTGCCGAATTAAGTGGGGATGTTTTTTGTCGTGTTGCCTTTTGTTGTGGCAACAATTACAATGCACTCTGGACAAAGTACAGTTTTTTGGTCAACGTCGTCTTTTCTGTAACCAAAATGGTTCATACAACTGACGTTTTTCAATTTGGAAATAATTATTTTTGCTTGCTCATTTTGAAGCTTTGCTCCATGACTAGCGGGGGCTTTCTAAGACGTCTTTGGTTGTCAGATCGTAAATGATCAACATGATCGGTGGTTCGCTGTGCATCCAGAGCCTGCATGTCACTCCCTAGCAACGAACTGTATGCAAGAACCTTTACATCCGATTAAAAGTCTTATATCAGACTGATAGAGTTTGATACGAAAACTTTATATATCGTGCAGCCCCACACATAACAATGCATCCAAAACATGGTAGCACAGCACTGAGCCACAGGATGGGAGGACGGCAGCACCCACTTGATCTCCGGTTCTCCTCCGTCTCCCGGTACAGACGGCTCACCCGCTCCACCAGCTCCCACTTCTCACAGCACCCAGAGTAGTTGACAAAGTTCCTGGCCAGGATCTCTTTCAGCTGCCGGACCGACAGGCTCTCGATGTCCCGTGCCCCTGAGAGGTCAGACAGCGAGGCCCGGGCCCGCCTCCGCGCCTGGGGGGTCACCTGGGAGGGGGAGGGGCCCACACACCAACACGTGAGTCCTATGGAAGGTCTCTGCAGAGGCGGCGAGGCGCTCACCACCTTCCGCAAAAGACTCAGGACTCACTTATATAGAGTTCACCTAGACTCTGCATAGCCTCCCCCTTACCCCCTCCAACCCCTTATGCACTTATTGTATGTTGTACGCCCTAGTACTTAATGTATGCACTTATTGTAGGTTGTACATCCTTGCATTTAAAAATAGTACTTAGCATTGAGTAGCATCTTATCCTAGCTATCTTTGTTGTAAACAGGGAAAGGGTTAACCTTGCAATTCGAAGTGCGTGGCACTTGGTTCTATGAACATCCTTACTGTACCAACAGCGATATATTGTCGTTTCTCTTTCTTCTGACAAATGTACTTATTGTAAATCGCTTTAGATGAAAGCATCTGCTAAATGCCCTTAATGTAAAACAATGGGGCTGCTCATCATGTTTCCCTGTTGAACACACTTTGTACTGAACATGGCACTCTTCTTGATTTACACTTCCTCAAGAAGGATCGTAAAAGTAGACTGATAAAATCAATGAATCACCTCATGAGTGGGGACACTTGGGGTAGGGTCCAAGTTGAGGAGGGAGACAGACGTGGCATCGCCGTTGCCCTGCACATACAACATACAAAAAACGCACCTTAAGATGAGTGTGCTGTATGCAATGCTGCACCACAATCCGAAACAAATGCAACAAAACGCTAATGGGTAGTATGTAAGGCTGCACAATAATCCGAAACAAACGCATCCCCCTGCGCTTTTAAGAACGGTAAAAAAACGGTATTTAAAAAGCTCCTCCCACTATCTAATGTTTCCTGCCTGCGACGAGGCAATGCTCCATAGTAGGGCTGCTCACCTGGCTGCTCACCTGGTTGCTGTCGGAGCTGTCCCCCCTGCCGAGCGGCCCCTCCCCGGGGGGGGCGGGGAGGGCCGCCGGCTCCGACACCGACGGGGCGACCGAGGCCGGCGGCGCAGGGGGCGAGCGAGGGCGGAGGCCGGCGGTGTGGGGGTGGTCCTCGTGGGGGGGCTCCGCGCGGTCCGCCTCGTGCTGGTGGACGTCCTCCCCCTCGGAGCGGCGGTGGCAGAGCACCAGGTCCACCAGGTCCTCCTTCTCGCGGCAGGTGTCCGTTGGGATGTCGCGCAGCAACAGGTACTGCCGCAGGTCCTTCACGCGCAGCCGCATGAGCCGCGGCCGCTGGAAGGCAGTGGCCCTCAGCAGGCTGCAGGTGGCGCACGCGCGCAGGCCCTCCTGGAGCAGTGAGCACAGCGAGCAGAAGCACTTCTTGCAGTCGCGGCAGACGTGCTGGTGTGCGTGATGATGGGGGAGACACAGTGAAGCATGAACTGATTGAGGTAGACAGTTCAGAAGGTGCACGACCGATGCAGATCATGCATGAACTTAACAGTGATCATGGAGCTAAAAACATGGCCATAGTCAATCTATGAGGCTTCCCCAAAAGTATTTGGGGAAGCACTTCTTGCAGTCGCACTCGCAACAGACCTGCTGGTGACGATATGAGGGGGGGGGGGGGGGGGGGGGGGGGGGGGGGGGGGGGGGGGGGGGGGGGGGGGGGGGGGGGGGGGGGGGGGGGGGGGGGGGGGGGGGGGGGGGGGGGAGGGGGGGGGGGGTGGGGGGGGGGGGGGAAGAGAGAGAGAGAGAGAGAGAGAGGAGAGGAGAGAGAAGAGAGAGAGGAGAGAGAGGAGAGAGAGAGAGGAGAGAGAGAGAGAGAGAGAGAGAGAGAGAGAGAGAGCCGATTGAGGTAAAGATAGTGTGCGGATTAAGTGCCGGTTTAGAAGTTACATGACTGATGCGTTTCATCTATGAACTTAACCGTTGTCACATAGCTAAGAACATGGCCATAGTCCATTTTTTGAGGACAAAACACGAGTATTTGGGGAAGCACTTCAGTCAGTGTCATCACAGTTACAGCCTTTTTTCAATCCTCCACATCTGCTCTTTCCTCCAAAGAGGTGGAGTCAGAGAGACAGATGTCTTCTAAGTGACAAACCTCAAAGGAACCTGCTCATGCTCTCTGAAATGAACAGATGCTCCCATAGCATGCAAGCTATATCATTGCATGCATGCATGCCATGGGAGCAGGATTGAGGTCCAGAGCTTGGAGTTGACACCTTGTAAGCTTCAGGCTTCAAGAAGAGCAGTTTCACTCCACCGACACTCACTATGACCAGAGTGGGGTGTTTCTGCATCAACTTATATTGGCCGGCCAGCATCACAAACAAGTATTCCATTTTATTTGAGGCTTCATGTTGTCCTCGCCAGTAAGGGACTGATGATGTAATAGTGCTTGTTACGAAAGCATCAGAGACCCCATAGAATAACATCAGTAACCGGAAAAGCCAAATAATACCACTGTCATTTCCAATAACATCATGTTCTCAAGAGAACTATGCTAATACTTTGAAACATGGGCTGCATCTTTACACATGCATAACATTCATTAGATCTATGGCTGGCTGGGTTAAGTGGAGGATTCTATATTTAAACTCTGAATGTGTCCTCATTAAGGTATTTTGACCAGAATTCTAGTGTACAACAAATGAAGTAAATGCTTTAACAATTAATATGATACGAAGTCCAACAGCCTTCAATGGTGTCCAGCCACCTTACCTTGCGTCTGAAGACAGAAAAGGTCTGGCCACAGGCTTTGCACACAAGACTTTGGGTCCCCGAGGCGGTCGGCGGATACGTAGAGTATCCCGCACTGGGTGCGAAGCGAAAGGGTCCGGCACCAGCTCCAAAGCCTGGCTGCTGGCCTCTCACTGCCCCCGTGCCCATGACCTCATTCAGCAGACCACAGCATGAAGCCCACATGGACGAGGCCCCAGCCTGACGAACACAAAACAAAAACCGTCATGTGTTTGGTGGGGCTTGTGTGTTCGAGTTCTTTCGTGCTCCACTCAAAGGCAGATTCTTGCGATCCAAAAACAGCAGCACTATCTGAAATATTAATAGGCCGATCTGTGGTGTCTTGAATGTAACAGGCACAAACGACTGTACGAAAATTGAATATTTATTGAAAAAGGGTTGACATTTTCCCATTGCAGAAGTAAAATACATGCAAAAAATATGTATGTAATATGTAATGTAAATTGAACAGCCCCTAGACACATCAAGGCCAATATAGTTTAAACAAATGCCTGTACGACGCACAGTCTGTCCAGCTCATGTGTATTATGTATGCGTTCACTAGCAATCATACAGTAAAAAAAAAACTATTAACAAGATTATCTCTGGTAAATGCAATACAAACATCCTCCATGATATCTGCATGTAGCTATGAAGAGTCTTGGCCAAACCAACAATAATAAATTAATGTATTTACATGATCACATACAACCATTTATGTCTATTAAGCGGTGTTTATCTACCTGTGTGTATCTAGTTATTGGGTATTCAAGAGTCAGTAATCCCACCGTCAGCTTAACCAGCCGACCTAACAACATTAGAGGAGCTGCGGGAGCTGACGGCTGCTAGCTAACAGGACAACACGTATCGGACTAGCGGGGGTTGAGCTCACACAGACGGAACATAATAATAAATACAGAAGCGGACCTTCATCGCAGCTCCAGTGTGTGGCCTGAGGGAGGGCAGACGGACGGTCCGGTCATTGCGACAAGTTGCACTTTCGAGCTAGCCAAGCCTTCTCCTTCTTCTCGGTCCACGGACCCATCGGGACGCGCAGGTCCACACTATGCTGGTGCGCAGTGTAGCCAGATTGGTCCAGATATCCCGCCCAGTCTGGCAACACTGGCTGCAGTGGGCTGCAACCACTGTGTCCAGAGTTGCCAGAAGGGACATCTGGCCCAATCTGGCAACACCGCCTCTGGTGCGGCTGACGATGACGTAGTGTTGTGAATCCACCAACGGCAACGCATTGCGGAAGAGATGCGCAGAGGAGGCCAGAGCAGAGCTGCGTTTTTCACGCGCAACCTTCATTTACCCACAACTATTACTTTTTACATATTGCCGAATCAATGAACATTCGTATCGTAAGAAGCTAAACGCCCGGCTAACACGTCATACGGAAGTCTCAAAATGTATTTTAATTGGAGATAGGGTTGTTTTAACACCACCTCTCGGGTGCTCTCAAATATGCTCAGCTCATCAAGTGTTTTCCATTATAATCACATTCATTATAATAACATATTTTAGGACAATTACTGAATATATTAAAGTGGAGAGGGGAAGGGAACAAGATGGATCATCAAATATACAATATATGTTCACATCAAACATACGTAGATATATAAAAATATAGATATACATACAGATATATTTATATATTAGCTTATCAAAGATTTTGATTGTATATTTATTGCGTGTTTTTTATTGTTATTATTTGAGTTTTGATATCTACATACTAAACAATACTTTTTTACTGTATTGTATGTTATGTTTGTGACTGTTGGCCGTGCACCTAAAAATACAATTAAATAAATCTAAAATCAATCAAATGTACATTTATATTAAATGTAATTGAACGTAAATGTTTGAAACTGAATGTTTGAATTGGTAGATGGCATATCGAGTGTTCTGCGCTCGATTGGTCGGGCTTCCGGAATGTGTGACGTATTTCAAAATGGACCGGAGGTTTTTTTTATCACATGAAATACAATGACACGAGCAAAGTAGTTGGCCTCGTATGCAGATGTATGTATGTACTTGTATGTAGATGTATTATCACATATTTTTATCCAGGTCCTTTCAATGCAAGTGGTTAAGCTTGCTGGAGCTGGTTGATGGCCAACTAGTATCTCAAGGCTGCAAACCAGATTATCTGTCATCAGATATTCGCACATCAATATTTCGTTTTATGCCAAAGAACGAGTCACTTTTAAACAATGGCAAGCGTACACGAGAGTTTATATTTCAACCCCATGATGACAAATGGTGTAGTTCACGCCAATGTGTTCGGTATTAAAGACTGGGTGACGCCGTACAAAATCTCCGTCCTTTCCTTGCTCTACGAGATGACTACTTCCAAGATCGCTCTGCAAGAAAAAAGACGGCTCAACAAACTGATTTTGCCCTTACAACAGGTACACTGCACACAGTAGGTGATATGCAAGTATTCCCAAATACTACAATGGTTCTCGTTACCTGAGTCTTTTTTTTTTTCGTTTTGGGATCATCATTAGGGTCCAGACCTGCAACTTGGACAGTTCCTTAAAACTGTAGAGGATTGTTGCCCTCAAACTGCATTCGCTGTAAAAATCAGGTAACGTTAATGTTCTCATGTAGGTGTCTCAGCTTTAGTCTTCCATCTGCTGTTTGCAGTGTGACATATGTTTTTACATTTCATCAAAGGTTGAATGAGATGGCTGATGGAGAACTTAAAGACATGGAGTTCTTCTTCACAACCCTACCTAATCCGACATTTGACTCTGAGGCATATAAAACAAGTGTTGTCGGTGAGTTTAGCATGAATCCTTGTTTGAAATGCCTCTTTAGACTCGTCTTTGTCTTTATTCCTAAAACGACCAAGTCTTCCTCTTTCCTAGGTCTGTTTATTAGACACATGCTCCTAGCCTACAACAAGCTTTCCTTTAGCCAGGTGTACAAACTATACAAGTCCCTGCAGCACTACTATCACGTTTACGACGCCAAGCCAGTCGATGGGCAGATGGGGGTGCCGACGTTTGTCGCCGAAGACTCGGATATGGACCTCACCAGTACTGAAGTAACCATTGGGGACAAGATGGAGAGGGAGTTGGACTCCCCTCTGCTTATATCAGAGCTTCGGTTAGTGATGCTTTTCATTATCAAGTTTAACATTGGCGTGACTTGATGTGATCTAAGTTATGCAAGTGTGGAGCTGAACCAAAGCTAGGAGAGTCTAAGCAGAGGTACTGTGTTAATTATGGTTTAAAGTGTACATGTTGGTTGTTTGGTTAACGAGGACTTTTTGCGTTAGAAATGAAGATCCAGTCAGCAGAGGTCCCCTCTCACAGAAACAAGCGGAATACTTTCTTGCCAAACAGGTGAGTAAGATCATGGGGGGATACAACTTTGGTTTTAACGGTGGGCTTATAAATGAGAGGGGGTGGAGGACGGACCTTCAGTTTGGGCGGGACAACCTTATGTCAGGGGTGGCTGTGATTGGGCAGATCGGTTTTGACACAAAAAAATAAACTTGAGATGGGCGTCTTGAGGTACCAATGGCTGGCTGCAAACAGAAGTAAGGGATCTAACCTGGTAAAAGCAACGTGTTGGGTCAGACTAGAGGAAGCCTATATCAGGGGTAAATAGTAAACTGCAGTTTATGAAAAACCTTCCTCCTCCAAGGCATACCTCCTGAAGAACGATGACAACAAAGCCCTGAGGCCTGCCAAGCTCCAGGAGGAGCTCAACAACATGCTAAAGTTCAACCCCGACTTCGCTGAGGCGGTGAGACTCTGTTCCGATCCACTGACCAACCCACCTCAGTTTAACACGCGTCGTTCAGGAGTTGCTGTTCTAGGTTTTTTTCGTCACATTTTATTATGAATGGACAGACTACTTTGCTGCATTACTTGGCGGCATTATCTTTTTGTTTTCTTTGTAGCATTAACTGGATTTTGAGACTTAACATATACATTCTTGAATGAAGATTGTATAAGTAGTAATATTTAAAAAATAAAGTATTAATAAAGGCATACCCTCTGTAACTGCACAGAGACTCAGCACATGATACGGTGATAAATCTTTCACTATGTCTTTAGTTCATCCTCCATTTCTTCCTCATCTTATGGCCCCCCAGCACTACCTGAACTATCTGAACAGCATGCGGGTCCAGGACATTTACATCTCCACCCACAGCCTGCTGCACTACTTCGACCGCCTCATCCTGTCCGGCAGCGAGGGCAAGAGCAACGGGGACGAGGGCTACGGGCGCAGTCTTCGCTACGCCGCGCTCAATCTGGCCAGCCTCCACTGCCGCTTCGGCCACTAGTGAGTTCGACACAAAGGGGTTCGACTCTTTGACGCGGGTTCAATCCCCAATGTCCACAGCCTACCCTTAAACGATCCTTCAGCAAGAGTTCTAACCCCTACTTGCTTTTGAATGACAGGATTCTGAATTCACTTTGGATGAACGTTTCTGCTTATGGACTAAATGGTCATGTTTAGTCACTGTGTAGTTTAAAGTGGGTCCCTTATTCACCCTCGACCCCTCTTTTATGGGCATTTAGTCAACTGGCTGACCTCGCTCTGCAAGAGGCTATCCGCATCGCCCAGGAGTCCAACGACCACGTGTGTCTTCAGCATTGCCTGGTAAAAAACAACAACAATATCCGTTATCAGTTATAAAATCTCAGTCAGGTTTTCCGGTTCTGTGGTGGTTCTTCTTCACACGTCTTTGTGTTTCGCTCCATTCTTCAGAGCTGGCTCTACACGCTGGAGCAGATGAAGGGGTCCGACAGCTCGGTGCTGACAGAGGACTCGGTGAAGATGGCCGCCCACTTCTGCCTGCCGGTAGGAAGTGAGGGTCCTGACGGGAGGGAGTTAGTGGATCTGTAGCTCAACAGATGCTGTCCTACTGTGTGTACACCTTTCTTAAAGCAGTGTGCTGTTTTGAAAATGGAGGTGGGAGGGAATGTCTGAAAGGTCGATGACTTAAAGGTCCTTGCCGTTGTTTTAATGCTTTCTTATTTAAACTGAAATACTTTCAAAAGCATCTCCATTAGCATCACGGCACACTGTGGTACATCAGAATGTACAGATGTAGGATAGTGTTAATGTGGATTCTGGTGGCAGGGACCTTGAAGATCATTTGGCCGAGCGGTCAGAGTGTTCATCATACAAACCCGAGGTTGTCTGCTTGGCAAGAAGAGGTCATTCATCCATGTCTTGCTTTAGTTTTACAAAAACCTATTGTGGAGGTGGGGCGGCGTCTGGCCTGCAGGGGGAGCATGGAGCACCGGATCCACTGGGGTGATGGGGTGATAGAGAGAGCGTCTTCCTTCTCTCTCTCTCAACCCCTGACTGAAAGACAAGCAGGCACATAAAATACACACTTCCTGATTGGGTCAAATTGCAGACACCTGTCCACATCAGACCCATCACCCCAGCGGACCCAGTGCTCCATTACTCCCTCTGCAGGGCCCCAGCCGCCGCCCCACCTCCACATACCCCCACCGCCCGACACAGGCCGGGGACCCATCCGGCCGTAAACCTACTCCCCCCCCCCCCCCCCCCGGGACGGGAGAGGAAGTCTGCCAAGACCGTCTGCGCCCCCGGCCCTGTGGGCCACCCGGGGGAAAAATTGAAAAGGCTTGCAACCGCGAGGTACCACCGGGTTGATCCTCTCGTGGCATCCTTCCTCCGGTGGAGCAATGGAGGGGGGTGTGGTCGGAGTAGAGGGTGAATTAGGGACCCAGCAGGTAGTAGCGACGGGCACCGATCGCCCACCGGATGGCGAGACACTGTCCTTCCTCTACCGTGCCTGTACCGACCCTCTCGGTCCGACAGCTTGCAGCTCAGGTACAGCACCGGACGGTCGGCCCCCTCCACCTGCTGGGTCAGGACCGCGCCCTACCCCCTATCCGACGCGTCTGCCTGGACGGAGAAAGGGAGAGCAAATAGGAGCACACAGGACGCTTCCCCACAGAGGGCTGTTTTAATAGCATCAAACGACACCGGCATGGCTCGCCCACTGGACTGTATTCTGGGGCCCTCTTCCGGGGTGTGAAGGTCGGTCAAGGGGCCTGGCCAGGTCGGAGAAGTTCGGCACAAACTGCCGATAGTAACCCGCCAGCCCCAGGAACCGCCTCACCTCCTTCTTGGTCCTGGGTCGAGGGGAGGTGGTGACCGCCGTGGTCTTACCGACCTGCTGTTGGACCTTCCCCCGCCCCAGGTGGAACCCCAGATACTGAATCTCCCTCCGCCCGATCACGCACTTCTTCGGGATGGCCGTTAGCCTGTCTCAGCGACTGAAGGACGGCAACCACCTGCTGCACATGCTGCCCCCACTCGTCACCATAGATGACGATGTCATCAATGTAGGCAGCAGCATGAGGCCGTAACACACAGTCCATCAGTCGCTGAAACGTGGCCGGGGCCCCGAAGAACCCGAACGGAAGTACCTTGAACTGGTAAAGACCGAGCGGAGTGGAGAAGTTTTTTTCTCGGGCTGCTGGAGACAACGGAATCTGCCAGTAGCCCTTCGTGCAGTCCAGGGTCGTATAATACGTGGCCATGCCAAGCCGGTCCACTAGCTCGTCGATCCAAGGCATTGGGTAGGCATCGAACTTTGACACCGCATTCACCCTACGGTAGTCGACACAGAACCGGACAGTACCCGTCCGGCTTCCCCACCAGCACGACGGGACTGCACCAGTCACTGTGGGACTCCTCGACGACGCCCAACTCTAACATTGCAGCCAATTCGCGCCGTACCACGTCTTGCTTGTTGACGGGCAGCCTGTAGGGAGGGACGTGTCCGCACCGTTAACCCGGGTTGCGTCTCGATGTTGTGAGTTATTAACGGGGTGCGACCTGGCAGGGGCAAAAAGACGTCGGCGAACTGGAGCTGCAGACTGCCCACGTCTGCTGCCTGACTCCCCGACAGATCCTCTCCTCGGCCGACCGGAGGGACAGGCCCCGGAGTAGGGACTTCGGTCCGAACTCCTCTCCCTCCGATAGTGGCGTGGCGAACGCGACCGGGACCACATCAATCCACCTTTTGAGCAGATTGATGCGGTAGATCTGTCGGGAGTCGCCCCGGTCCGGCATCACTACCTCGTAATCCACGTCCCCGACTCGCCGTGTGACCACAAAGGGACCTTGCCACTTCGCGAGTAATTTGGTGCTAGAGGTGGGCATCAGAACGAGGGACCTTATCCCCCGGTGTAAGATCGCGTAATCTAGTCCCCCCTGTCGTACAGGCGTTTCTGATTCTCCTGGGCTTGGTGCAAATGCTCACGTGACATTACCCAGAGTGAGTGGAGCTTTGCACGCAAGTCCATGACGTACTGGATTTCGTTTTTTACTGTCGCTGGACCCCTCCTTCCAGTTTTCTTTAATGAGGTCCAGGACGCCCCTGGGCCTGCGCCCATAGAGCAACTCGAACGGGGAAAACCCTGTGTACAAACAGGGTCCTCCAGTACAAACTTCCGGATCATGGACTTTAACGTCCGGTTAAACCTCTCACACAAGCCGTCCGTGGCTGGGTGATAGACGCTCATGCGGATGGCCTTGAACTTCAACAACCCGTGAAGTTCATTCATAGTGTGTGACATGAAATTGGTGCCCTGGTCAGTGAGAATCTCTTTTGGGATTCCCACCCGCGATAGGACATGAAACAACGCCTGCGCAACACTTCGCAGAGATATTGCGCAACGGAATTGCTTCCGGGTATCGGGTTGCGTAGTCGATCAGGACCAACACAAATCGATACCCCTGTGCGGAACGTTCTAATGGCCCGATAATGTCCATGCCCACGCGATCGAATGGGGCCTCCACCAGGGGAAGGGGCCGCAAGGGAGCCCTGGGGATGGCGGGGGGATTCCCCAACTAGCACTCGGGGCAGGAGGCGCACCACCTACGCACTTCCGCCCGAATCCCCGGCCAATAGAATCGAGCCATTATCCGGTTTAGTGTCTTCTCGTACCGCCATTGGGTTGTAATGCGCCGCCTGGAAAATCATTTCCCGGCGGCTCCTGGGTACCAGCAACTGGGTAACAATCTCCTCACTCTCGGTGTCACGACCCACCCGATGAAGCCTATCCCTAACGACCACAAAGTGTGGGTGAGTCAGCACTGCGTCTGGCTGTACCCTCGAACCATCAATAGCAATCACTTGGTCGAAGGCTGAGCGTAAAGTAGCGTCACGAGACTGCTCGAGGGGGAAATCGTCCACCGGTGGGAATCTCGGCGCTCGGACCTCGGGTTGAGAACCTCCCGCCTCCTCCCCCGATTCCTGATCAGCGTCGGACACCCTTGCATCGGCGCAGAACACAGCGCATGACCTACATGTCCCTATCTGTCGTGTCCGCACCCCCGTAGACTCGCTAACCGCCCCTGGAAACCCAGCCCAATCTAACCCTAGAATCAGGGGGTGCGTGAGGCTCGAACTAACCGCCGCGCCTTGACTCTATGCGTTTTCCCCCCATAACGAAATTCGATAGGGACCAAGGGATACGTGTGAACATCCCGTGTATTAGGGATGGGCACGAGTAGTAAATTCCAAACTCGAGTGATCGAAGGAATTCCTCGAGGATCAATCGAGTACTCGTTTAACCGAATCTATTTTTAGAATGCAACGCATCTGCAGCAGGAATAGGCCTGATGATGAACGGCAATATTACCAACCAGACATGTAATGCTTATTCTCCATCAAAACAGTCAGAGTTATCAGAGTTCATTATTTATTTTTGCAAACGTTCAAAACACATTTTCCTTACAAAAATAAATTTGCGTCTCACAATTTAAATCACGTCGAACCAAGGCCTG
Organism: Gadus chalcogrammus; assembly: GCF_026213295.1. Lineage (NCBI taxonomy): Eukaryota > Metazoa > Chordata > Actinopteri > Gadiformes > Gadidae > Gadus > Gadus chalcogrammus. The sequence continues at coordinate 20,593,952 of NC_079417.1, forward strand.
TAACAGTTTAAAAAAAACAAAAACAAAACAGGTAGCCTAATCATTGCAAATAATTTAAAGCTGCCAATAAAACAGCAGCAAATGGACTATGGAAATACTCAGCATTGTGATCTTCTCTACACGGCCGGGATTACAGCTGCGTCTTGCGGCGGTGAATATAGCCGACACACTTGGTTGCTGCGGGTCTGCTTTCCCGAACTCACCGTTGTGTTTCAGGAGCATATGTTGCCGCATAGTACTTTCTGGTAGCTCGAATTCGCTTGGCATATTTTACATTTCACCTTATCTTTATATATTTATAAGTATTTCAATTCTTCGCTGCGCTTTGCTTTAACCTCCATCTCTTAACTTTTTGAATTCTGGCGTGCCTGCACACGGCACGGAACGCGCCACACAGAAATGGATACATTTCATTTGCTTTGTGCCCAGGGCATGCGTTAGTGGCGCCGACAGAAAATTGATACATTTGCTTCAGAAAACTTTGTTTGTGTATGTGCAAACTCGAGTTTGCCTGTCCACCAACCGAGTTCATTTGTAACGAGGAGTACTCGAGCAATCGATTCCTCACGCCCATCCCTACCGTGTATACATCTCACCGAAACGCTCGATGCCTCTATCAATGCCTCGGATCGCACCAGGCGCTGATGGATCATGGTCTGCATACACCCCGAATCCAACAGCGCCTGGTATGTACCCCGCTGTACCCTCACCGGGATACAGTACGCCTCGCCGGGACCATGGAGAAGAACCGGGGCACCGGTGACGCGGACGACCTGGCCCACCTCCATCAACGGACAGTCCCGCCGAAGGTGGCCCGGCCGTCCGCACCGCCAACACGCCTCCCCTGCCGTCTGAGTGCCTGTCTGCGGGACGGGGTGGGAAGGTGCACTATGTGCCTGCTCCGGACTGGGACCCCCCCCCCCAATCTCGCCCTCGGCCCCGGGGTGGGCCTGTCCCGCTGCAGGGCTGCTGCACCGGTCCGCGGGCTCGGGATCGGCGGTCGTCGGTCCGACAGAGGGGGAGCCAGGTGGCCCTCCGATGTTGACGGCCGCCGAGAGGCTCCCGGGCTGGTGGTACCGGACCCAGGTTGATGTTCTGGTCGGAAGCCCCTCGACGAACCTCTCCAGGGCCACCTGCTCCACTATCTCCTCCGGTGTGTTTTTTTCCGGGCCCAGCCACCTCCTCGCCTGGTCCCGCAGCTGCTGGGCGTAGGTGAAGGGCCGGTCGCCGTCGTTGAAGGCCAGGGCCCGGAACCGGCGGCGTTGTTCCTCCGGGTTTAGGCCCAACCGGTCCGGGATAGCCCTGGCGACGGCGTCGAAGTCCTTCTGGGCCGCCGCTGGTAGGCTATGGGCCACGAGCTGGGCCTCTCCCGTCAGCAGAGGCAGGAGACGGTGGGCCCACTCCTGCGGCGGCCACTCTGAGACCTCGGCCACCCCCCGGAAGGTCTCCAGGAAGGCCTCTCGGTCGTCGGCCTCCCCCATCTTGGGGACATATATATGTCGCCACGGTCGGGTTACCCCGCCGCGTTCTCCGGAGCCGAGTAGCTCCCGCATGGCCTCCCGGTCGGTGGCCAAGGAGCGGGCCAGCTCCACCAGGACCTCGTTCTGGGCCAGCTGCAGCTGGGTCTGACGCTCCGCTGTTTGTGCCAGGTGTCCGGGGGCACTGGCCAATGACGATGGATCCATAATTGACTCCGCCCCACATTGGGCTCCAGTGTAACGGGTTCACCGGAGTCAGGACACATTTCTTTGTGGAAATGGAGCGAACTCCCGTTTATTTCCACTTCGGGTTAAACAAACACAAAGTCACACGAACAAAAGGACAAAGTTCAATGTTCAATCCGTCCGTCTCCTGGTCTTACAACGCTCTCTCTATCTCGCAGAGAGCGTCTTCCTTCTCTCTCTCTCAACCCCTGACTGAAAGACAAGCAGGCACATAAATACACACTTCCTGATTGGGTCAGATTGCAGACACCTGTCCACAATCAGACCCCATCACCCCAGCGGACCCGGTGCTCCATACTCCCCCTGCAGGCCAGACGCCGCCCCACCTCCACACCTGTGTTTTACTTTCTCGGTTCAATAGAAAAGCACAATGACCACTAGCCACAATGGGGGATTCCTTATGAGTATTAACACCTTGTTACCCTTAAACGGTAGGCTCATAGCCCCATATTGCAATTAATCCACAGTTTGAAGTTGTATTTGGCACTGCTTTCTCAGCATCCCTGCACAGTAAGATATATACTAAAATATGTTGCATGAAGCGCTACAATGAAATATGAATGCACCCATTTCAAATTGTTAAAAGATTGTCAATGTATTGGTCCCACTATCAATCATGGAATCCGACGTTCTCGCTCTCCCTCTCTCCAACACACTGACAACAGACCATCTGTGCATATCCCCTCTTCTCCGTGCTCATTCTGAACCACAACATGGCCATGCGTGGGAGGAAGGATTGATGTAAGCTTTTCCCTGCAGAGAAGACGGCTGGCCAAATTCATTAATATAATCAATCCTGAGTTTCCAACATCCATATAACGGATGTTTGAAATTCCACAAATTTCTATCAAATATGTGGTCTGAATCTCAATGAGTTCTTCTTGAGAGCACATTTTTAACTAAAAAGTATAGCATATAGTACCTTTCAATCCACATACACACACTTCCTTTACTACCAATGTGAATACACAGTGTTAGTTCACATGAAACAAATAATTGCACAGTTAGTATGTGCTCATCAGTCCACCCCGCTCATTAACTGCTCTCTCGTCTCCAGTACTTGGCCTCTCTGGGCATCCAGTCGCTGGTCCAGCAGGGGGCGGTCCAGGGCAAGTCAGCCCACGAGCTGATGGACGCGCTGAAGGACACGGACATCCTGCACTGGAAGCACAGTCTTTCGGAGCTCATCGAGATCAGCCTGGCGCAGACCATCTCCATATGGAGGATGTACGGCAAGAGGTCGGTACTGCCCCGCCCTCCTTCCCATGCCCCGCCCTACCTCCCTCCTTCCCAAGCCCCGCCTCCCCCCATACTATCTCTCCCTCCCGTGCTATCCCTCCCTCCCATGCTGTCCCTCCGATGCCTTCAATGGGTTGAGCCCACGACTCACATCTCAAAGCTGTTTAACAAGCCTCTCTTTGGATGTGGAAACGTTACTACTGCAATTACTCGGATACTACTTCTACTACCGCCTCATTGTATTCATGAACATGGTTACATAGTTGTGTGCAAGCGTGCCTAGTGTCCAAGCCCCAATTCAGATGTCGTTTCCAATGCAACATTATGATAAGTTACTTTTACTTTAGTTAGTTTTATGCTTATATGTCAGTGGTGATTTCTCTAAGACTGCAAGGGAAGCTCAGCTTCCCCTAAAATTAAAAAAAATGAATGGTCAAATATATACTGTTGTGTTAACATTTCATTGCGTTAGAACACGTACATCTTGAAGACGAGTTCGTTCAGGAACAGCTGCTTATCGCAGGTTGACTGACTCAATTTCCTTCTCATACATTCCCGTAGCGTCACAGTGCATTCGCCTGTTGAAGCTCAGCATTCATCCACTTCAATGGGCCCGCAACACCTTTTTTGAAGGATAAAACGTCGCCGGAGCTCTCTTTAGTCCACAGCTCAGTCCCATCGCAGATTTTGTAAGCGAGTCAAAGGCAAACTGAAACCTATTTCTTGATATTTGCTTGGCGAAACTGCTTGACAATTTTCATCATACATTTCATACACTTATACACACAATTACTTGTTTCAGTTTAACAGAATTCCCAAATGTCCTTGTTTGAGTTTAATATCGTTTCGGTAGTTGGCCATCACTTTGATTCAGGCCGCCTGAAGTATGAACTTCGTGTCCTGTATCAGATCAGGACTTGCAGGGTGAGTGCTCTGTGGTTTCTTGGTGTTTCTTAAAAACACAGTTGGACAGTGCAATGCCTCAGCTTTACAAACTGATATCATAAGTGGCAACAATTGGAGCTACATCTGCAGGGGTAGAAAGGAGCTTCTCCTGTTTAAAGCGGCTCAAGTCCTACACCCACAATGGGCCAATGCCGTTTAAGAATGCTGGCCAATGAGAGGCGATTGGTCAAGTCAAGACAGCTAGTTTGTATGACAGAGTCACAGAGCATTTCCTTGAAAGGAACGGGGAGCAGAATTTACCTATAAATAAATTGACAATTTATAGGATGTAGGCCGAAAATGAGCTTCCCCTCTTTGACAGACCAGCAGCCGCCATTGTTATATGTATATAATATAATATGTTTGATAGCAGACAAATGATGAACCTCCCTGTCTAAATGCACGTGCATGGAGGAGCCACCAGAGTGTGCCACGTGTTTGTACGGTGGTGGCCGTGTCCATGGGGTACTGATCTCAGCTCTGCTGTTTTCCTCTGCAGCACCATGGCCCAGCAGCAGGCCCAGCTGCTTCTCAACATGAGCAGTCTGGAGCCCGTGAACTTCGGCGTCACGCAGAACAACACGGAGGCCTTCGCCGTGGCTCTCTGCCACCTGGCTGAGCTGCACGCTGAGCAGGTCTCTCTCTCGCTCGCTCTCGCTCTCTCTCTCTCTCTCTCTCTTTCTTTCTTTCTTTCTTTCTTTCTTCTTCTCTCTCTCTCTTCTTTCTTTCTTTCTTTCTTTCTTTCTTTCTTTCTTTCTTTCTTTCTTTCTTTCTTTCTTTCTTTCTTTCTTTCTTTCTTTCTTTCTTTCTTTCTTTCTTTCTTTTCCTCCCCCCCCCCATTAGTGCAGCTATAAAGGAAATGGAAATAAATGCATCAGGCTCTCTCATGTATGGGCTTGTTGAGGGAGTGGGTGGAATCTCATATCTTATCAATGTTTTTGTGGTTGCATTGTTTCTGTTGTAGGGCCTCTATGGGGGCACCACAGAGATCTTCAAGCACCTCAAGGAGCAGTTTCCTCCACACACGCAACACGCCAAAGTAAGTGGAGCAACACAGACGAACCAAACAGGATCACAGTTGGGCTGAGCCAGCTGAATACAGGCTCAACGGGGGGGTTGGACTTTGCCAAGCGAAACGGCCCACCTTTTAGTTCAGACTAGGGATGGGCGTGAGGAATGGATTACTGGAGTACTCGAGTACTCCTCGTTACAAATGAACTCGGTTTTGCACATACACACACAAACAAAGTTTTCTAAAGCAAATGTATACATTTTCTGTGCGGCGCCACTAACGCATGCCGTGGGCACAAAGAAAATGAAATGTATCAAATTTCTGTGTGGCGCGTACCGTACCGTGTGCAGGCACGCCAGAATTCAAAAAGTTAAGAGATGGCGGTTAAAGCAAAGCGCAGCGAAGAATTGAAATTCTTTAAAGAAATAGGCCGTGTAGAGAAGATCACAACGCTGACTATTTCCATGGTCCATTTGCTCCATCGCAAATTACCATAGTTTTTGTTTTTTTAAACCGTTCCAGGCCTTGGTTCGATGTGATTTAAATTGTGAGACGCCTATTAATTTTTGTAAGGAAAATGTGTTTTGAACGTTTGCAAAAATAAATAATGAATACTCTGATAAATCTGACTGTTTTGATGGAGAATAAGCATTACATGTTTGGTTGGTGATATTGCCGTTCATCATCAGGCCTATTCCTGCTGCAGATGCGTTGCATTCTAAAAATAGATTTGATTAAACGAGTACTCGATTGATCCTCGAGGAATTCCTTCGATCACTCGAGTTTGAAATTTACTACTCGTGCCTATCCCTAGTTCAGAATAAAAACTGGATCCCTTTAGTAAAATCCACCTTTGTTCTGTGGTTGCTCCTTTGTGGTGTTCTCTCAGCTCTGGATGCTGTGTGACCTGAAGATCCAGTTTGAGAAGCACATGAACGACGGGAAGTACCACCTGGCCCAGCCTCTGGTCCCCGCCATCAGGGCCCAGAACAAGACAGAGGGTCTCTACAGGTACCCCAACCCCCCCCCCCCCCCACACACACACACCTGTCTGGCGTGGCTGTTCCTCCATCTGTTCACAGTGTGCAGCCTGACCAACCACCCCACCCCACAGGAAGGCCCAGGTGTTGAAGTCGCTCAGCCGCACCACGGAGGCGTACCGCATCCTGCAGAAGCTCCAGGTGCACTGTGAGAAGACCAGGTGCACCGAGACCATCATCAGGTAGGACGCAGAGGGCCGCGGGGTCTGGGGCGATATGCAGCGGGAAGTCCTCATGTTCTTTTAGGTGTGTGTGTGTGTGTGGGGGTGTGTGTGTGTGAGACTAGGCAACATGTATTTTATCAGGTAGATGTGGTGGATTTCGTTACATTATTTGTTACCATTAATATGGTTTATTTAATATGTGACATCTTTATTAGGATGCGTGTGTGCGTATTAGTATGTTTGTGCGTGTGTGTGTGTGTATATTGGTATGGTTGTGTGTGTGTATATGGGTGTGGGTGTGTGTAGTAACATCTTGGGTTGGCTGGGACCCGTGTCTCCTCCAGGGTCCTGCTCTCCACGGCGGAGCTCCACTGGGAGTCCTCAGACTTCTCCACAGGGCTTCCCCTGCTGCTGCAGGCCCTGACCCTGTCCCGCAAGCACCACCTCCAGGCCTTGGCTTCCAGGACCCTCCTCCACCTGGCCTTCACCCAGGTCTGCACCCCAACAGCAACCAATACAATAACATCCACAGTGTTATCGGTGCAAGTGGTTCAGATATAAATGTATACAATGCAAACTATCACTTTTCATGGATGCAGAGATGAAAGAGCAGAAGGTGGAATGTGAATCTCTCTCCCCCCCCTAATGTGCTGTTCCTGCATCTGTCCGGTCTCCCCTCCCCAGCTGATGTTGGGGGTCCCTGAGCAGGCGCTCAGCGTCCTCCACGAGGCCTTGGAGCCCATCCTGGCCCACGGCGGCATCATGGACAAAGGGCGCGCGCTGATGCTGGCAGCCCGTTGTCAGATGGCCCTGGTCGCCACGCGGCCCAACGGACGAGAGCAAGCAGGTGAGGACCGCCCCCTCCCCCTGCACCCCGCCCAGCATCCGCTCAGGCTCTTGTTTCACAACAGTTTTATTTATAGGATCCGGTAGCAGCTAGCGGAATGGGCTTATGGCAACCAACTGAGAAACTCTCAGAACTCGCGTTCCAAAGGCCACGGTAGCCTGGGCTGGCCTGTATTGTGGCATGCACTGGTAGGAATTTCCATTTTGCAAAAGAAATTTTTTATTTGAATCGCACCAAGGGGGATTTTCTAGCTTGCAAATAGATCAGTTTAATCAATCACAATCAGGTATCTTTTGCATAGTCACCAGTGATATTGTACATGTTGTAGGACATAGTGGAGGTGGCAGCCTGTTCACGTTTTTCGACACGAAGACCTGACTGCATCCATTGTGGTAAACTACATTCAGAGACCTGTCGGATCAGATCGCTATCTGTGTATTGTTCATTCATCTTGATTGCAATCGGCGTAAGTGTGGACTTTCATGGCGGTGCTCGAATAGAAGTTGATGAAAGGAAGGTGTCATCAACAGTGTTGGGCAAATTACTTAAAAAAAGTAATTAGTTACAGTAACTAGTTACTTCTCTGAGTTACTTTTTTTCACTAAAAAAGTAACTCAATTAGTTACTCGTACAAATTATAAAAGTAACTTGTTACTGTGTAAAGTAACTATTGCATTACTTTCAAGTACATTTTTAAATGATCAAATGTGTGAAATAACTACCGCTGATTGGCTTACCTTGACAAGTTCATCTACCCAATCGTTATCATTAATGCGATTGTCTCGTGCCTTCTAACCAAGGAAGAACAGTAAAGAGAGAGAGAGATCTAGTGGGTCTGGGGAAAAAACTGCTTAAATTATAGTATACTCATATATATATATATATGTAATTATGTATATATATATTTTTTTTTTTTCATAATACTATTTACGTTAAATGACTCTGTAAAATTTTCAAAAACTAGACTGGTGTGGGGAACCCCTCGTGGTTTGCATGGTCTAATAATCATATATGATTATGATAAAAAACAAAATGGAAAATCACAATGATTATGATGAAAAAAAGGGTAATGACGAAAAACCAAAACCTCACACACATCGTCATCATAATGATTATGACAATTTGTTACCCACGTTGAACCCTGTTTTCTGTAATGGTTGTCTCTCATTGATAAAACTTGGTAAAGTCTGATAGTCTGTCGCGCTTTTACTGCGAACCTTGCAGGTTTCCTCGCGAGTGCGTTTCCTGGGTAGACACATGGGTAGACACAGCCTAAGCCGGATGCATGGGTAGACACAGCCTAAGCCGGATGTTTCTAGTATGTAAAACTGGTTCCTCCTGATTTCTCACACTCTGATGGCACTCTTCTCCTCTTCCTCCTGTCAAAACCAGCCGTGGCCATCCACACTCTGGACGAGGCCGCCTCCTACTTCTCCACCCTCAACTGTAAGGAGCGGCTGCGGGACGTCCGCTACCTGCAGGCGCGTCTCCACAGCTCGCTGGGGCAGACCGCCCAGCGCAACCGCTGCGCCATGCTCTTCCACCTCCTGGACCGCGAGCTGCAGACCCCCAGGGCGCCCACCGACATGAGGCTCTGACCCCCGGCTGCGAAGACCGCACCCTTTGCATCTGTGGACTAAAAGATAGAATGTATCTGCCGAGCCCTTGGTTCGTTTGTTTGTGAGGATTGAATGGTTTTTTGTGACTAAAACATATACATCGATTCAATACACGGCTTATGAATTTATGTATTGTTTCATCTCCATTTGTGTTACACTAGTACACTACCTTAAGTGCTTCAGTCTATTTCCAACCCGGTATTTGTGTATAGGACCGCTAGATGGAGATCTTGTCCTATCTTCCTCAGCTCCGTGTTTCTTACACTCTGGTTAATGTTGCTTAGTACACAGTGTTCACGTTAGCCGGCTATAGCCGGACATTGGCCGATTGCACGCACCCATGGCCGGTATAATATAATGTAAGCTGCCCACATGTCCGAGAAAAAAAGAAAGAAGTTCGCATTTATGTATGAATTAATCAGTAGCATATGAAAACCAGTAGCGGTTCCTGGCAGAGCTCACCAGGGAGGCATACACGAACGTGCATTCATGAACGTGCTCAGTGCACCCGCATGTCACTCAGTGGCCACGCTATTGAACGCTGATTGGCTGTCATCACGCAAAATTCGCGTCAAAGTTTAAATATTTCAACTCGAGCGAATTTGCCGCGGCACAAATCCTCGTGAACGCGCTCGCCTGTGCACGGCGAAAGTGTGGCGCGACAAATCAAAACTTGTCGGCAGTTTTCTCTCGCGAAAAATTCGGCCGATACGCGTCTCGCCAGTACAATCCCCTTGTCCAGTGTTCCTGCGGAACGAGGCTTTTCTCTCCAAAACAGGATTAAAACATCTATCAGAAACCGCCTAGCTAAGGAAAAGGTGACGAGGCTGATGCGCATATCGAGCCTTGGGCTGGGGCTGAAAGAATTCAACTTTTCGCAAGCAGCGGAGCACTTCAATGCCATGAAGTTGCGCCGAAAGTAGCCTGCAAGTAGGCCTATTGCAATTATCGAATTAATTATTTTTTACCCGTTTACCATTTTTTGCCGAGAATGGCTGTTATGTTTTTTTGCCTAGGCTAATTTAATAAATGGCATTTATTGAAGCAACTTAGTTTGTGTCGTTTGTCGTTTAAATGTGGACTTTGTGATTATTTAATTATTAGTGAATAACGTCCAGAAGATATCCCAAATGTCCGTTATTCTGGAATAGTGTCGGACATTTGTCCGCCCAAGAAAAAGTCTAGCGTGAACCCTCTTAGTACCACCCCAGCTGACCCTGGACCCACAGTCAGTATCCTCACCTCCCAGCCCGTAATCCAAATCAGAATAATCCCTTCATCTCAAACTGACTCACTCCCGACCGGTTCAGAGCGGGATTGTGATTACAAACCCGTATCGTTCATGTTGAACACGCCCGGGCCTGTCCAACACGAGGGAAACACAGCCGGCATGCTGCCTTATCAGGCCGCGTCAGTTGGCCGGCGCTGGGTGATGAATGAGGGTGATATCTCTAATCGCAACAAGATGGATATGTTCTGGAGTGCTGGATGATTCCTGTGACCCTCGCTGAATACTGATGAAGACGGTTCTGTTTTTGCAGAACAGGACAACGTTCTCTCTTCACGGTCACATTATAATCTGATCGTCTGGAGGTAACGAGACATGATGGTATTTCATCTGAAGTGTGAAACAAATTCATTCTGAACAGATTTTCGATATTTTGGCCTGGAATGAATTTCTCAAATATCTTTTAGGAAATATATTATAATGGAAACTAGAAAATGCAGTGAGTGCTGTAGTACAAAGTGTGGTTAATTATTTTTTTTTAAAAAAGCCATAGATTAAGACACAAAGAAACGTTAAATTACTTCAATCAAATTAAGAATTTTAACAAAAGTTCAAAAGTCTAAATGGAGTAAACATGCACACAATCTAAGAAAATGTAAATGGTTGGAAACAAATAAAGTGACAGCTGAATGAAAAGCGCAAAGCATTGCTAGTGTGTGTGTGTGTGTGTGTGTGTGTGTGTGTGTGTGTGTGTGTGTGTGTGTGTGTGTGTGACCTATTGGATGGAATTCAACTTGGTTGCTAAAAGTTGCACTTTGGGCAATTAGCATAAATAGGCAATTAAGGCGAGACACAACAGGTGAATAGGGTAAAAAATAAAATGGATACCGTTATGAAACTTTCCGAGTTGATTACCTATATTAAGATGAGAAAGAAATGTATTGCATGTTTTTTGTATTTTAATTTTTACATATGCAAATGAGGCCATATCTCGTTAAATATGCTCGTCTTTGCATACACACAAAATCCGATCGTGTGATAAAGCCAGGCTCAAAATTATTTTTCCAAGGGGGACTGAGTTGGTGAAAACCTTTAAGGAACCTTGTAAGGATTTACAGTATTGACACATGAGAGTCTAGACCATTGCTTCGGTGGTCCAGTCTCTAATCGACACGATTTTACGATACAAGTTATTGTTTTATTGATCAGGCTATGATATTAGATAAGAAGCTTTTACTTTTCATTCATCTATTTAGTCCAGACACTGAATTTCACGGTCACTTGCTATTGTACTCTCCACTTGATCACTACTCCCACTGTGAATGACAATACCTCTTACATCGACATTTCCATCTGGAGTTGAACTACAAACTACATGCGGATAAAAAGTGCAGGATAAAGGTATGTAAGGCCTAGAAAAAAAAAAATTTTGGTTCCGGTTTCCGACCGACCCTGTCAATATATGTGCGACCCAAATTATTTTATGAGCTTTAAAAAAAAAAAAAATGGTGCCCAGCAGCGAAGTACGGGATCATCTACCATTTTTTTTATGCAAAATATAATTACATTTTGGTACAGCACCTCTTCATTCTGTACAAGGATGAGCGAATTTTCTCGTTTTTAAATGAAAACAACCTACCTATCATTCGCTGCCGCTGGAAAAAATAAAATAAATTCCCTACCTACCCATGACCTCAACTGACAACCAACAGGAACCAAACTTTTTTTTTTTAGGCCTAACTGTTAGATCTGTAGTGTTGGTAAAATGAACTGCCATTAGCTTAAATGAGCTATCTGACAAATGAGTACGACTGCTAGCATCCTTCAATGTACTTGGTTACTCTGTTTGCTTGCTTGTTAGCTAGCTATCCCGATAACCATTTTTCTCGCAACATTAACACAGCCATTAGACACAGGAACGGAGAAAAGTTATATATAAATGAATGAATGCATTACTAAATGTAGCGGATACTTTAAGTGTTTTATTAGAGCAAGCTAATGTTTCTTATCATTTGCATGTATAGTAGGGCTGCTCGATTTTGGAAAAAATGAGAATCATGATTTTTTTGGTCAAGATTGAAATCCATGTATTCAGCATTTAAAAAAAAAAAGTTTTTTTTTTTTTCTGTAATGGTTGTCTCTCATTGATAAAACTTGGTCAAGTCTGATAGTCTGTCGCGCTTTTACTGCGAACCTTGCAGGTTTCCTCGCGAGTGCGTTTCCTGGGTAGACACATGGGTAGACACAGCCTAAGCCGGATGCATGGGTAGACACAGCCTAAGCCGGATGTTTCTAGTATGTAAAACTGGTTCCTCCTGATTTCTCACACTCTGATGGCACTCTTCCTCTTCCTCCTGTCAAAACCAGCCGTGGCCATTTTTTTTTTTTTCCACAAAACCTCATAGACAAAGGAACAATCCAAAAGAATCGTTCCAACTCGATTTTATTAATTTGGAGAGCCAAGAATCGAAATCGTTATCAAAATTCGATTAATTGCACAGCCCTATTGTATAGCTTCATATTCATGCAATATCTTTAAACTCATTGATGCTAGGTCATCTTTTGCTTGTATAACCTAGAAGAACACTGACACAATATTAACAACTCCTTTTTCTCATTCAGGGTCCGTATGGACGGCAAAACGGGAAACTTCATCTTCGCACCATGTAATGGTAAAGGTAAAGGTCAACGTCAAGTTTTCAAAATCTCAGGCATCAACAGAATTATCTCTCGAAGCAAAGAGAAGGGAGATGAGCTACACACAATCTTAGCATCTCGTGTTGCTTCTGAGGGAGACAGTCTTTCCATTCATGCACATAAAAATAATAAAAAACTCAGTCAATTCTGAGTCATGTAGGCCAGCAATCGAATAATCTCTAAGATTTGTAGCAGAGGAAATGAAGGGAAACATGCAGGAGACGTGGACCATGTGTGAGTTGTATGAAATATACAGCACAAACTTAGGTGCATTGAGTCAGAAGCAAATGTTTGCAAATTGATGTGAATATTTTGGTAAAGAAATTGTAGTTCTGAATGTGGAAGGCTGTTAAACTGTAGTTGGTTTTGAGAATTACATAGCTAAAACACTGAAAATGGTCAAGCGGTCAAAGATGGATGATGAAGATGAAGTTGTCAAGCTCATCAGGAGGATCAAGTCAGAAGTGGCCAGCATACCTAAGCCAAAAGATTATGATCTGAGCAATTTCTGCTTCACAAAGATCATAAAGGACACAAGTGCTTCCTTACTCTGCTTTGTGTCAAAACTTGTTTCTGGGGGAGCAACGACTAAGGCTTCACTCACCCTGACACAATCCATCCAGCAGCACATCAGTGGCACACACAATCATACAACACTAGGACTCGCCGTGAAACTCCACCATAAGTATGGTAGCTGTACATTGATCGAGACCCTCAATGATCATGGCCTTGTAACCAAATATGATGAAGTTATACGCTTCCGCAAATCTGCAGCTCAGTTTGTTTCAAAGAACCCTGCTGATTATCACAAAAATCTTGGTCTGACTACTGAGTTGGGCCCCATATTCAGCTGGGCAGACAACTATGACCTCTACATCGCCGAATGGAACCAAGAGCACACATGCCATGGTTTCTGAGTTTACACAACATCCAGCACCCGGCACCATCATGACAGGAAACATTGGAGTGATGCAGCTGAAGATCCCAAGGCTAAAGTGGTCTGAGGATAGGTCTTTACGACTCACTCACCAGTCTCTACAACTGGAGCACTACACTGGTCCCCCTAAGTTGAAACCACCAGCACTTCCCGTGAAGATTCTTTCTCCAGAAGAAGCGCACCAGGTTGCCGCCAGCTTGACACAAGCAAAGAAAAGAGACCCTGCTTGGCTATCACAGCTCTTCTTCCACTCAAATCCAGTGGACGGGGCTGGCTATAAAGGTACGGCCACACCAGACGCGTATCTCGCGTAATTTTTACGTGCGTAACGCAGCTAAAATGTTGCTTGCCCATTTTGTGTAAAAAATGGGCATACGCTCCAACGCGCCTACGCTCCTAACGCGCCTAGATGAGTCCATGTCCATGCAAGTGAACGGAGCGTTCCCTCTTCGTCATAACTATCAAACCAAACATCCTTCACATTCACCGAGCGAACATTACGAAAGTAAAATGCACATTTCTCGCTAAAATTTTTTCCATAAACGCATTTAATGGCGTAACTATGTTACTATTTCCACCCAGAATAAAGAAAGTTGTCGGCCGTGGCTGCGCTGGAGTCCGAGGTAGGAAACCCAAACGCCGCCGTGTTTGGGTGATAGAGTTTAGATCGGGTTAGATTAAATAATCTCGGATATAAATAACAATAATCGGGTTAAATAACTTCACATGGTATGTCTGGTGTTTCCAGCATTCGTAGTGTTGATCAGCAGATATATAGTCCGCCAAGACGTTGAGGTTGCTTAGTAACCAGAGACTCTGTCCATGCAAGTGAACGGAGCGTTCCCTCTTCGTCATAACTATCAAACCAAACATCCTTCACATTCACCGAGCGAACATTATGAAAGTAAAATGCACATTTCTCGCTAAAAATGTTTCCATAAAAGCATTTAATGGCGTAACTATGTTACTATTCCCACACAGAATAAAGAAAGATGTCAGCCGTATGCTTCTGTCCAAGCTCACTACTCTCTGCCAGTGACGTCGGGTCAAGCTCAACGCTGATTGGCTATTGCGGCGCTTATGAGCGTAAAAAGTTAAATTTTTTGAACTCCTCGCGTACGCGCGTATATGTACGCGCGTATATTTACGCGCGTATATATACGCGCCTCATACGCCCCTAACGCGAGTAAAATGTTGCTTATACGCATGTGACGCGTGTACGCGTCTCATACGCGCGTAAACCAATGGTTCCCTATGGAAAAAATGGCGATTTTATACGCGAGGTACGCAAGATACGCGTCTGGTGTGGCCGCACCTTAACGCGTGTACGCGTCTCATACGCGCGTAAACCAATGGTTCCCTATGGAAAAATTGACGATTTTATACGCGAGGTACGCGGTTAACGCGTTTGGTGTGGCCGCACCTTAACGCATACGAAGTTAGAAAATCACAAACTACTAGTGGTGCAACGGTTCACGGGTTACCTGTGATCCGTACGGATCAACCCTCACGGTTCGGGACCCAAGTGATCGGGACAAAAAAAAAGTTGTGCGTTCACGTGATCAGCGCATGTTGGACAATTCCAGTATTAACAACATCATCTAGTATCGCAGCGAAAAACTGTTTCTGTTGTGTTTTATTTGGCGTTCCATAAATCCCATTGAAACGGAAACCGGAACCGGACATGTTTATATTTGGTTGTAGTCTATTCGCTCTGTTCTCCGTATCAACAGTAGGGATAGAACCGAGCGAAAAGACTACAACCAACCTCCCTTGCAATGAGCATGAGTCTTCCAACCGAAATCAATGGATTTACAAAATGCTTGATATTGGAACACGGCGATGTAATCATGAAGCGGACGAGGTCACGGCGAAGTCTGGTGTGGGACCATTATGATTAAAAAAATGACTTCTTGGGGAGCACTATACCACTCAAGGCAAGGTTAGCATCGAAGCAGAAATAAGGAACTTTCTGAGCCCCTGGATTGTGGAGAGTTGTTCCCCCGCCTTGCCAAGTTAGCACAGAGGTATTTGTGCATCACGGCAACGTCGGTCCCCTCAGAGTGGGTGTTTTCGGCGGCTGGACTGACGGTCACCAGGCTGCGGTCGCGTCTGACCCCAGAGCATGTCAACATGCTTATCTTTCTGAACAAAAATCCGTAGACTGGTTGGTTAAGTTATAACATGATTGTTTTTTTGATATTATTATTGTTATTATTTTGGGAAGAAACTAGGGTTGTGTTTATTTTTAGTTATGTTTATGATCACCATGCATGCTCCGTTGCTTAGGGCAGAGTAGCGCATAATAACTATTGAACGGATCTGGTTTAACTGAGTTGTTCATCTAATAATAAAGATCCCAATGAGGAAAACACGCAGCATTTGTATTTTAATTTCATTTTAAATATATATATATATTTTTTAATGTAAAATATTAACGATTAATCGACTAATTGATCGTTAATTCTCCCGACGATCGACTAAGACTTAATCGAATGCCCATCCCTAACGTGCATATCGGATGCTTATGGCTGTACTCCTGCAAGATCTTCTGCAAGATGGACCACAGACTGATGCTGCAATCACAGAATATCTTGACACACCCTACAGGCAGGCTTTGGGTGGACTGCCTGATTCGTCCCACCTCCATCGCACTTAAATTCCTTCGTGCAGAGAGACAGGGAGACTTACTCCTACAGCAGCACTGTCTCGGGCAGATGATCCCATACTTCTTTGCTGCTGGGCACCATAATTATGGGCGGTATATCACTTGATACCTAAGGATGGCAGAACCTTCCACACGACGCCAAGGAGGACCTCTGAGCAGGGGCTCACGTCTGACACCATTCTGATGGTGGAACTGCTGTACCTGCTGACCAGTTTGGTGAGCAGACCTACATTAAACAAGGGAAAGGACAAGGTGGACTGGAAGGCATCTCAACCAATGAAGTGCAAGTTGCAGTGTGGATCAATTCCCATCCCATTTGCTCCAACCTTTCCCAGACAGTGGAAGAAATGTATGTAAATCAGGACATTCCAGAAAATTCAGAGGAGGAGGAAAATGGAAATGTGAATGGAAATGTGAAGCAGAGTAGATGGAAACATAAGGAGGAAGGTGAGAGAAGACAAGGAATTGATCGAGGAGATCGCAATAAAATCATGTAGAAGTTCCAGCAACATTCTCATCCGTTAAAAGAGAACCAGCAAATTCTTTACAAAATCGTGAATGGACAAGGGGCACCAGACTCGGTGAACGTGCAGAATGCTCTTCACATTGGTGAACAGCAGAGCAAAGATTTTGCAGATTCTCTTCTTGAAGGCTTCCATAGCCCCATTGGTAAGAGAATCACAACCATGGAGTTGATGAAGAAAACTTTGACTGTGAAAGGCAAGCCTACCTACGACATGGAAGCCCTCTCTGCTCGACTCTTAGGCCCCGTCCACACGAAGCCGATTTCATGGCGAAACCGCAAAGGTCTTGTACGGTTCGGCCTTCCGTCCACACGAAGCCGGCGAATCCGCTGACCGAAACCGTAAACTTCTGAAACCGCCCTCGGAGAAAATCTACCCGGTTTCGTTTTAGATTAGTGTGGACGCCTTAAACCGACTGAAACCGTAAACCATGACGTCATCGCCCCACCCCTCGACCCTTTAGCCAATGTCTCAGAACTCGCAACAACAAAGATGATGGCGGACTACAGGCTTGTAATCGTTCGGCAGCAGATCATGTCCCTTGTTGGGTTGCTAAGCCATTATTTATTGAGACTGTTGACTGACTATTTGTTTGTCAACAAACAGTTGACAAACTTTGTGTGGACGGGGCTTCAGTCGTGGGGCAGCAGCGTGGCATAGAGTTGAAAGATGTTTTTGATAGGGATTCACCGAATATTCGGCCACCGAAAATGTTCGGCCGAAAATGACCCAAAACATAATTTTCGGGTTCGGCCGAACGAGTAGAAAGGCCGAAAAAAATAAACCGATTATTTTATTTTTTATTTAAAAAAAGAAAAAAAATGTTTTACTCATTTATGGAATGTTAGAAAACGTTCGGTATTCAATAAATATTTTGTATCAAATTTGGAATTGATTTTTTTTTGACATTTAATTGTTTGATTTATGCAATGGTGAAAAATTAAAGCAAAATGAATGAAAAACAGCAAAAGCCAAATTCGGTATTCGGTTTCGGCTTTTGGCCGACTGTTTCAGTAAATTCGGTTTCGGATTCGGCCAAGAATTTTCATTCTGGTGCATCCCTAGTTTTTGATCATGAGCTCAGTCGAGTTCCACCATCACTCATTCATGAATTTGGTTGCCCATGAGGAAGGGTGACAAGTCTGTCCTTGTCAAAAGATTGGGAGTACCTGTTGAAAATGCTCCACTTCCCAATTAGGGCTTGGACAACGCGTCGACGTAATCGATGACGTCGATGCATAAATTACGTCGACGCGAAAAATGCGCGTCGAAAAACCCAAAACAAAGATGGAGGCGCCGGAGCGTAGTAGCAATGCGAGTGGCTCCTCAGACTTAGACTAAGTGCAAGGCGCGTTCCTCTAAAGTATGGGAATTCTTTAATGTAAAAGGAAACGATTCCGTGAAATGTCGTCTTTGCAAAATGGAGATGGCTTTCCATTCTAGCAACACGGCAATGCACAAGCACCTGTAGAGGGGCCACCCGGGAGCAGCTGCAGATGACCAAGCACCGTAGAATTCTAAGAATGCATTACTTTGCACTTTTATTTTGGAATTTAAAGGCAATAAACATGCACTACAATGTTAAGGAATTCATGTATTTTTCATTCAGATATGTAAATCAACATGTATAAATTGCAATTAGTCAATTAATGGGGAGATAATCGATAATCAAATCTAAATCGAATCGGACGGAAAAAATGAATCGTTAGATTAATCGATGCATCGAAAAAATAATCGCTAGATTAATCGTTTAAAAAAGAATCGTTTATCCCAGCCCTATTCCCAATGTTGTTCTAGTTGATGGAAGTCAGTTGCTCCATCACATTGTCTGGCCAGTGGCAGGTACGATTAAGGACATTGCCTCAAGCATCAATTCACGCCTCTCCAATGCCTATACTGCAGCTGGAGTTAATGAGACCCCCGTCATCTTTGACCGGTACAATGATGAATCCACTGCTAAGGATCATGAGAGGAGAAAGCGAGGAGGAATTGGTGCAATTGATTATAAGCTGACAGTCAACACACCCCTTCCTTGTCGAGAAGCTGTGATGAAGAGCACATCAACTAAGACCCAGTTATCGCGCCTTCTGTGCACATTTGATCTCACCACTAATAACATCTTATTTGTGCACCACACAGACTGCATTGTGAAGCATGAGGAGGCTGACATCACCCTCATAAGCTACATGCTGCAAGCAGCTGAAGCAGGGGCTCCGACAAGGGCGTCAGTTTGTTTTTAGAAGTGGTGGGGACAATAACCATAAGCTTGAGTGTGGTTTGAAAACTGCTGGGTACCCTTATGTAAGCTATTCATCCATTCAACGCTGCATTACAATATGCTCTACAGTGTATTGTCAGGTAAAAGTGTCAGGTGAAAATCCTATTCGAACAATAAAAGTTGAAAACCACAGTTTGTGTTTTGGCTTGTTTTGCAAAACAGCGTTGGAAACACCAGGGTATTGGCTCGGGATATGTAATACTAATACACACAGGACAAAGAACAGTGTTGGCAATTTAACAGTTATCTTGACATCAACTAAGTTTACCAGACCAACAATGCCAGACTGTAAAGAGGGTACGAAACGAAACGAGGTACTGAGCATCAGCGTTTTGAAGACGAGCAAGGGCTGCTTATAGCATATATGCTGCATTAAAAAAAGAAAAAAAAAACAAGCGCCCAGAGGAGAATTGCATCTGCCAAATCCTGACCACCAGTAAACACTCGCGAAGGACCAATGTAGATTTCAAGGTATGGCCACACCAACCGCGTTAAGGCCTAAATACACCGGCGCCGCAGCGGCGCGTCAAAAAGTCGGCCCCCATTATTCCGGATGTACTAGCCCACACCGGCGCCGACTAGCAGCCCAACTAGTCTTCGAGCCAATGTTCTATTCCCTAGCGTCGCCGCCCCTGAAAAAGCGCTCTATAAAAGCTGGTTTATACATCCCGGGTCCCGTAGGCACCTCCATATCTACCCCTCACCCCTGGATGTCGCCCTCTTTCGTTTGTGAGAATGGACGATGAGAGAGTGGTCGTCGAGGTGGAAAAATATGTTGAATTGTATGACCAATGTTCCCGTCATTACAAAGACAACTCCAAAAAGGACATTGCCTGGCGAGCCATAGCTCTGGAGATTGGCTCTTCAGGTGAGAAATCAACAATGGTGGACTAAGTACCCAAACCATTAACCATAATGGGAAATAGACGAAATCAAGTCACATATAATCACACCATGTAGGTAGAAACCAGATTACTTGTAATATATATTTTTTTATTTAAGGCAAGGCAACTTCATTTATATAGCACTTTTAATACATGAAGCAGACTCAAAGTGCTTCACATAGAAATACAATAAATATACAATACAATAAAATAGATAGGCTAAGTAAAATAAAACACAGGCAAAGTTCAAAAATGCAGTATTAACTGTCTCTCTGGGTTTAAGGAAAAATCACATTAAGTGTCTCGAGCACTCAAATAAAATAGACTGGCTACTGAGTCCAGCACAGCAATAACATCACTGTATTTATTCCGAGGGATAAAATATATGTGTATATATATATATTATATATATAAATATATATGCAAAAGAGTATACCAGAGAGTGATAATAACTAAATTATAGGTCATCATGGCTAGGTTACACCATACGGTTCTGCCATTGCACACTTCCTATTGGCGAATTGAAATATTGGCGGTGCCTCTCTGCACGGAGCTCCTGGACCAGATTGTGGTATACCCCCTGTTCTTGTCTCCGTTCATTGATGGGGTGCACCCAAACCCTTCGTCTTCTCCTTGCCCGCCTACGGCGCAGCAGAAGAAGGGCAGCCACCCTCTGTCTGGCAACAATTGTTCTGTTGAAATAAAAAAAACTCAATCAAATGTGAAATAACTTTCGTGTTCAATTATAATGGATAACTCCTGGCTGCATACATGTAAATGTGTGGCTCTGTTGAGCCGCTATATAGATGGATAGATAGATAGCTACTTTATTGGTCACAATGGGGACCAATAAAGCCATCCAGTAGCTCAATACAATAAATACACACAATAACAATTGGCCTTAAAAGGTGACTGCACTATATACTAAAAAGGCTTCATTCTCTCCACCCTCACCAACTGCCTCACCGACATAAAAACCTGGATGAACCACAACTTCCTCAAACTCAACAGCAATAAAACTGAAATTATAATCTTTGGCCCAAAATCCACACTCCCCACCTCCCAGAACTACTCACTCTGCATTGATGGTCACTCTGTCACTCCCTCCGCCCTGGTCAGAAACCTTGGCATCTACATGGACCCTGCACTCTCCTTCAACTCACACATAAACCACGTCACTTCTTCCACCTCCGGAACATAGCACGCCTTCGACCCACTCTCTCCTTCTCAGCTGCTGAAACACTAATTCATGCCTTCATCACCTCCAGACTCGACTACTGCAATGGCATCCTGTATGGTCTCCCCTCCACTGTTCTTCAAAAACTGCAATATGTTCAAAACTCCGCTGCTAGACTGCTCACCCACACTCCCTCCAGAGAACACATCACGCCCGTCCTACGTCAACTTCATTGGCTTCCAGTAAAACAACGCATACATTTCAAGATCCTCCTCACCACCTACAAAGCCCTAAACAACCTTGCCCCCTCATACCTGACAGATCTCCTCCAACGCCCCATTCACCCACACCGAACACGCTCCACTGTTGCCAACACCCTCATCCCCATCACCAGGACCAAATACCGCACCATAGGGGACAGAGCCTTTGCCATTGCCGCCCCTACCCTCTGGAACTCCATCCCCCTGGCCATCCGTAACTCTGATTCACTGCAGTCTTTCAAAAGTCATCTCAAAACACATCTCTTCAACATCACTTACAACACCTGACAAAATTTTTTTCACCCTCTCTCTTTCTCATTGTCCTATCTTCCTCTGTATTGTTGTTTTTGGAGTATTTGTATGTATGCATGTATGTACTGTACTGTTCATTTGTATCCTTTTTGTTTTGTGTTTTTTGTAAAGCGTCTTTGGGTACCGAGAAAAGCGCTATATAAAACCTATGTATTATTATTATTATTATTATTATTAATAGAAGGTGCTGCACTTGTTGAGATTGTTGATGCAGTAGATGAATAATTGCAAAATATAAAATAAATAAGATGACAGTAAATAAAACGATAAAGTGCCCTACAAACTAAGTTGATCTGATGCTTGAAAACATACTTTCACTGCGCAGATTATACTTTTTTCAAATTACTCAGCCAAAAAGATGGAAAATAAATAACAAGGCTACAATAGGCTACTCACCCATTGCGTTTCGTCTCTGTGCTGCGGTTGATTGACAGGTGACTTCCTGCTTTTATACTGCAGCGCGGCCGTCGCGCCGCCTCCTGTTGGTGCTAGGGCTGGCTTTTGACACGCGTAAAATGTGTGCTGCAGCGGCGCCAGTGTATTTAGGCCTTTTCTCGCGTTAGGGGCGTCGAAAATCGGCATATTTGCATAGGGAACCATTGGTATAGGCGCGTAGACGCGTTAGGTGCCGTGTCCACCAAAATCCTTTTTAAAAGGCGGAGCGCCTGTCTGCAATGCATTCTCTATGGCAGGACGCGCTTGCAGCGCGCCTTTTAAAAAGCCGCCCGGGGCGGTTAAACGCTCCGCGCGCCTCGCGCTTTTAGACGTGCGGTCGTTCGATTGGTTTCGAACGACCAATCAAAATCGAGGAGGAGGCAAGGCTAAAAGTATCAACAGAACACAAACTGAAAACAAACTGAAACATGTCGGACGAAAGTTTAATAACAGCTGTGAGTGAGTGTCCGGTCCTGTACGACCTCACGTTAAAGGTGGTATTTCCCGTACTGCCTCCTGCCACGATTAATGCTGTGGACCAACACTCTCCTCCGGGCAACCACGACAGGCGCAGGGGATCGTCCGCAACCTCCGCTGCCACGGCAAGAAGCGCTAAATCTTGCGTTCATTTTCTAATAAAATTGTAGGAGCAACCAGAGAGGACGTTCAGGTGTCAGATGCCAGATGATGGAGCCAACGGATAGAAGCTGTATATCTATGGATACAAGCGATGATGCGTATTAATGACGTAAACGAAAAACGCTCCGTGCGCCTTTTTTGAGCGGCGCGCACAAACGCGTTGAAAGCAGTACACGGAGCGCTCCGCCTTTTAAAAAGGCTTTTGGTGGACACGGGCCCTTACACGCGTTGAAGCGTCGCGTTAAGGTACGGCCACACCAACCGCGTTACTCGCGTTTGGGGCGTCGAAAATCGGCATTTTTGCATTGGGAACCATTGGTATAGGCGCGTAGACGCGTTACATGCGTTGAAGCGTTGCGTTAGGGGCGTTAGACGCGGCAGACGCACGTACTTACGCACGTAAACGCAGTAACGCGCCCAACGCACCAACGCCCGGAGTTCAAAAGATTGAACTTTCAACGCTCCAACGCGTGATGCTTGGCCGCGATAGCGAATCAGCGTGGAGCTTGACCCGACGTCACTGGCAGAGAGTAGTGACGCTTGCACAGAAGCATACGGCCGACATCTTTCTTTATTCTGGGTGGAAATACAGTAACATAGTTACGCCATTAAATGCGTTTATGTAAACATTTTTAGCGGGAAATGTGCATTTTACTTTCATAATGTTCGCTCGGCGAATGTGATGGATGTTTGGTTTGATAGTTATGACGAAGAGGGAACGCTCCATTCACTTTCATGGACAGCGTCTCTGGTTGCTAAGCAACCTCAATGTCTTGGCGGACTATATCGCACCTGATCGGGGCCTGCCTGTAATTCAGACAACACATTGATCCGACGTCTCAATGGTCCGAAATATTTCCCATTAGATCGACATGCCACTATGCCGACGGTTCAATGTTCCAAAAACGGAACCCATTGGTCCGTTTGTCCGACTTTTCAAAAAGGAGGCGCATTAGGCCGACGGCCGAATAGGCCTACATATAAAGAGTTTTTTTTTGTTTTTCACTCACCGTTTGACTTCTTTACGGGAAAAGTAGTCCTTGTATAACGTGCGCTTCATAAATTCACCTCTTGTGACCGTTCAAGCCCACAGCAATAGTCTGGATTGGTGAAGTGCACTGCTGGAACTTAGCCTACATCGTCTTTTATTTTTGGTTTCATAATCACACATGTGGAATTGCCTCCTTTTTGAAAAGTCGGACAAAACGGACCTTCGGACCAATGGGTTCCGTTTTCGGAACATTGAACCGTCGGCATAGTGGCATGGGAAATATTTCGGACCAATGAGACGTCGGAATTACGGCATGGCACCTGCTGATCAACACTACGAATGCTGGACACACACCAGACACACCATGTGAAGTTATTTAACCAGATTATTGTTATTTATATCCAAGATTATTTAATCGAACCCGATCTAAACTCTATCATGCACCCAAACACGGCGGCGTTTGGGTTTCCTACCTCGGACTCCAGCGCAGCCACGGCCGACATCTTTCTTTATTCTGGGTGGAAATAGTTACATAGTTACGCCATTAAATGCGTTTATGGAAACATTTTTAGCGAGAAATGTGCATTTTACTTCCATAATGTTCGCTCGGTGAATGTGAAGGATGTTTGGTTTGATAGTTATGACGAAGAGGGAACGCTCCGTTCACTTGCATGGACATGAACTCATCTAGCTGCGTTGGCGCGTTGACGCGTTGGAAGCGTTGAACCACCACACACTGATCAAGCGTCAGGTTAGGCGCGTCGCGTTATCCAACGCGAGTAACGCGGTTGGTGTGGCCGCACCATTAGTTACGTCTTTGTTGCATATTCTCGAAGAAAGTTGTCCAATCCCGGGTTGCTTAAACTCACTTCATTCATTATAAAGTCGTCGGCATGTTTCGGCATGGTAAGTGAAGCTATACGGAGGGAATTGTATCTAACACGTGGAGAGGAAAATACCGTGATCTACTTCAAGCCCCCGGGCCTAAGCCCGGGGGCTCTCTGCGCCCTCTACCTATTGAACTCTTCTCTTCTTCTGGCGATCCCCACCTCGTGTCCTCAGGTAGAGACCGTCAAGTGGGCGTGGCCTAGTGGGCGTGGCCGGGGTGCCGTACTGGCTTCGGCTTCTTCGTATATATAAAAGCGCTGCTATCTGTGGCTGGAGCAGCCTCCAATAAGCTCTTGCTCCCCTTGTGGCTATGTATAGTATTTACGGCTTATATGTTTGGTCCTGCTTCATTTTGGTCTATGTGTGGGTAGCTTAGATTCTTAAAATACGTAACATCTTGAACAGTTGAAGTACGAGGCTCTGCCGTCCTCCCATTGACTCCCATGTTAAAAAAAAAGATAGTATTTTAAAAGTAGAATAGGCTATCTTAAAAAGTATAGAATATTTAAAAAATCTGAAAAGAAGCAAGCGATTCCAAGCTACTCTGAACATTTTAATTTGAATGGTGTCTCTAGGAGATAGGTCCCAAAGTTTGTAGAGAATAGAGGAAAGAAAGTAATAAGTAAACTTATGAAGAACAATAGTTAAGCGCTGCATGCAGCACTTACCTAATTACGATGGAAATATATAGCAGAAAATTAGTTTTCCTTGCATGCGTATGCTGTGTACTGTTTGAATAAAGTATAGCCTTCCAGTGCATTACATCCCAGAGGTGGATAACCGCTCAAAAGCAGATGTACTTGGGGAAGTCCAGCAGGGACGTTCAAGTGGGTTGATGATTCAGTAAATCATCTGCATTGAGCTGGTGAACCAACCTTTATTTATCATTAAAGAAACTCCCAGTTTAGAATTTTTTATAAAGGGCAGATCTGCCAAGTTCTGCAGGGACCCGCGGTGGTTTCTGATAACTCTACTACGGGCCAACAGCCTTTCCCTAACAATCCAGCGGCTGTGTTTGCCTCTGAGTCACTCAAAGGCAAACAGCTTCTGCAGTAAACAGATCCATTCCGGGGGTTCTTGTCGCTACTTGGATCGTTAAACTAATAGTGGACCGTGACGCTACCGGCGTGTTTATGCTCATAACGTCGGTGCCCGAGGGGGGTCTGGACCTAGAAAGAGTCCCAAGCCCGGCCATTGAACAATGGCTTCTCGAGATTATATTTAGGAAAGCGAATTCAATTTACAGACATGGTCACATCACATGCCTATAAAATTCAAATTACACAGTTAGGAATTCCCTCAGCTAGGCTTCTTGCTGATGCTCGCTTCTTAGAAGTAGGTCTAAATAGATATAAACAAAATAAGACTTTTGTCCACTAAATAGCGCCTTAAAGGTAATTCCTGTTCAATATTGATCTTTATTTTACAAAGATATCAATAAATGCCATTTGATGATTAATCAAACTGCACCTAAATAATGGAACTATTGGGTTTGCTTCAACCAGCCTCACCATATCGACAATGAACTCAATTAGTTAATTGTCGATATGGTGAGGCTGGTTGAAGCAGCCTCACCTTGCCCGAGTCAGACGGATTGGACTCAGGCTGGGTGAGGAAGCACCCCTGTGGTGCGTTGACCAATCAATTCACACAGGTTAAACCAGCCATCATCACACACATAGCAGCGTACTATATGGCGTGGAGGAGGAGGGACCATTGCTACAGTATAGTGATGCATTTACGGAAGCACATTTGAAAAAAATATATATTTAAATGTTTAATAACCAGCATGGTTGAACAATGCATGTTTATAAAAATATATGTGCAAATGTATATATTCAAGATACACTTTACATCACCTAACCTCTACTCAGTATTAAACATTGACATAAATCTGTTCAGGCTGCCACAACACTCAATGCAGATCCATGGAAACAAAATAATCATCTGTTGAGTTTATGAAATATGACACAGAGCGGCGGGTTGCAGAATCGTTCTGAACAACTTATTTTAGATATAATTGTTAATATAGCCAATATCAGGACAAACTGAAGTGTCTTAATAGTTTACATGTCCAAATTTTTTTGTATGAACCGAGAACCAACTCCCCCCACTAGATTTGTTTTGGCGATTCTTGTTTGGGAAAAGAGCGAACTGTTGATAAGACAGATGGACTCTATAATGTCTATAATGTTAATAACTATTATGTCCTCTACTGGAATATTTTGGATGATAAGAACCTGTCTCCATCAATACATCTGTGCACAATTGCTTGCTTAAATATAAAGTCTGATTGCATTTTATATTACTATAGTAAATCACATTAATATCAGATTTTTCCATTGATTAGTTTAAGAGACATTTAATTTCGTAGATTTGTTTCAGACAGACCGACCACAGAACATGATATCCGCGATGATGAATTAGTTTGACCTTTAATATCCCCCCCCCCCTTTTGCTTCCTATTCTCAATATTTCATTGAGAGATTTATTTCAGATAAATCGTTAGAGAATCTTTCATATTATCCCATGTCCAGTCTTCAGAAAGCTGTCCTATTTCAACTAGCTATTTTGTTTTGTTAGCGTTGTCAAACAAAAGTCACTGCGGTGCGCTTCTATCTAAACCTTCAATAACCTTTTAAAGGCAACAAAGTTATGGGAATGACCGAATCATAGCGAATCAAGCTATTGCGACTCTAGCCATAATCTGCGTGCATGGCGATGCGCCTCAGGCACAAGAAACACAGTTTATTGTGTTTTATATCGGTCTATATATAAATATATATTTTATAGCTCTTCAATTTGAGAGACGACTTCTCGCTCCCATCAGCAACCAGGGCTAACGTCACCGCAGGGTGGGGGGGGGGGGTCAGACGCTGACGAGGGGGCAGACGGTCCATGTTGAGCGCGACGCAGCACGCTTAAACTGCTCACGGAGACGCAAAGGATACGTCATGGTCTGACTCAGCACGGCAATGATGATCCCAGTTTTGGTCACCATCAGTTCACCATCAGGCATAAATGATTTGGATTGCTTTTGAATTTGGAGTAAAATATTCAAGAGAGGAATCAAAAAAGAGGAAATCTGTTTCTCCATATTTGACTTAAAAGAGGTTCAACTCAAACAACATTGGCTGTGTCCATAGCTTAACAAGTCGCTGGTGTCCCTCTGAGGCTGTCGAAGCGTCCCGTCCCCCCGTCCCGTCCCGTCCTGTCCCGTCCCGTCCCGACAGCACAGATCCACAGCTGCACCAGGCGGGCCTCTCAGTACCCCGCCGGGTAGCCGCCCTTCCTGGGGTCGGACTCGGCACAGAGGCGGTCCCCCTGCCGCACCACCGCCTGCACCACCGAGTCGGGGACGGGCTGCAGCTCCGTCACGTGGTTCTTCAGGGTCAGCCCCTCCAGGACGCTCTGGGGAGACAGCATCACCACCATCATCTCCATCATCTTCATCATCACCATCATCACCCTCATCCCCATTAACATTTACATTAACATGTGAATATAAGACCACATTGTTATTAGTTATCGGTTATTTTTGTAGTTATGTGTTAGTTGAACCGCCCTTCAGTCTTCAGCCTCACTGTATGTTTGTTATTCACACACTAATGAGGTGAGCAGAGCCATGCCAACGAAAGGCCTGAGACACACCTCCTCGAAGCCCTGCTCCACCACCGTTATGTTGGGGTTGAGCTGGTTGTGGACTCTGGGTTCTGTGACGGCTCTCTTCAGGTCGTAGTTGAAGAATAGCGAATTCAGGATCACCTGTGAACAGGAAAAAATAATATAAAATGTGTGTGTGTGTGTGTGTGTGTGTGTGTGTGTGTGTGTGCGCATGTGTGTGTGTGTGTGTGTGTGTGTGTGTGTGTGTGTGTGTGTGTGTGTGTGTGTGTGTGTGTGTGTGTGTGTGTGTGTGTGTGTGTGTGTGTGTGTGTGTGTGTGTGTGGGTGGGTGTGTCTGGGTGGGTGTGTGTCTGGGTGGGTGTGTGTCTTGGTGGGTGTGTGTGTGCATGCTCACTAAGGCAGTGGCTGTGGTGATCTTTGTTCCCCCGGAAGCTCCAACCACCATTTTAACTTTGTTGTCTTTATCGAAGATGATGGATGGACACATGGAGGAGAGTGGCCTCTTGCCTGGATGAGAGCATTAACCAGCATTGTAGGGTGGACAGTTTTATCAATTAAATCATCCTTTGATCTGCTTTGATAAAGTACATTATGAGCAATAAATGTGTCCCTTTCACTCACAGAAGATATAGTATCCCTGCCATCCCCTCCCCCCCCCCCCTCCCTCGCTCCCTCCCTCCCTGCCATCCCTCCCTCCCTGCCATCCCCCCCTCCCTGCCATCCCCCCCTCCCTCCCTCCCTGCCATCCCCTCCCTCCCCCCTCCCTGCCATCCCCTCCCTCCCCCCTCCCTCCCTCCCTGCCATCCCCTCCTTCCCTCCCCCCTCCCTAGCATCCCCTCCCTCCCTCCCTGCCATCTCCTTCCGCTCTCCCTCCCTGCCATCCCCTTTCGCTCTCCCTCCCCCCTCCGTCCCTCCCCCCTCCCTCCCTGCAATCCCTTCCCTCCCTCCTTCCCCCTCTCTCCCTCCCTACCTCCCTCCCTGCCATCCCCTCCCTCCCTATCTCTCCCTCCCTCCCTCCCTCCCTCCCTCCCTCCATACAGCAGGGCATCCTGAAGCGTTGCAGTCAAGCGGTCTGTTTCTAGGGTCCCGACCTGGTTGGATGAAATTGCTTGGTGATGGGGGGACACCAAAGCCGTTGGTTATGTGCGGGGAGCCAAAGTCATCCATCTCGTCGTTGAAGATAATCCCGGTGGTCTTGGACATGACCTTTGAACCAAAGCTGAGGAATGTGGGAAAGCGGAGAAGATTATGCATGAAATGAATAATACAACAGTAGTAGCAGATCCCTTCCATTTTAGCGAAAGTCCTCTGCAACTTTCCAGAATACGATTTCCCATTGAATGGAAATGCACGGTTGACTGATGAGTCTGCGTGCATTCGAGCCGTCAAACTGTCTTACTAGAAGTTAATGGTGCTAGTGACCGCCACCGCACTGCCGTCCTCAGCGATGACGGACAGATGGGCCGTCCCGTGGTTGTCAGGGACGAAGTACTCTGGGTCGTAATAGCTGTCAGGGTGCGTGGTGTCGTCTGTGATCCGGCTCCTAATGCCATCGCCAAAGTAGTCCGACGTCATGTTGTGGATCAGCTGAGGAGAACGTAGCACAGGTTGACATACCGGAACCAGGGGTACGGATCCCCTCGGTTCCACGGGTCCCGTTGTAAAAGCAGCTCCCTGATGCCTCTGTGCTCACCGTACTGGTGGGATGTTACAATATCTGCAAAGATTTGTACACAGCAGCAGTAACAACCTGCTGTTACATGCAATAGGTGGCCAAGCCCTTAAGGTACACTTGTAAGGACCACAAGTGTGACTCATCATGACCCCACTGCAGACTGGCAGATAACCGCTGAGTCATCGTGTACAAATAGTAGTTAGGCGTTTGTCGGTCCAGACGTATCCTTCGAAAAAGGTCTGCTTGTTGGGGACACAAACACTTTCTCCGCAAAATCTTATCAAATATAAACCGAAGATAAACTGGTTCAAATCCAAGTCATCGGATTTACTCAGCTGACCCAAGAGTGCCCTTAAGCAAGGCATTTTAGTGCAAGATTTGTATTAAGATTGAGGTCTCATTGTTGTACCATTCAGCACCAGGTGTCTAACCACAGGAACGAGTTCAAGTTTTCTCAGTTCCATTCACATCTTAGCCAAAGCACTTACATCTGTGATGTTCAGGTAGCGCGGGTCGCCCAGTTTGCTCCTCTTGGCGTAAGCGAAGCGAAATGCTTCAAGGATGCGGTGGTAGGTCAGGGTCTTCTTCTCCGCCGTCGAGACGCTCCTCCCCGTGAAGTTATACCCTATAACATACAGGAGACAGATCCTGTTGACACCAGATGGCTTCTCTCTCATAACTCACTAAAGGCGCTGTCAGCGCACAACTATGACTGTGAATAGGCTGGAATCACAAGAACCAGAAGAAAACAAAGGCAGGGCAGCTTCAGAGCATATCTTGAAACATCATGGATAACATTTCCTGGGGACACCTAAAATAGAAATACATTGATTAACCATTAATCAGCATTAGTTAATGCAGTGATAGGCATTCTTATATAGCATTGGCAGACGTGAAGAGTTATGGGTTTTACTCTGGTTGCATTGGACCACCATCTCCAATCCTCCAAGTCGGTTAGGGTAAACCCTAACCCATACCGTATTAGAACACCATTACCTTTATCAACATGAACACCAGTAGTTAACATGAACACCATTACTTTAGAAAATATGCACACTAGTTGTTAACATGAAGACCATTACCTTGGTTAACATGAATACCATTACCTTAGTTAACATGCACACTAGTAGTTAACATGAATACCATTAGTAAATGATGACTAGACCGAGAGATAGTTGTTAATTAGCTGTTAGTTAATGATTACTGACGAACGTTACTTAATTGTTATCTTAATTGTGTCATGATCTCCCCTCTCAGTCATCTCATTCTCCCCTCACAGTCATCTCATTCACCTTAGCTCCCAGGCTGTTTCCCAATGTCAAGGAAGCATGCTCAACGGCCGCCCTTTTAACGCTACGTCATAGAACGCCGACAAGCACTGTTCCAATGTTGAGGACACTCGAAAGCCGCGCCATTTTTGCGTCCTTTGTTTTTGAGAATTCAGAGATTTTTCAAGGATGCATCGCTGCATCCTAGACGAGCCAAAACTACCCACAATCCTCTGCGTTCACTGGGCGGGTTCTTGAAAATGGCATAGCAGTACACGTTCAAACGAAGTGAAGTTATATTAGTTTTCAGAATTATTTTGTGCCGTATTGCTTTTTATAGATTCATCATGTTAATGCAAATAACCAAGCCTAAAGACCTGTGCCACTTTTCAAACGTTTTTGCAACTTAATGATACGTTGCTATATTTTGCATGGACGTAGCTGGTGTTAAACACCACTGTCACCAATGTCAATTTACTCGCTCACAAGATTACATTATTTATGTATACCTATTTATGTTTGTGTTGAATTGTTTTTTTTAGGGTCAGCCCAGCAAACGGACGCTTTTGTGCGCCTTAGGGTGGCGCACAAACATTTGTTTACCGGTGGAAGGGATAGTGCCACTATCCAATGTTGTAAAATTAATGCACAACCGATCATTTGCAATGTTTGTAATTTTTAATGAACGTATATAATTAGTATTTTAGATGATATACTTATGTGTTCAAAGCACTGGTAGATTGTAGGCATATATGAATGAATGAATCAGATCAGTTAAATAATATATCCAAATAAATACACGTTTATCATCTCTTTCTTTGTCTTTTTCCCCCTGCATAATAGTAATCAACCGTACTGTAAATGTGATGCATGAATTAAGTTCTCAGACAATTTCACTTAGTTTTATAAAAATTGAATGGATTTTCCTTTTAATAAAGACAATTCGATCAACCACAACAAAGCTTTTGTGACTTCCCCAAAGAGGCTCCATGCGAAGGAGACATGACCGCATTCATAACAGACAAAAGTCAAATAAATATCGATCAGCTTGATTGCTGCCATGTTTTATTCATAAGCGCAAATGTGTTTACAAGCGGACACGCAGTATTAAAAAGCGGAAGCGGAAGCGCTTCCACACTACCAAGTCGTTCCCAAAGTCCGACGATACAAACGCTAGGAAGCACTCGAGCTAGCACTCTAGTCTCATCTCCATAGGACGCGACTAGCAAGGACGCGTCCTAGCAAGGCTGCAGCCTTTACTTTGGGAAACAGCCCCAGTGTCTTTCCACTGGCCCCTCCTTCTCCTCACCTACCTGCCTGCCACTCTCTTCTCATCAGTCCAACTCTCTTCACCTGTTACGCCCTGCTGCCTCTGATCACCAATCAACCCGGCATATGGACTCTCCTCTCAGTTCACTAAGTTCCAGATTGTCCTATGTCATCCATACTAGTCTCTCCGACGTTTTCCGGACTGATTCCCCGGTATCGACCCTGCCTGTCCCCGACCTGCCTGCCCTGTCTCTGTCCCGGTGATCGACCCTGCCTTCTGCCTCCGACAACGGATTCTGCCTGTGCCCTGCCTGATATCTTGGAACTGTCCATTAGTAACGACTGTCTGCCTGCCTTCGTGTGCTGCATTTGGGTCCTCTTCCGACCCGTTACAAATTGTTCTTTATAATGGTAAAAGCTGAGGCTTAGTGACACAAGAGGAAAGTGACGTGTAAGGGAACACTATTGCGGAGGAACAGTGATGACACATCTAGGGTCCCTGTAGGGCTCCTGCTGAGAGGCCCAGGGCCAGGGCCTGAGGCTCACCATCTAGGATGTTGAGGATGAGGGCCAGCACGGGGCCGCTGGAGGGGGCGTCTGGGACCTGCATGGTGTAGTCCCCCACGTTGAGCTTCTGGGGACTCTCATTCAGCACTGGCCGGTACTGCAACAAGTCCTCCAACGTGATGATGCCGCCTGAAAACACACACACACAGGCATGAACACATGCACACACACACAGGCATGAACACACACACACACACACACACAGACAGGTACACACACACACACACACACACACACACACACACACACACACACACACACACACACACACACACACACACACACACACACACACACACACACAGGTACACACACACACTCAAGTAAATTAAAAGTCAAGGTCAAATATTTCCTCACTATCCATAATATAATATAATAACATAATGTCTAAATCCATCTGGTATACAGAAATGTCATCAGGAGTGAACATTTAGTTCCTGATGGCTCAGGTCCTGATTCGTTCGGACAGCAGTGAGCGTCTGTGCAGCAGGTACCTGCTTGCTGGACATCGTCCACGATGCTGCGGGCCAGGGAGCCGCTGTAGAAGACGTCGGCCCCCCCGTCCGCGATCCGCTCGTACGTGTCCGCCAGTTTGGGGAAGCGAAGAATGTCGTTTTCTTTCAGGATGTTTCTCTCAGAGTCACAAAACACGTCGCTGGAACAGGAACACAAGGACAACAGCAGAGGAGAACGTCCTGTGAGATGTCTAACATTGTGTTTACTTAACACTAGAACTAATTCTGCAGGAATCAACAAAAATATAGTGTGTATATTTAGATCATACGATTAAAACAATTTTGTGAACATCAAGAGACAAAAATGCAAAACATCCTTGAAAGGACTCCCATGTCCAAAATCCTACGTCAGGAAAACCTCCACTACTTTCACAGCACAGACTGGCCAAAGTCGGGTGTCGTATTTCCCTCTGAACGCTCACCACAGGGTGCCGTCTTGCTGAATGGACTCTTTGCTCTTGAAGATGGCGTGTGCCAGGGCCTTTCCGACGGGGAAGCCGTCGCGGGCCAGGGCTATGCTGGGCTGGAACAGCTCCCTCCAGGGCAGCCTGCCATGCCTCTTGTGTGCCATCTCGTAGCCGCGGATCTCCCCCGGAATGGCGATGGACAATCCGCCTGTGGTGCAGAAAGAGCGAACCCATTGGCGACGTCCCATGAAGCCCCCGCCCCCTCTCTATTATGCAACCGTATGTCGCCCCCGCGTTCCGGTGTAAGCCCGGGTAACAGTGTCCTGAGGGTTGAACCGAGGCGATGCAGAGGGGTTTCGACTGAGTTCCTCTGTCTTTAAGAGGAGGATACAAGCCAAGGTGGGACGGTAGGGCGTACACGACACTGCCGTGTCTGTGCTCATCATCCCTGACTCATCCTGCTGATGCCGATGTGTGCGCTCACCTGGATTACAGAGGCGGTGGGAAAATGACAGCAGAGGCAGCTCATTCTCATAGCCATTGAGCTGCCGGCCTCCTGCGAAGCTCCGGTCTGGTTTTAACCGCTTGGATGTGCTGCTCCTACCTTTATGAGAGAGCTGGGTGTCATTGCCGAACATATCTTCAGTGGCCTTCATCGGCGCTGTCTCTCTGGCGTCGATGGTCTCGGTTTTACCTGTGGAGGGAGGACAGTGAGAGAGGGTCCCATCGTGATGATACGGGACGGGGCCCCAGACCCCAACAGCGGACGTGGACTGGGCTCACCGGTGGAGGCATTGTGTATGACGAAGAACAGCCCCCCGCCGATGCCCATGCTGTGGGCGTTCAGGAGCCCCACGCAGAGCAGGGAGGCGATGGCCGCGTCCACCGCCGAGCCGTTCCTTTTCAGGATGTCTCTGGGAAACCAACAGACAGGTCACGGCCACGCCCGTGAGCTTCTCTCACGGAGCACCACAAGCATGAAGATTTAGACGCGGGCGTGCATCCTCGACACGTGACCGCACAGAACCAGGAGGTTATTATGGTAAATTGACTGCATTTATAAAGTGGCCACTCAAAGCGCTTTTTACAATATTGCCTTACAACCACCTATGCATACACACAGATTCACAGACACATTCACACACCGACGGCGAAGTCCACCATGCAAGGCAACAGCCAGCTCGTCAAGAGCAGCTAGGGTGAGGTATCTTTCTCAGGAACACCTAAATACTAGGAGCAGCCAGGGATCGAACTAGCAACCTTCCATTGACCCGCCAATCCGCTCTACCTCCTGAGCCACATGCCGCCCTGTTATGTTGGCATCTGAACCACATCAAACAGCTTAAAACAACAACAACAACAACAACATTTTCAGGTAAGACTAGGATGCATACACACACACACACACACACACACACACACACACACACACACACACCCACACACACACACACACACACACACACACACACACACATACAAATACATACAAATGATAAATTCACACACACACCCGGACAAACACATTAGCAATGAAACATTTCACCGGGGGGAATCGAAAGCTGCAGGCTACATACCTCCCCACTTCTGAGCATGTGCCAGCGTCGGCTGCCACGGCGGCCTTGGAGTAGAAGTGGTTGTTGGGAGCGGTGCGCTCCCTCTTCCCCATCCCCAGAAGCAGGCCCAGGAGCAGGCCCGCCGCCATCACAAGCACCGCCAGCAGCCCGGCCACCAGGGACTTCCTGACCATTCTTCTTCCCGACAGCATCCAGCAACACAACCAACAGAGAGGGTTAGACCAGTGAGGAGGCAAACGTTCTAGCCACCGAAAGCACCTCCACAGCAGTGACAGCAGGACAATGGGCCTCTCTGCTCCAAAAGTCTTTACCTTATAATCATTGGGGGGAGAGTCATCGTCCCTTATTTAGCTGTTGTCATCAGAGTCCTCACAGGGAACCCGCACAATTGCGCAAACGGGGCGAGGCCAGGACAGAATGAGACAGTAGTAGTTCTGACGAGCGGTGATTAATGCCGGTTTCGTGTACCCGGTGTGTCATCTGTTAACTGGAAGATCATAGACTGTACTCCAACCGCATGAGCATGGAGGATAATGAGTTAAATGTAAAATATGTACATCCAAGCTAGACTCTAAAAGTAATTTAGGAAGTGGGAAAATAACTTAACAAATCTAGTGCACGCCTTTATGTAATAGTAGAGCCGTGTATATTTCAGAACTTTCCTCACTCTATCTTTTCCAAACAAATTTGTTTTTTTACAAGACACAATAGAAAAACACAGTCAGTTATTCTGAAGCAAATGGTTGGTTTCTTCACCGCCCAAAATCTCTGAAATCCTGCATCTTAGCCCGCCGCAGAGCTGACAGACTGGCCGCGGAGGAGAGCGAGAGCTGTTTACACATGCAGACATCGTTCAGACCCCAGTCGGCCCCCCTGATTGGCTCTGCCTGAAGCTCTGCTCTGCAATAGCATTGTCACATCCTATTTGGCCTTCTCCTCCAGCCCCAAATGAAAGGTCTGGGACTGTACCTGGCAGTGACACCGGCAGCATTGTGACCGGTTCTTCACAGTGCTGCAATCTTCACCGGCAAACACGCATTCACTCCTACAGTCATTCTGTGTGTGTGTGTGTGTGTGTGTGTGTGTGTGTGTGTGTGTGTGTGTGTGTGTGTGTGTGTGTGTGTGTGTGTGTGTGTGTGTGTGTGTGTGTGTGTGTGTGTGTGTGTGTGTGTGTGTGTTCATGCCTGTGTGTGTGTGTGTGTGTGTGTGTGTGTGTGTGTGTGTGTGTGTGTGTGTGTGTGTGTGTGTGTGTGTGTGTGTGTGTGTGTGTGTGTGTGTGTGTGTGTGTTTTCAGGCATGTTAACTACTGGTGTTCATGTTAACTTTCACTCATTACTCCAAATGACTCAACATTTCTGTCTAAATGATGAATGTAGAAAGAAATGTCTGATGATGGATAGTGAGGAAATATTTGACCTTGACTTTGAATTTGTGTGTGTGTGTGTGTGTGTGTGTGTGTGTGTGTGTGTGTGTGTGTGTGTGTGTGTGTGTGTGTGTGTGTGTGTGTGTGTGTGTGTGTGTGTGTGTGTGTGTGTGAATGCCTGTGTGTGTGTGTGTGTGTGTGTGTGTGTGTGTGTGTGTGTGTGTGTGTGTGTGTGTGTGTACCTGAGTATGTGTACCTATGTGTGTGTGTGTGTGTGTGTGTGTGTGAATGCCTGTGTGTGTGTGTGTGTGTGTGTGTGTGTGTGTGTGTGTGTGTGTGTGTGTGTGTGTGTGTGTGTGTGTGTGTGTGTGTGTACCTGAGTATGTGTACCTGTGTGTGTGTGTGTGTGTGTGTGTGTGTGTGTGTGTGTGTGTGTGTGTGTGTGTGTGTGTGTGTGTGTGTGTGTGTGTGTGTGTGTGTGTGTGTGTGTGTGTGCGTGTGTTCATCACGTTGACTTGTTGCAGTACCAGCCTGTAGTGAATGAGAGTCCCCAGAAGCTCAACTTGGGGGACTACACCATGCAGGTCCAAGACCCCCCCTCCAATGGCCCCGGGCTGGCCTTCATCCTCAACATTTAAATGTAGGGCATTTAACCAACGCTTTTATCCAAAACGACTTACAATGACTACATTCGTCAGAAGAAAGCAAACCAACAATTACTCGCTGTCGGTACAGTATGTAAGCTAACCCTTACAATTGTTAGATTAACCCATTCCCCGTATGCAACAAAGATAGCTAGGATAAGATGCTACACAATGCTAAGTACTATTTTTACAAAAAGTGCCTAAGAGGGGTTTGGGGGGAGGCTATGCAGAGTCTAGATCAGGTCTATTCAACTTGCGGCCCGTGGGCCAAATGCGGCCCCTTTTAATTTTTTTCTTGCATGCAAAAAATAAATAAAGTGTAGGAGATACATAGTTGCATGCAAATCAGGTTTCTGTGTGGTGATACTAGCCAGTATCAGTACCCCACAATCAGGAACTGGCATCACTTATTCTGACAATGTTTGGCTCAACCGATACGTGTGAGTCTAGCTTTTCTCATATGAATGCCATCAGAACAAGGGCACGTTGCTCCATGATCTATAAGAAGCTGCATGAGTGTCTCAGGATGAGCCAAACTAGGCAAACAAGGCAGTGCAATCTTTCTCACTGACTCACTGGCTCAAAATGTCTCATATGTACAGTAGTTCTGTTTTGTGATGATAAAAACAACATTGTTGAATTCCAAATACGTGTCCAAAATATGTGAGAACAAAATCTTTTATAATGATACGATTAAAAGTGAAGAAGGAAGGAATGCGTCTGACAAGTTTATTCCATGTAGTAGCACTATATATATTAAGTTAACACTACTTTAAGTACAATTTATTTGTAGCGATTCATTCATGTAGTTTTACTCGGTGTGGCCCATGAACCCCCAGTGGTTTTCCTTTTCGGCACATCGCACTTGTTAAGGAGGTTGAATAGCCCTGGTCTAGATGAACTCTGAACAAGTGAGTCTTCAGTCTTTTAGGTAATCTGGTGAGAGACTCTGCGGTCCTGACATTGGCAGGGAGCTCGTTCCACCACTGCGTTGCCAAAACGGAGAAGGGTTGTGACTTTAATGATGGACCTTTGCTTTCTCTTAGCAATGGCGGAACAGGCGTCCAGCTGAGGTAGTTGAGTGGAGCGCTCGAGCTGGGGTGCACATACATACAACATACATACAACCCCAGTACTGGGCGTGGGCCTCAGCCCTCTCAGCATCAGGGACACTAGAGGGACACTAGATGTGTCAACGCTCAGCCTCCGCAACCTGCTCACTGGAATCAAAAGAAAAAAATAACCATAGTGTTCCCCTAGGAGTCACTTACCTCTTGTGTCATACAGCCTCAGCTTTTATCGTTATTCAGACCTTCTGCGAAGGAAATGGGTAACACTTTGCAATAAGGGGAAATGAATGAACAATGAAGTAATGTTAGTTAATAAGCATTAACTAACAACTAACTAATGGTCTAGTAATCATTTCCTAATGGTGCTCATGTTTACTACTATTGTTCATTTTTTCTAATGTAATGGCGTTCATGTTACCCAAGGTAATGGCGTTCATGTTAACTAACTTATTTAAAATGAACACCATTACCGTAGTTAACATGAACACCATTAATGGTGTTCATGTTAACTATGTCAATGGTGTTCATGTTAACTAAGGTAATGCATTATACTAAGGCATTCATTTATCCATTGTTTATTATGGTATGGGTTAACCCCAACCCTAACCCTAACCCACTAGGACTGCCGATGGTTGGCCAGTCCAACCAGAGTGAAACCCCTAACCCTTATATCTGCCAATGCTATTTAAGAACGCTCATTAAAACACTGCATTAAATAATGTTGATCCATGTTTTAGAAATGTACTTCTATTTTAGGTGTCCTCAGAAAATGTTATCACCAATGTTTCAAGATATGCTCTGAAGCTGCCCTGCCTTTATTTTCCTCAGATTCTTGTGATTCCACCCTACTGCAAGTGCTAGATGTGATCTGAGAGGCTATTTGTCCATCTTGTGTGTCTGTCTGTGAGTTTGTTCTTGCCAAGTAACTGTTAATACAACTAAATAATACAGATTTTATTGATTTTAGTTAATAAAAAAAGTTGATGATCTCAGGTGCTTAATTTTTGCTTCCGCAATCCGAGTGATGTTATTTATTTAAATGAACGAGACATTTACTAAATAACGATTTGTCTGATTCAACCAGTGGTAAAGCTTGTGCTTGCAAAAGAATGTCGAAGAAAAATGCACAAAACAATTTTCCTTTATCCATGCTACATTTATTAAATAGTATAGTTATTTATGATTACAACCATGATTATAACCATGATTATTATATCATGAATAAAAACCATAATATAACTGTGATATGTAATATGTTTAATTATGACTCGTGATTTAATTTAAAAAATATATATAGAATTGGAGAATCATGCTCCCAGCCGTCCGCGCTTTGATTGGCTGGCCGCCCCCCCCCAGCTCGCGCGGCACCCTGCAGCGCTGCACAAAACACAAACAGCAGCGCGCGATGTTGACGGTCACACGTGACGACCACCAGAGCTACGTCCTCTCCATCCTTCAGCACGCGCGCGTCCCCGCCACGGAAGACGACCCTTCGGATCACGTGGATGACGTTCACGCGCTAGAGTCGTCGACGCGTTGTTTGGCTCCGGAGGAGAGCCCATCTGACGACAGACACACAGCAGGGGTCACGTCGAGCAGACAGGGCAGTGTTGCGTTCAACCCTTATGGAGATATGTTTTTGTTGTTGTTGTTGTTGTTGTCAGCGTTTTGAAGACAGAAGGGCGCGTGCATTCAGGTTTGCCCGTTTGATATATTGATAGCGCGCTTGCTTGCAAGAATTCGAGTTTGCATTTCTAGAAAATTAAAATGGGTTCTAGACTGAGCAGACAGAGTAGTCTGGACAACGATCACTTCACCAAGAAGCGTCGCCAGCATCTAGACAGCACCGGACACGGCGACCGGGGGAACCGCGGCGGCGGAGACTTTTTGTTTGCGTTGATGCTGAAATCGGATAAGCTGCCCGGGATGCTGCGGAGAGCCAACCACAGCCCGTACACCCGGCGGGTGGCGTGGATCAAGGAGATCCAGAAGCTGCTTCGTGATCGCAGAATAGAGCAAGCCACCGACGTGCTCAAACTCTTAAGGAAGGTGAGAACAAAGTGCATCTTTGGGATTCGATCAAGGGTCAAATTGAACTAGGTCAGCGAGGGGTTATAGGTCAACACTGTTTACCAATTAGTGAACAACAGATGAAGAAAACCGGCATAATAGGATTTGCCTTAGCATCAGCCTCTGGTAATCCATGGCATCAAGTTACGTTACGACCTTTGGCCGCCAAATCAGAGATGTGGAGACGGTTCAGTTGTATTCGATTGTGATTATTTAATTAATTTGTCTCACACTTGGATTCGGTTGTGCCATCCACAGGTGCTCTGCTGCAGTGTAGCCTGTGTCGCCAACAGGACGCTGGTGGTGTCGCCGGTTTAATGTCACCACGTCTCTCTCTATGTAGTTTCCGTTTTATTTTTGGATTGGTTTTGAATGTTCTTTTCTACCTCACTGCACGTTGAGGTATATCAGTGAATATATTCATAGTGCGATGCAGGGCCGTTGCTACGATTCCTGGGCCCCTAGACAAGATTTACTGATGGGCCCCCCTGC
Organism: Gadus chalcogrammus; assembly: GCF_026213295.1. Lineage (NCBI taxonomy): Eukaryota > Metazoa > Chordata > Actinopteri > Gadiformes > Gadidae > Gadus > Gadus chalcogrammus. Next base: position 20,635,000 of record NC_079417.1, read on the forward strand.
GCTGACTTGTTGACGGGGGGGAGGGGGGGGTGTAAGGAGCAATTGTTGATGGGGGGGGGGGGTGGAAGGAGCAATTGTTGACGAGGGAGAAATTGTTGAGGGGGGGGGGGGGGGGCGCTATGGTAGTACTATGGGCTGGTAGTAAAATAAAAAAAATAAAAATATATATATTTTTTTTTGTGGGCCCCCCCTGGGCTGTGGGCCCCTAGAATCGTCATCACCTTTCACCCCTTATCGACGGCCCTGGTGCGATGTGCTGTGTAAGGAGACAGGAAGATAGTACCTTCTTCATTCTCACGTTCACGTAAAACATATCTAAAAACAACTGGAAACTTTAGCACTTTTTCTCCTCCCCGTCTTCAAATCCACTCCTCCTCATCCTACATGGTGGTCTGACCCACCGCCCCTCCCCCCTCCCCCCTCCCAATAATGGACCAGTCCACCTGCGATATTACTACCGAGTCGTTAATTACGGCCTCAGTTGTTGCCCTTGTAGTAGAACGGTGACAGAGGATTGAGTGACCTATATCTTGGGTTTTTTGGTGGCCCAGCATAGCAACACGTTGGCAATCAGGTGTAAACTATAGGAGACAGGATCCTAAGGTCATGCCATATTGAGTGATTGTAGACCCACTTGATGGATGGTTCCTGTGTTCAACCAGCTGATGATGATGATGATGATGATGCTGGTGTGTGTGTGTGTGTGTGTGTGTGTGTGTGTGTGTGTGTGTGTGTGTGTGTGTGTGTGTGTGTGTGTGTGTGTGTGCGGGGGGGGGTCCTGGTGTGATCAGTCTTTTAATTTAACAAGTAGAAGAATAAAGCTTAGAAACATTAGCTTGGCTAGTTTCTGTTTCTCTCTCTCGTGTTTTGTCCTAAAAAATGGACTATGGCCATGTTTTTAGCTATGTGACAACGGTTAACTTCATAGATGAAACGCATCAGTCATGTTACTTCTAAACCGGCAGCACCTCTCTCTCTCTCTCTCTCTCTCTCTCTCTCTCTCTCTCTCTCTCTCTCTCTCTCTCTCTCTCTCTCTCTCTCTCTCTCTCTCTCTCTCTCTCTCTCTCTCTCTCTCTCTCTCTCTCTCTCTCTCTCTCTCTCTCTCTCTCTCTCTCTCTCTCTCTCTCTCTCTCTCTCTCTCAGAGCCCAATCAGATGTTAATTAGCCCTAGGCCTGGGGAGGGAGGTGAGAGTGGGGCTGTATCTGGGAGCTCTTTAATCAAGCCAACCAGATAAACCGGCCAGCCCAGAAATCGGCATGGCGACGGAAAAGACATCGGGGGCCTGAGCTCTTTCCCCTTTTTCAAATGAACCCGGCTCTGTTCAATTTGAAAAGAGCCTTGTTTCCCCTCGCTGCTCCGAGTAAACATGTCAGAGGATTCTACTCTGGTATCCATCTCCATTTAAAAACAAAAGTAGGGCTCCAATAGCAAATCACCTTTTAATTGGCTTGTTAAAGCTAGCTGCTGCCATGGATGGATGGGGGCTAGCCCTTTAATTCCATCGAAATAAAGCAGGGGAGCCGAGGATTGAGGCGTCAGTGGGATTCGTGCATTGATCCTGTCTACACTGCAGGTTATTTTTACACCCTTGGTTCTGCAGCGTCTCACTTTTCATCGCTGTTTACTGGGGCCCTTGTTAACAGGCTGGCCGCTTATGAGGAAACGCCTGCCTCCCACTCCTACTGTCCAACACCATCAACACCACTGGGCTTTGATTATCTGTGTGTGTGTGTGTGTGTGTGTGTGTTTGCGTGTGCCTGTGTGTGTGTGTGTGTGTGTGAGTTTGCGTGTGTGTGTGTTTGACGTATTGTTTCATTACAGTGCGCTGGTCAGTATAGGATGGCCGACGCTTCCCTTACATGGTTTACCTTATTAGGTAGCCAGACAGACCGCATGGAATCAGATTCTGAAAGTCAGCCGGCCGAAAGGATTCAATTTAATTCACACAGCTCACCAGATATCCATCCCTCTCCCTCTCTCTGCCTCTAGCTCTCACTCACTCTCTCGTTTTCTTCCTGTACCTAACATTATTATATATTTATTTCTTGCTGATTTGATTTATGTGTTGTCCTGACCCCAATCTGTCATTTTCCCTCTATCTCCTTAGAAAAACATTGTTATTGCTGCTAATGGTTATTGTTAGAATAAGTTATCCTTCTGTGTGTGGTGGGGTCCCACGCACAAACTGAAATCCCGAGCTTAAAATAGTTTTGAACCCCCCCCAGACGGTAGAGGATGTTGATGTTATCTGTTCTCTGATCGCTCAGGACCTGGGCCTGGAAGGCTCCTCGCTGAACGACATCCTGTACAAGAACGCGGCCTTCCTCAACCTGGTGGACCCCATCTCCCATGACCTGCTGCTCAGCCTGGCCCGGGAGATGCAGTGCCCCAAGAAGGTGAGCTTCCAGAGAGTGGCTCCACTGGCCTCCTCCTCCTCCTCTATGTAACACATGAGAGTATAATGTATGGGTTCCTCCTCAGTCTCCTGACCTACAGCTCATTTGACATTCAACACATTGACATTTGTGCACTGTGTTGATTCTGCCCTCCATATATATTCATGATTTGATTATGGATCCGTAATATATCCATATATTGGATATATTATCCAATATATGGATAATATATCGTATTACGTATTATATATACAGCATGGATGGATAACAGACCAGGTTGGGGAAAACGGTCATGAGTTTTGCCGTGTGGCTCCCTGGGGTGTTTGGTATGTTGTATTGAAACAATGGCACTTTAATTCGGCAAAGGCACTTCAATTGAAGAAAGTTAGATTGGCATTGTCATTTGCCAAATCAACAACAAAACAAGAACAAACACAACGGCTTGTGCATCTTCAGTGTGACCTGGTGAATGGTAAAAGCCGCGGGTACATCAGACGCCCGGGGCTGTGTCCCCGGCGGAGGAGTGAAAGCTCGCAGTGAATCGACAACACATTGTTCGTCATCCTCGCACTCTTCCATTCGGCCGGGCTTCTGAAAGCTTCCCTCTCCCCTGTTGCTCCCACAGGACGCGGACACCATCAAGTCCTCAGACAAGATCTGCAGGCAGCTCATCTACCACCTCACCCCTCACTCCAAGTGGCTGAGGCAGAGCATGTCCAGACGCAAGTCCCAGGCCTGGTGAGTTGGAGCTTAACCGTCGGGACTAGTGATGAATTTCCTTATTATTTTCCTTGATTCCATTTGCATCGGTCTGTTCTTCAAGAAGAATCGTTCAGAATCGTTTGTTAGACTCAGCTCCGCCCTCGTTCTCATTCTCAAACGATCGTGCAAGTCAGTCATCAATCAACACAACATTACAACTTTAACCAAACGTAACGGGATGGGGGGGTGTAGTTGATTATTGGATGTCTAACATATCAGCAAGATAATAGACTTGATTTATCAATGATGGACTTTAAAAGTTTGATGAGACATTCAAATATTGTATTAATCTGGCATGACACAGAAAATACAAAGACAGCATGCATTTACCATTTCACTGATATTTAATCGTGTTAACGTACGCTCGCTCACTAAGCCCATTTGTATTTTTTCCAAAAAAACGGTTGATAAACGAGAGCGTCCTAGACTCTGTCCTAGAACAGCATACGATTGGCTGGCTCTCGTGAGTCGAGGCATCTCTCAGTCGGTCCTTCTTCACCACTTAAGAGTAAGTGAATGAACAGCGACTCAGTGGCTAGTGGGTCTGGGAGGAGTCGAGTCTGAGAACGAATGAGACGAAAGAGAGAGAAGAATCAGGTCTGTTCGTTCTTGATAAAGATTTGTTCATTCAAACTGATTTGGTCGCAAACAACCCATCACTCGTCGGTTCCCTTGCTTTGGGCATCGTGATGATGGAAGCTCAGAAGACCGTGATGGCGTTTTTTATACGTACTTATTGTATGTTGTACGTCTTTGCACTTAAAAATAGTACTTAGCATTGTGTAGTTTCTTATCCTAGCTATCTTTGTTGTTTATGGGGGAATGGGTTAACCTAACAATTGTAAGTGCTCTGCGCTTATTTCTATGAACATCCTTACTATACTGACAGCGATATATTGTTGTTTCTCTTTCTTCTGACAAATGTACTTATTTTGAGTCACTACAGCTGAGTCACTTCCATCTTTGGAGCTGACGTTAGGGCCCGGGAGGAGGGCGGGCAGATGTGGCCCGATGAGGGATGCCATGGTGACCTGTCAGTCCTCTTTCAGTTAGCGGCTGTGGTAATGTCTCTGGACAGAGCGGGACAGCCGCAGACTGTCTCCCATCATGGTTATGGGTCTGGTTTTGGACCACGACAGCGACATGTAGGGAGGCGATGCTCGGAGGATGAAGCGCATCCCGTGAGCGGATCGCTTTTGATGTGCAAAGCGGTGAGTGTAAGTCAACCTTTAGGAGGGGGGACGTTGCGTTAAATCAACACTGACAGTCAGTGTGCCCGCATCGCTCTTCATATAAGAGTCCTGCGCTGCCATCGTCATGAGACGCTGCCGGGAGCCGGAGCCTGGAGTCTGCCACCAGCTGAGACAGCAGGGGCTGCATGCATCATTAATGATAACGGGAGAGAGAGAGGCTCCGACGTAACACAGGACTCTCAGTGGTCCCGATCTGGGACACGTCCTCTCAGTCGTGTTGCCAACCGACAAATAGATCTATCTCCACCAGATGGAAGTGCTTAATAACACCGATACTAACACCGATGATCATAATGATTATTAAATAATATAATTATAAACCAGTTATTATTATAAAATAGTAACTGCTGTATGTGGTCACACACACACACACACACACGCACACACGCACACTCACACTCACACTCACACTCACATTCACACACCACTTCCCACTTATCTGTCAGATTAAATTGGTTCCAGAAGTTACATCGGAAATACTTTTTGAGTAAGTTAACATAGCGGGAATGTTTTGGAATGTATTTCAAATTGTAACAAGCGTTCGCTGTCAGGCTGAAGGCAATTTGTTCATCCATATATACTGTATACTGCATGTGTGTGTATATAGGGAGATAAAGATCTCTGAAACAATATTGTTCTGCCCTTCATTATCTAGCATCAGCATTAGCATTGCTGCTGAGGATACTGACCAAGTGGCAGTCTTAAATAGAGAGGATTTTAAGGTAGAATAAGATATTCAAGCTTAGAATAGCCTGCCACACGTTATATATGTTGTTTAATATTTCATGCCTCTGATTCATTGTGTACTTTATATTCTCTACCAGGCAGGTTAGGTTTTCTATCGTTCTGCCTGTCTGTCTGTCTGTGTGAACAAAACACATTAGAGACATGCTTGGCTTTCATTAAATATAGCAGACGCCGGCTATAATGAAGTAAAGATTTACTTATTTAGAAGACTTGCTGGTATATATGTTGGTGTAGAATCCCATGGCTCCTATTGTATGATATGAGTAGTTGAACAATATATAGGCTCAACCAGAGTAGACTGTGTAGATCTCCTTAATATCACTTAATGAATGGAATCTTTGCTAAATATTGCTCAGTTAGATGAAACAAGCCCTTTCAAGTTGTCTAATTACTGCTGATTGAAGCAACCCTTTGACTGGATAGCAGTGTTTAGGTTTATATAGCATCTGCCATAGCATATTGCATACTTCTTTCTTTTACATATTTCATGTAGACTATTATCCCAACAATCTTACTTCTATAATAGCAGGCCTGTCGTACCAGTTACTGAAGTTACTCATGTGCGCATGTGCCAAGCAGCCAGCAGCTCACGCACACACAGCATGCGCAAAGGCATACATACAACGCAAGCACGCACATACACACCGCATACACACACTGCACATGCGCACGAACATACATGGGAACACACACACCGCACATCAAGACAAAGGCAGCGACAAATACACGGAAGCACAAAGACACGCACGCACACACACCCGCACGCGCACTCAACGTACGTCAAGACAAAGGAAGCGACACACTCGCCGAGCTAAGTTGTTATGTTAACATAACGGCTCCTCCATCAACACACGCGCAGGTTAGAACACACGCACGCGCACACACCGCAGCGACACTCGCTCAGGTAAGACGTTATGTTTTTAAACATAACGGCTCGACAATCGACACAATGCGCAGATAAGAACACACACGCACGTGCACACACCGCAGCGACACACGCCCAGGTAAGACGTTATGTTTTTAAACATAACGGCTCTTGGCCACGACACTGGAAGAGATGTTTAATCTCACTGATGATTATTATTTTCAACTAATAGCAGTTGCCTTGCATTTTAAAATGTCATGGCACTTTTCAGCCCTGAATAACAGAAAAAGCTATTTACTAAATGATTTGCATGCATAGTACACTACACTTTCAATTAAACAATTACCCCTGTTACCATAAATTGACTAATTTTATAATGTAATCAAATGCTCACACACTAGCTGCTTGCAGACACACGTGTAAGTCCTGATATTCTCCTGATGGGCTGTATGTGTGAACAACATATCCTGACATTTGTACACTGAAAATCTCCTGAATAATGCAACCCCTGAGGTAGTATTTTCTCTGCAGGAAATATAAATTACCTTATATGTGAATGAGGAGTAGAAAGTCGGTATTTCTCACACCAGCGTGTTGATGACGCTTCTGCATGTCGAGTGGCCTTCTAAATGATAATCAGCCTGTTGCCTTTTATTCGCTGAATTGTTAAAAAATATTTAAATGTTGGCACTGCTTTTAAGTCATTTGTGGTGAACGAATGATATACGTAGTAAAATGATAGGCAAAAGGTTATTATATTATGCTCTCAGAAATTTGTAACATTATCGACTGGGGTTTCCACATTATTAATATGGGTTTAATTACAACTAGAGGTTGAGCGAAAACTCTAGTTTCTTTAAAAGTAGAGATAAACAATCTGATACACACAGGTGTTTTGCGTGCGTGCGTCCGTGTTTGTGAGTGAGTGCGAGTCAGAGTGTGAGTGTGTGTGTGTCCGGGTGCATGTGCGTTTGTTATGCAGTGTCTCCTCTCATTAATGTTTGCTGGATAGTGTAGGCGGCGCACCCGCGCGTCGGTCCTGTCTGATAGAAAATGGCAGGTAATGCAGGCCGTGCCACCTTAGCTTTTGTCACACATCACCCTTTCTGCTCCAAGCTCTCTGCTTCCAGTGTTTTCAACAGCCAAACCTAGCATTCAGAACCAGAGCAAGGCTAAAGAGTTGATCGACCACATTGGACTTAAACTTGATTCAATTTTTACTAGATTAGGTTTAAACTAGATGCAATAAGTATTTGGAGGTTTATTTGTTTGTTATTTCACAGGTGATTTTCTTCTATTTTTTGCCATGTCTTGAGACAACGCGTTGTGTAAAATTTAGTTGCACTTATTCAGTGACTTAATTTAGTTTTGTAATTCCGACTCTTGAATAGTGGGTTTGCAGGTATATATTGCTGCACTCTGTTCAATGCAACACAAATGGAGATTGATCATCCACAGCCTGAAGGTCCCTTAAGAGATATAATACAAGCTGTGCTCTCTACTATCTGGAGGGAATATCTAGTAGCTTCATTAGTGCGCTTGTATCATGCTCTGTGGACAACAGTAGGACAAAAATAGCGATTTAAAGGGGAAGAGGTTCATCATTGTTTTAAAAGGCTGACATTTATGCTGACATATACAGTACTGTGATTATAATATAATAGATAATAGTTAATGTAATTATAATTCATGACGTTGAACTTGAGCAAACATGGAGCATGTTTGATTGGCTACATCCAATGTGCTTTAGCTCATTTCCTTCACCCTTTCTTTTTAGTTCCATGTGCCCATAAAAGAATAGGCAGTGAACCCATCAGAACCCATTCACCCTTGCAGGAGAGTCCAGGTGGGGAGAGACCATTCGGCCCTTTGTGCTTCTGGTTGCAGATGCTTTATTCCTTTGGTCTGATGAAGGACAGAGGGGCGGGAGTGGGACAATAGAGCTGAAGGAGGGGCGTTCGTCATTAGACCTGTTCACCTTTCTAACACAGCAGCGGCCATGTTGACCGGATCTGTAGATTCGGCGCCCACAACCCCCCCCGTACCCAATGCATTCTCCCCTATTGTTAACATTCCCCGTGACGTGCTCAGGTGTGTTCATAAACAACTGTACTAGAAGGGGGTCGCAAGTTCAAATTGTGATATCTAACCAAACTCTACTCTCCTTACTCTGCTGATTCACTGTGCCTCATTGGCTATATCCTAAGCCAATCAGAGTGCTTCATTTACTTGGGCATTTTTATCTCTAAACACAAGATGAAGATTAAAATATGACTTAAGGCAATTATGCTATGAGGCTAGCGATATCCAGTTATGTACTACAGGTTTCACAAATGGGAGGGTTTTCAGGAATGTATTCATAGTTGCCATGAGGCTTTATCGACAATCTGAGCAAAACCTCCCCACCGCAAACGGAAGGGTCAGTGGCAACACCAGTGACGGGTGCCGTAATGGATCTCTCACTAAGTCACTCAACACGCGAGGAGGCTATGATTCACAGAGACTACATCAGCAGGTCACAGCCCATATTCACCACACGGCCGAGAGAACACACACCCCGCTAAATCCCTTGTGAATTACATTTTAAGAGTGCACAGGTTTGAGTGAATAGCGAACCAGTACCAATCATTGAGAGTCAAGGCATAGCTGATGGCAATATACAACAAATCCTGTTTTTGCTATTTCCATGGCCCATTTTGCTGAGGTTACACCTTAACAGACATCTTTATCCCTTGAAAATCCCTGCAGCAATAGATAAAGATTACGTTTGGTTTTTCCTTTGAATGAACATAATGGTTATAATGAAAAAAATATCTGTTATATAACCTGGTAATTTGTACACGATTATTTTTTTAAAAACTAATTTAGTTTCACACAACAGAGCTCGCACTCCAGTTCTCTGAAGGCAGAAGCTTGAGCAGTCTGCAGTTCACTTACCGGCCAAAGAGGCCAGTATTGAGTGGGAACATCCTTGCACATAGTACTGTCAAATCCCAAAATATGAACATCGTTGCTACATTGACATCCATGTGTTATTTTGCATGCACTGATTCTCAGAATGGTAACACTATGTGACATGAGGGGGAGATCTCTGACTTGAACCCAGCATGTCAGGGCTCCATGGCGCGTGGTGTGATAGGGCTCCGGCTGCTGGCCCAGGGGGATGTTATGGCTCTCCTGTTAACGAATCCCTACGCCCGCGTCTCTGCGTCAGCGTTTCGCTGCTTGCCTGTCCTCACTCCTTTTTTTCTGCTCCTTTTATGCAACACGAGAAACACCACATGGTGTCGCAGATCTCAGATATGGGAATATTAAAAATCGGAAAAGTGACAAGTGAAATTTGTTTCCCTTTTAATACGCCTCATTGGAAGAATGAACCATGCTCTCTCCCTCTCAATCAGCCTGAAGACCACCCTGCAGAAGAAGCTGTCCAGCGACGGGGTGGACCTGTCTGGCATCCCCTTGTCCAGCCGGGACGTGCGGCAGGTGGCCTTCTACCTGCAAAACAACGGCGACTCCATCGTCTCCGTGGACATCAGCTTCACGGAGCTCACCGACGACAACCTGCGGCTGCTGCTGCCCCTGCTGGGCCTCATGCCCAAGCTGGGCACGCTGGCCCTCAACGGCAACCGCCTCACGCTTGCCATCATCAAGGACCTGACGGAGATGCTGAAGGAGCCCAAGCAGTTCTCCAGCCTGGCATGGATCGACCTGGGCAACAACGTGGACATCTTCACCATGCCCCAGCCGCTGCTGGTGGCCCTGCGGCGGCGCTGCAGCCTCCGGAGCAGCCTGCCCACCATCTACGAGTACACGGAGGGGCAGCCCTACTGCTACCACCTGGAGACCTCCATCGAGGACCCCAGCCTCTACGAGGAGGAGGAGGAGGAGGAGGTCGGGGAGGTGGAGGGGGCAGACGAGGAGCTGGAGGAGGACGACGGCGTGGGGGGCAAAGCAGGTCTGGAGCCGTGGGGCCTAGGGGGCAAGCGGCTATCCAAAGACTTCACCCTCCACTTCTGCCAGAGTTGATGGGGGCACGGGCCCGCGCTCTGTGCTCGCCACTGCGGTCGAACAGGTCTTCCCGCAGCACCCTGTTAGTTCCTTTGCCCTCCCGCCCACACACCATGAGCCCCGTCACCCTTTGAGGGGCCAGTTCAGTTCAGCGCCCCCACCACCACCACCCGGCCTCGACTTCTCACACCAGACCTCCACCACTGTACTCCAAAGTCCTTTTCCCGGCACTGAGCGGCCCGTGACGACACGCAAACATCATCCCTGAGTAAACCCAGACAAGCACACGCGACGACGGCGACGGAGGACTTACTGTGTTGGCGGAGGGTGCTCTTGGGATTCAGGCGTGGTTTCATTGGAGGGGGGGCTGGACGAATTCCTGAACAGGTGGGTCCTCTCTGTCACCTCTCTCTTTGTGCGTGCGTCTCTCCCGCTGCCTCGGCGGCGACGGCGGCTCTGGGAGCTGATCCTGAGGGGTTTAGATCAGTGGGTTGGGCCGAGGAGCGGCATGACGGCGACAGACGGGGGTTGAACCTGCGGTAGGCTTCAGACGGTAAAATAAAAAGGCCCAGCGGATCTCTGTGTGTTCTCCAGCGGGAGACCGGGGGCCGAGTCGCTCTCTGACAGACGCTGCCCAGCGCCGCATTGTGTGCATGTCTGTTAATCTCCCAACAAAAGCTCGGACACAAGTTCAACCGACTACACAGCCGATGGGCCGTCACGTGATGCCAGCGAAACTGCTGGGTCAAGACTTTTATTGCACCCCTCCTCCCACACACACACACACACACACAGGACACACACATACACCGTACACACACACACACCGTACACACACACACAAACACTGTACACACACACACACACACACACACAAACACACCGTACACACACACAAATACACACACCAGACACACACACTCAACCCCCACCTTTGCGTCCACCTTGTGAATACGTGTGCGTCACTCGTGTGTCGACCCCAACGGTAGACACAAAACACGGCTCTGTTCGGTACTTCCACTCTGTGTGTGTGCCTTTGTGCGCCCAAAGCAATCCGAGGAGAAGAGGCAGGTACTTGACGACCGGTAGCCGACTCCTCTGACTTTGTCCTTTTGGTTTTTGTACACGCCCAAACCGATACGAACTGGAAGGTTATGTGTTACTTTACGTCGCGTTCTTCATCCATAAAGTGTTGGCACACAGCCGTGACCCAGACACGCACAGCCGGAGGCTCGCTGTGCAGCCAGACAACAGACGGGCCCCTCCAGCGTAGGCCCTTCATGTGTTAGGTGTACTTCAGCGTTTACGTTTTCTTCTTCTTCGTTGTCCTGTGTTTCGTGTGAGGCTCAGCCATGTTGTTGTCCAGAGCTGGAAGCCACCAGACTATTTAATATTTGAGTGTCATGTTATTGACCGTAGCGCAAGAATATTTGCATTATACTATTTATATTTGACTTTTGCTGTATTTTTTAAACGTGACAGGTTATTTTTTATATTATTTAGGGGGATTTACAGTGATAGAACACCCAAGGAATCCATCCATACCATTGAATATGTTCCCGTTTTTAGGTGAAATTAACCACGATTGTTGGCAATGATCACAGAATAATGATCATCCGCATTGTTGATGTGCTATATGTGTCTAATTGTGTATCGTTGTGTGTGTCTTTGTCAGATTATAGGTATGATTATTTGTATGGTTGTTTTTAGTAGCTTGTCCTTTGTCTAGCAAGTTAAGTGATAACTCTGCAGAGTCCACAAAGAAGCACAGAACGCTGCAGTAATGATAACCAAAAGCAAAGAGGGAAACGTGTCGTTGTGATTGAAACACAACGAACTGTTACAGGAACACGCTGATACGATGACCCGCAGAGATGGGCCGTCTGGGCTCTGAACCGCTCAGAGCTGCGTAGGAATACTACACCAATTAATGTTCCGTGGGTCAATGTCAAGCGCTCTGTCGTATCGCTTTTATCTGTCACATCAAATTTTCATTGTTGACGATAATCAATAAAAAGAAAAAGAATCCTTTCTCCGCTTAGGGCTTCATCTCCTTCTTGGTATGAGTTTCTGCAGGAGGCCGAGACCCTGACCCTGACACCAGACCAAGACCCCAGACCCCAACCCAACCCCGACCCAGACCCAGACCCTGACCCTGACTCAGACCCGTTCTCATGGGCGTCTCTCACCAACCAACCGCTGCTTTCTTTGCAATTCATTTCTAGTTCTCTATGTCAATTTGTACGAGCTGGCTGGGGACTGTTTCGTACTGTTTGAGCTTTATAGGGCTCCCAAAGGCACACTGAAAGCCACTGGGTTAGATCCCCGATGGTCTGCAGCCTACCTGCAAGTAGCCAAGATACCCAACCACCTGCTTTCCACACCTGACCCGTGTGTGAATTCCCTTTGGATAAAAGAGTCCGCTAGCTAGATGAGACCTTTGTGTGTTGCAGATAGGCTGGTCACACAGGGGACCCCCAATCCACCACCCCCTTTGGGGATCTGACTCTGGGAGACCTTTGCTGCCCAGCTGCCAGGGATGGTAATGTGGCATTTGTGACAGGTGGCTGCTTTAAGGTCATGGCACAGTGTGGACGGCAAAGACACATTTGAAGACCAATCCACCCAGCCTCCCTTATCTGACCCCTTCACCACTGGGGTGCACCCACGTCTGGGGTCCCCTCATTTGTTTAGATCTGCGGAGAATGCCGAGGGCCAGCATCTAGGACGGTACAATGCTTGTTTGCTACATCTGAATTGAGACTCTGTTCGAGCCCTGACGATAGATTCATCACGTTCCTCTGAGGGAATGCAGATAAAACTGCGTCTGTGTGACTCATTCCCTCATCTGATTATCCTCCCCTGGCACAAAAACAGATAGGATACAAAAACGACTGTATGCATAATCTATTGTTCATGCAAAACAGCGGTTTAATCAATCAGTGAAATGGCACAGGAGGCTGTTGAAGGATCATTTGAATTGATATGACTTTGAAGATTGTTAAATCACCATATTATCAATTTGTTGAATTATTAGTACAATAATGGCAATAATTTCAGTATTTTAATAATGATAAAAATATATAATCCCTTTACTCCTGATACCCTTTTATTAAACACTCATTACCAACTTTGGCCGCACAACAAAAGAGTTCTATATCATTGAAAGATATTTAATAGGTTGTTAGCACCATTCATTTGCAAAGAACCGTTTCTCTCATATTTCAAAAGCATAAAACAGTCTTTTTTGTCCATTTCATAATTGGTATTTATTTCATACTAATGAAGGTCAGTCAATTACAATATCATTCATCATTTGAGGCAAAAGAAGTGATTGAATATTAAACGCAAAATAGTAAATAAATAGTTAAAGCTTAATTAAAGGAGTAAAACAAAATGGCAGGTTTAATAATCTGCATATTTAAAAATAAAAATACACACAGGTGTACCTCCCATTTGCTACCGCCACCCTCCCTAACTGGCCATGTGTGATGTGAGACAAAAATCAGCTAAGAAAATAAACTTAAATACATGATCATCACTCACTATTCAATGCCCTCAACAAAGAAAAGTAGTACAAAATCAAAAAGAGAGGCTGAGGTAGAAAAGTAAAAAGAGGATTTTCTCTTCCTCTATATTAAGGGAGGCAAACAATCACAGAAACAGTCCTATTGTTTAATGGTGCCTCTTTTAAAGGTGAAGAAAACACGAGCACACAAGTTAAGTGTGACGTGCATTCCGTCAATGTTGAACCACGCCCCCTCACACCTGCTCCAAAACAAATTCGTCAAGTTTTTTCTAATGCCATTTCAGTTTTTCTTTGACCTCGGACCACAATCTTTTAATCTACTGGCCGCAAATTCTCCCCGACTTTAATGTAACAATTGTAGATCTCAAGATATGTTAATATCATCTCCGGCTTCTTCCCATTGGTCCCAGATTCTCCTTATTAACAACCAATACGACCTCTCGTCAGTAGCCGGCTGCTTTCCCCTGTTTCCGGAGGTCAGACACTGCAGCGATGCAGCCGTTGTCCTGTTCCACAGAATTCACCACATTGTAGAAGTACGATGCGTTGGTCTGGGTGTGTCCCATTGAGGTGAGCGCCTCTATCAAAGACTAGGAAATATACAAGATAGAAAAACACACACAAAAGAGTCATTGGATTCATATTGATCACAGGTTATAATTTGTGAGATGTAAAAGTAGCATATGCATCCTTTTTTGTTTTTTTGGCTACTAAATTTAGATTGATTGCTTTGGTTGTTCTCAGCCTCAGCTCTAAGTCTGTTAAATGACCTTGTGTCAGAGTGGTGCATTACCTTGTCAAAGCTGGGTTCGAAATTCAATTCATTCTTGGAATCAACAAAGACCACAGGGCTGTCTGTCGCCTCTTTGAGGCTTTTTCCAAACCATAAGTGGTTCATGATAGTCTGCAAGAAACCAGACACACATGAGCCCCTATCGGAACAGGCGGGTACTGAGGCTGAATCACCAGGGAGCACTGTTCTGTACATGCTGTCCTCTGGTACTTCCTGTGACAGATAGCCGGCGTGTGATTACCAAGGCGGTGCCAGTGATGATCATGCTGCCCCCAGACGCCCCGATCACCAGCGTCCTGGTCTTGGATCGCAGGATCGATGGAGACATGGAGGAGGGGGGCTGCTCTCCTGTTCACCACCCAGAGGATGACATCATCGTACAATATAAAGCTATGGTACAGCATACACAGATCTTACACAGAGGGAATAAGCCATACATCAATGTTTACATGAAATCATTATATATATATATATAATCAATGTTAAGGATAGATAGATAGATAGATAGATAGATAGATAGATAGATAGATAGATAGATAGATAGATAGATATATATATATATATATAGATATATATACACACACACACACACACACATACTTAACATTGATTAATGGAAAACAATTATCATACCAAATTATATTTTGTACGATTTGTTTTCTAATGTTCACCAGATCAGAAATGTCTTGCTCAAACATAACAGTGTATCATCTTGTTGCATAATGGCACTAGACACTACCAATTTAATGTTTAGGGCCATTGGTAATGCAATGTTTGTAATGTCACCAACAGCCTGTTTAATATTATTCTTTAAGGGCCAAGACAGACCATATGAATCAAAATATGTTTATTTTATATGCTCATAATACTATCAACAAGGAATCTGTGATAAAAATCCTCAATCCTCAAAATCCTCAAGAATCCTCAAAAACACTCAACCCTCTATCCCCTGCCCTATATATCTCACATGGCTTTGCACTCAATTTTAGCATAATGATGAAAGCTAAAGCCAATACCTGCAACAATGTGCTCTGCTTTACCACAGAAGTCTGTCAGCTGATTGTTGAGGATGACCCCAGTGCTGGGGGAATACACCTTGGATCCAAATCTGAGTGATGAAACAAAATGTACTGAACTCTAAATCCTAAATCCTGCTCGACACGAGGCCTTCAATCCGCCCGTGCTTTAGTCGTGATAGTGTCACAAACATTAGGTTGATGCTGCTGGTCGCTGCCACGGCGGTGCCGTCCTCAGCCAGGACGGACACGTGTGTGGTCCCCATGCTGTCCAGATAGGGCGTCATGTTGTAGTACTGAGCATTGTGGCTCCTCCTCCCACTGATCAGACTCCGAAGGCGGTCGGCAAAGCTCTCCTCTGTGATCTTCTTCGCCACCTAGTGACATCAAAAACAAGGTCTACGTGGACAAAGGCACAACACGAGTACAGCGTCTGGGATAGTGTGGTGGGGACTCCTGGACCAAAGACTGTTGATCCCCGACCTCCAGTATACAGCTAAAGCATCCTTCAGCAAGATGCCCCAACCCCTACCTGCTCCTTAATGACCTGTATCGGTCTTTGACAAACACTTTCTCAATACAATTGAGGACTTTAACATGATGTAATTGGCTCCAAAAGTTATACATACTGCTCCTGAGTTGAACTGTGGGTCACGGAGGTGTTTCTTCAAACCATTGGCAAACTTGCAAGCCTCCACAAAGCGATGATAGGTTTGAGCCCTTTCCTCCCCCATCATAGACTCTGGATTTGGAGCATACCCTGTGTGGGGAAAGGAGGGGGATCAGAAAGTGTGTAAGTAGGATCAGTCCAGTGTTGAAGAGATTGCACAGTGCAGGGTTTGAGAAGTGTACATTATATTATAATTATATATTATAGTGCAGAGACACACACAATGGTGAGATTCTTTAGTGCATGGTGGTCCCCAAACACACACCAACACAAAAAATTCCTCCTCTGTATTAAGCCCTTATTAGGAGCTTGTAGCAGTGGACCGCCACAGAGATGAGCCCAGGAAAGTCTACCATTTTTGGTGGACTCAGGATGCAGTTTAGGGAATCTCTGTGTGACATCTCTCCTCTCAACCCAGAGCGGAAGTGAACCATCACTAATGCATGAACAGCTGTTAGCCTGAGACCACCTGCCCTGTAGATTGCCTGGATAGGCTTTACGCTCATCTTAAGTGTAAGTTCATCAATAAGGGCCTTTCTTTAATGCTGATTGGCTCAGACCATGCTTATTTGGTGGGGCACATAGGTGATTTGTGGACAAGCCAATGTTGCTGTTCATGTTGAATTTGCCTGGGCACTTTAAGCCCTGGCCAGCATGCTGCCCATCACAGCAGGGCCACATAACCAAAGGCCCCCGTTTTAACCAGCCAACATGGTGAGATCGTCAACCTGATGAATGAAAACAGGGGATGATTCAAACTTCTAGGGGGAGACAGCAGAGAGCATGGGTCGGAAATCAGATACCGCAAGAGTCTGAGTTATGCGTTGTTTCTTGTTAGCTTACGAAGATATTCTATCGGAGAAAACTATGTTGATGAAGCTTTCAGAAGGGTAAACTTAAGAGACACTTTGTTACAGTTAACATCTGCTGGTCAAGTTTGTGTTTGCCAATTACGCACTAACAGATCCCTGCCTCCAGCCTCATGATTGCTCAAAGCAAATATGAATATGAAAGCAGTGTAACACCGCCTTCCCCTCGGTTTGAGCTTGTCTGAAATTTGTGGGACTAATCAAGCAGAACTCTTAGGTTCCGGATTCTGGTCAGGACCCGCAGCATGGGGATCAAGACCTCACTAAAATGTGCATGTGGACAGCCAAAACAACCCTGTCCGAGGCATTTACTCCAGGGGGTAAAACCTGAAGGATCTTAATCCCCTCAGAAGTGGATTTCAGGAGCTTTCATAGGAATATGCCCATTAGTCCCCCTCTGTGTTACCCCTCTCTGAACCAACTCTACCTCAGGCATGGCAAGAGCTGGTCACGCAAATCAGACTAAACTGAAGTCGTCCTTTTCCCTCATAGCCGAAGCCAAGCTCCTCCAGCAGGCCCATATTGTTTCCCAGATGAGTATAAAGCTCTGAGGAAGAGCCAAGCTATGGAAGTTGAGACAAACGTGATACATTCCTTGGCCTGGATTGCCACATCCCATAACCAAGCACCTTATCCAGTCTCAGTATTTTATTCTAGCCCTAAACAGATCTATCAGGAGATATGCCCAAAGTACTGGATGATATGGGAATTAATTTCAACACCATCCACAATATTATCTCAGACTGTAAAAAACACCTTTCTGGATGAGATCATGTGCCTGGTGGTACCTTGGTTAACTTTAATGTGTATTTATTGTTCTTCTATCTTTAATGCAATGAGGCGAGTTTAGACACACAAGTAACCATACTTCTGGTATTTGGCCATTTTGAAAAATTATCTTCCATGGCCCCTAAGGGCCAGATTTGCCGCACCCTATGCTATAGCTTTTCATAACATTGAAAATGTACATCTGTGTCAAATATGAGGCTCGTATTTTAATTGAGCAAACTGCTGAATTTGGCCTAACACACCAGCTAGGAGTGGCACCACCCTGTCCATGTGTAAGTGGGAACGTGTATTGAAACCTTTCATGATGTTGAGGATAAGGCCAATTAAGGCGCCCCCTGAAGGAGGCGGAGCCAAGTAAATCTGATACTCCCCCAGGGAAACGTTCCAGGCATCGCTTACTCTGGCCTTGTAAGACGCCAGGTCCTCAAGGGTGAGTTCGACTCCTGGTTGGAGAAGCAAAATGGAGAAACAATGATCTGCAGGGGCAAACCGAATGCGTTGTGGATCTGAATCATTTGTAATTGAGATGGAACCAGTGAGCATCTGACTTTTTGTAGCTGGCTTTGCCGACTACAATTGATTTACATTCACATTTACATTAAGGGCATTAAGCAGACGCTTGTATCCAAAGCGACGTACAATAAGTACATTTGTCAGAAGAAAGAGTGGTCATAGAACCAACTACCAAGCACTTACCATTGCTAGGTTAACCCATTCCCTGTATACAACAAAGATAGCTAGGATAAGATGCTACACAATGCTAAGTACTATTTTTAAGTGCAAGGACGTACAACATACAATAAGTGCGTACATTAAGTGCCAGGGCGTACAACATACAATAAGGCTTAAGAGGGGTGTGGGGGGCCCCTAGTCTTCAGTCTAGGTGAAGTCTAGGCTGAAGTCTAGGCTGAAGTCTAGGCTGAAGTCGAGCCTGAAGTCGAGGCTGAAGTCGAGGCTGAAGTCGAGGCTGAAGTCGAGGCTGAAGTCGAGGCTGAAGTCTAGGCTGAAGTCTAGGCTGAAGTCTCTGCTATGCAGAGTCTAAGGTGAACTCTGAACAAATGAGTCTTGAGTCTTTTGCAGATTCTTACATAATTATATTGTCTCTAGGGTCTACACAGATGGGAGACTGAATCAACAATACCTTCATTTTGTACATCGCGGATAAAATCCTCTGCGATCTGTCCAGTGTAGAATGCATCTGCTCCCTGTTTAGCTAAAATCTCCAGTGTGTCGGCCAGTTTCTCAAACTTCATGATGTCACCAGCTTTCAGGAGGTTGCCATCCTTGTCAGAGTACAACTTGCTGTTGGTCAAAAATGATACAATATATCATTACTTCTTCACTATATGGTATTATCTGTGACCTAAAATCTGTATGTACTTTCATATTCTGGTGTTAGTGGAAGGGGGGGTTCTCACCGTAAAGAACCGTTGGTGTTTTCTAAGAAGGGGATGAAGCGAGCCTGGACAGGGGGAATGGGGAACCCGCTCCGAGCAAGTTTGATAGTGGGCTGGAAGAGCCTGGCCCAAGGAAGCTTTCCATACAGTTGGTGTGCAAGTTCATAACCTCGCAGTTCCCCTGGAACCCCAATCCACTGACCCACTGCAAGGCAAACACTCACATGATACATCTGTATCTAATACACAGGTGGGCAGACGGGTACACAGACGAAGAAACAGACAGGCAGAAGCAGGCAGATTTACACATTGTCTAAAGCAGGCAGACAGGAAGGCAGGCAGACACCAGAGACTAATATAGCCAGAGCATTCGGTTGTTGACATTAGTGACGAAACATTGCACCCAGCTCTTGTTAAACTAGGTGTTTAGTGAGATGTGTATGCATTCCAGCAAGATGAATGGTTTGAGCTGCTGTTCCTCTATGTGTGGTCTTGGCAACCCCCCCACCCTCTTAAACCAGGTCTGACCTGGGGCCATCAGAGAGGAAGGGTAGTGTACACAGATGATTATCTTGATAAATAAAACACAATTATAAATTATATTTGGCAGCATTCCAATCTCCTGAGGTTGTTGCGTGCACAATGTCTGAAGTCTTGTGCCATTTTTGAAGAGATTACAAGGTCACACCGTTAAAAACAAACGGATCACAGACACAGACACAGACACAGACAGACAGACAGACAGACAGACAGACAGACAGACAGACAGACATGCTCAATACCTGGAGTCCAGCTCGGTGTTTTAGAGCAGTCCTCCATTAAGTTTCTATTGAACATCTTGGGGACGGTCTCCCGTGCATTGATGATTTTCACCTTCCCTTAAAGAAAGAAAAGAAAAGAAGTAGTAACACTAAATATCATATCCGGACGTCAATTATAGTGTAATGGAAGTAAATTGTGAAATGATTAATTGTGTGAGTGAGGGATGTGTTCCTGGTGCGTGTGACAGCCCTACCACTGCCATCCATCACGGTGAAGATGGTCCCTCCGCCCAGACCCATGCTCTGCGGGTTGATGACAGACGTGCAGAGCAACGCAGCGATCGCGCCATCTACCGCTGAACCACCGCTTCGAAGAATATCTCTGAGAGTCACGCAGAAACAAAGTTGGAATCACTTTTAATGTGAGATACGTAGTCCTAGATCACGGAGAAAAGTTGCCCACTGAGAAATGTGTAATAATCTAAGGTAGGAAAGCCCAGTGTAAACAGAAGCGTTTAACTGATGTTCAAAAATGCAGCCACTCACCGTCCAACCTTGGAGCAGGTCTCGGAGTCTGCGGCTACAGCTCCCTTCGTGAAGCCCCCCTCCGGACACGGGCTCTTCGCAAGCATTACAACACAAACTATCAAAACGACCAAAAAACTAACCAGAAGTAAGCTACAAGTCCATATCCGTGCTTTTGAACGCGCCATTGCAGATCATGTAGTTAGACTGATGCACTGAGGTTTAAATACTGTCGACTCTGTAACTTGCCTGACTGACTGACTGACTGACTGACTGACTGACTGACTGGAACAAGAAAGTATTCTCCCTCTCTTTAGCCAATGTTTTGCAGGTAGACAATGAGCTCGCAGTTTGGAAGTTCAGATTCGCCAGCCAGCTTGAGCATGCTCCTGGGCGGCGTCTGCTTTATATAGGGGGACGGATCCTGACGCACCGTCCTACCGCGAGGGGGGTCGTGCAGGCGCGTGCCGTCCATATGGGCAGGTGGGGCGGCGAACTCCCTGCAAAAGCATGCTCGCAAAATAAATAGTTCCTCAGTAAATCATTGCTCCAAGTTCATTTTTAATAATGTGATTGTCGCATTAACTATCTATAGTTTCTGTAGGCTTTCAGACTATTTTTGGTCTGTTGATATCAAATTGATGGTGGCGATTCTAGTTGAGTTTAACGTGTCATGCAATGTGGGGCAGGGGAGCTCAACGACTGCGTCCCTCCGTATGTTTCTCGCATAACCCTGCAGGCTGCAATAAGAATTGCAATCCGCGCTATAAGACGCCCATATGGTCGTAAAGTATTCTGCCCCATGGTCATATTATAGGAGGGTTGTTGTTTAAAATCGAATTACTCCGCCTGTATCTTTCGAATCACTCCGCCTGTATCTTTCGGAAGCCTATTTATTTATTTATTTATTTCAGCAGGTATTAAAATTCTTCCTACCTGATTTCATACCTACGGAAGAGGATTAGGGCCACACGTCTTTTAGTCACCCACTGGTCAAGAAATTGCGTTGGGCTAGCCATGTTGACATCAGAGTGACCATTTTTTCTTGCTTCGTAATCAGGTATTTCTCAATAACAGCTGTTTAAATCAGGTATGTACGGAAGAGGATTAGGGCCACACATGTAAAAAAAAATTAAGTTCTGACTTTATTCTCAGAATTCTGAGAAAAAAGTCAGAATTCTGACTTTAATCTCAGAATTCTGAGAATAAAGTCAGAATTCTGACATTAATCTCAGAATTCTGACATTATTCTCAGAATTCTGAGAAAAAAGTCAGAATTCTGACTTTAAAGTCAGAACTACGGGTATCTGTAAGGACCAACCTCCGTGGGAGAGACACTTTGCTTTATGCAGTAGGAGGAAACCTATGGAAAGCCTGCTTTGAATTCTGAATACTGGACTTGGTTAGCTTAAATAGGCTATTAAGTGACCTTATAGCCTACTTGTAGTGAAGTATTTTTAACAGTGTGTGGATGGAATACAGCTGATCACTTTAACTGGCTAAGCAAAATGAATCCCGAACAGTTGAACCTCTGAATTGATCCTGAAAGCCTATGTCCTAGAATAATTCATTTGTATTCCGTTTTAGGCCATCTCACTAAAGGTCACTTAAATGTAGCCTATTTAAGCTCACCAAGTCCAGTATTCAGAATTCAAAGCATTTATTCACAAATCTATTTTTTTGACAAGCGGAGCCGACAGTCCTGTGCAAGTATGCAAATTAGCCATGTGTGCCAAACAGAAGATGGACGCAATGTATAGAACTGATTGTTGTGCATTGTTGTGGATATGTAGGCTGGTTAGTTGTGGTTGTTTGTGGTCTTAGTGAAACAGCTTTGCCTTGGAGTTGGAGAAGTTGGAGTGATTGTGTGAATGTGCAAGAGAGAGCACACCTGCCGTGGTGATGTTGGGCTTATTGTGGGCTTATATGTGGTATCTGTCTGATCGTATTAGCTGTAGATGGATGGTTAAATAATGTCACAAGATCGATCATACTGCAGGCTCTCATTTGCAAATGCACTGATTGTGTGCCCGTCTCCGATATGCTATATACCTGGCATTTATTCAGTTCATGTTCTTCTGAGTGCGCAAGAACGGTGCCAATTATTGTTGTGTTTGCATTGTAATGCACAACTTTGCCCCTCCCTGTTATAAAATAACGTGCATCCCAACAACTTTAGCCAATGCAGGCTCCTATTGCTTTACCAGTGTGTTTAACGTGTGTGTGTGTGTGTGTGTGTGTGTGTGTGTGTGTGTGTGTGTGTGTGTGTGTGTGTGTGTGTGTGTGTGTGTGTGTGTGTGTGTGTGTGTGTGTGTGTGTGTGTTGTCATGTAGGCTATAGATTGATTGTCTTGGCTTGCTTGCATCCATGAAATATTGTAATGTTATGGCCGAGCTGGCTACTGCATATCGAGAACAATCTGGGGATGAGGGCATCCCCGAATATTGACGGGTATTTCGCACACTGCCATCTCAATATATAGCCTAACATATAGAAATATATCACTGTACTAGACACAAATGTATTTTCCACTAGCTAGTGGTGGTCATTACATTGTAGTGAAACTAGTAAAGACAACACAGCTTTATGTTACGGCGAAACATGGAGGCACTGCAGCTCTAGTCTCGACAATGCGTTACTTTAGTCTGGTATTTCTCTTCACTGATTGGTTAGACAGCCTTCAAACTTAGTGGTCAAGCAAAGAAGAGGGAGGGCTCGTTCAGCATACCTAATAGCCGGAGTGAATAACTAATAGCCGGAGTGAATAACTAATAGCTGGAGTGAATGACTAATAGCCGCGGCTATAGTCATTCAAACCCGTATTCCGTAACCGAATTCTTGCCAAACCGCACGGAATCCGTGCGGTTTTGCACTTTTACCGCGCCATTCTAGGGCCGGATTGTGGCCTTCTTGGCATTCCATAGGTTTCCTCCTACTGCATAAAGCAAAGTGTCTCTCCCACGGAGGTTGGTCCTTACAGATACCCGTAGTTCTGACTTTAAAGTCAGAATTCTGACTTTTTTCTCAGAATTCTGAGATTAAAGTCAGAATTCTGAGATTAAAGTCAGAATTCTGATTTTTTTCTCGGAATTCTGAGATTAAAGTCAGAATTCTGACTTTTTATCTCAGAATTCTGAGATTAATGTCAGAATTCTGAGATTAATGTCTGAATTCTGACTTTATTCTCAGAATTCTGAGATTAAAGTCAGAATTCTGACTTTTTTCTCAGAATTCTGAGAATAAAGTCAGAATTTAATTTTTTTTTACATGTGTGGCCCTAATCCTCTTCCGTACAGTTCACCCTCATAGCCTACGTAGCCAGTCGAAATGGCTTCCGCGTAGACTTTGAGGATGGAAAAGGCCAAACCTTTCTTCAATGAGCATAGAGAGATGGGACGATGTGATGACTGTTACACCACTTATTAGAGACCTCAGTTTGCAGAGTAGATAGATGAAGTGCATGGGCGCGCCCGGCAATCTGGATAGTGTTGATAACCGCTGCCTCACAGAAACCAACCAACAGCCGCCCGACACATAAGGCGCCTGCTGCACTGTCCTGTCCCCTGGTGAAAGTGCATCCGATCTGGCCGACAAAGGCCAGGGTGCCATGCATGAGACAGCAGCAACAGAATCACTCTTCATCCCAGTGTAACGCTGGGACACCACCAGCTGACAGCAGAGATAGGCTTAAGTATAGAGCAAATTTACGAATAATAACAAGGGGCAGGCCGAGTGAGGCAGAGTGAGCCTCTGGACGTGTCCAACATGTAAAAGTGGACAAAGGGGTCGGGGGAAGACCCATCATGCAGCCGTGCAGATGTCTACGACCGATACGCCCATGAGCAAAGCCGTAGAAGTGGCCACAACCCGTGTTGAGGGAGCTCTAACATCCATTGGTGGTGTCATGCCAAATTTGTACCGGCTGCCAAATTTGTACCGGGCGCGTCATCCATACGTAATCCATTCCAAACCTGCATGGCAGCAGATGATCGCGTCGTCCGTTGCCGGGCAGGTTTCAAAAAACATTCGCGCTCATGTTGCCAAAGAGGAAATAACATAATACAGTTAACGGATCGCTAGATAATGTAATGTTTTGTTGGGTTCCTTAATAAACACACGATGTATCTTGGAACAGACATCAACATGCAGCGCGCCAATCCAACTGCGCATGCTCCGTGTGACGGTCTAATAACTGATGTTGATATCATTACAGATTACACTTGTTTTTACTTTATATTTGTATTGTATTTAATTGTTTAATCAAATTTAGCAAGTAAACTGAGTGTTTAAAGCAGGTCATGGACGAAATAGCACAATACAGATAACGGATCGCTAGATAGAATGTTCGCGAATGTTCACGTCATTCGACGCGATCGTCCGTTGCCAGGCAACGGACGAAGCGATCATCTGTTGCCAGGCAGATTTGGAGTGGATTACGTATGGATGACGCGCCCGGTACAAATTTGGCAGCCGGTACAAATTTGGCATGACAGTGGCGCTAAACCTACCCATCCCAGTGTAGGCTAAAAACTCCCTCAGACCCGCAAGAGAAAACGCCCCACTTTGCAGAGTAGAGGGATGTAGTGGGCGCACGCAGGCACTCTTGAGTGTTGATAACCGCTGCCGGTAGAGCTTTTCCCGGCAGGATCATCAAGCCAAAATGGCTTCTAGCATTCTAGGAAACTAAGAACGCTTCCCACCTCACAGATTGATAGGACAACGTGGATGTTACACCCACTGTAGTAGAGGGAGTAGAGCGATAGAGGTAGGGTTGAAGTGGGCGTAGGCTACTCTAGTTAGTGTTGATAGCCTCTGCCTCTAGAAGCGGCACGTAAAGAAGCGGAAGTGGATAAGTAAATAGCATTTGACTTTACAAGCAACAAGTGATTTGTTGAAAACGCAAGGATCCAGAATGGGCTTGTTGAGAAGAGACAAGCCAGCTCCGCCATGCTCGCAACTGGGTCCTGCAACCTAGTCTCCAACCGCCGCCCCATTACAGGGTGGGGGATGGTGCTTGAACTAAATGGGATGTCCCGACTTCAGTGTGTTATCAGACTGCTTTGGTAAACGCGTCACCTTATACATTAAACTGATATAAAACACACATCACACTTGTGAGATTAAATTGTCAGTCTACCATCACTGGCTTGAGGTAGTTTACGTGTGGGACAAACACAATCTTGACTAATAAAAGAAGGCATGCCTCTACCACATAAATGAGTTTGCATTAAGATGTGACATGGATAAGCACTATAGCAAAGACTTCTACTTAGACAATAAGCATACAATCAAACAATTGAAAACAATAATGTGATGGTGCAATACATTCATAAAGCAGGTAGTGTTTGGCTTTGACTCTAGCATTAACTAGCTAACCTTAACGTATGTGTCAGAATAAGTAAAGTGAGAGGAAGAATGAAGGGGGCTCCTTTATTTTTTGTGGTTGTCATGAAGCTCCCCCCGTCTCTTCCTGTCGGTGAGCCAGGTATAGAGGGGTTTACAGCTTTCAGGGGTCAACTGGGAGTCAGCCGAGTAACCGGGGTTCATCTCAGGGGCAGCAGAAGATATAAATAAGTAACACTCGGAATGTAGACCTTTGTTTTTCCACATTTATTTAATTCATGTAGGCAAGATAATGCTTTTATTTTCTTTAAACCTACAGTCAATTTCTCCCATGACGTTAAACTTAAATGGAGATTCTGTATTGAGGTGATGTATTGTAGTGCACATCATGCACCAGCAGAGTTCAGTCTCTAGTCGTGGAACAGGCAGCTGAGCTGAGAAAGATGTTGACGGCAAACGTTACAATACTACTAAGGCATGTTAATATGAAAATAATATCTTGAGAGGTCTTCTTCCAACCACAAAAGTAGTTTATTAGTCACATGATTTTATTCAAGGCCTGTCACCACCCACACAAAATCTCCGTTCAGTTTACTGAGTTGGTTTATGTCACGGCAACAAGCGTCATCGGTTCCTCCATCAGTAATCTATGGAAGAGGGTGGTTATTTCTTATCCATTCATTCTGCTATGGGCCATAAGTATTTAAACCCAACCAGACTTGTCTAAGTAGGCAAATTGCACTTTAGTCACACGACATTGTAGGATAGACAGTGACCTTCATTTTACAATGAATACCATCATCCACTTTAATATATTGATAAATTATATATTGCCCTGGAAATAATTGCAATAAACAATATTATTTTAATTGTAGGACCATATGATATGCCACTGATATGATATAATGATGACATTATAAGTACATAAGTAACATCCTTTCAAAGAGCAATTCACTATTCATTCTTAAGTATGTTCAGACATTGAAAGGGGAATGTACATTCATATATTAGGGCCACATAGAAGGTTGGTAATACATTAGCCATTCACTGAACGAAATGCCCTAGCCTGTTTAAACATTCATTCCTAGTCTAATGTGATGGCTCGGTACCCTATTGGGATGATTTATTGTCACATGACGAATCGCAAGGACAGCAATACCACACAGCTTGGGCAAATGGGACGTCATAAATCCACATCGATCCATTTAGAGATAATTTGTCTGTTGCCTGGCAATGTTTGATTGCGTACATTTCACTACATCTGCATTTTCACAAGATTTTGTAATTTAAGCAAACCCTATTTTGTCCAGACCCAGATATTGACTGGGAGGCTATAGTGAAGACCCCTGACATTTTAGACTGTGAAGATCTGGCCAACAACATAGGCACCGCTCTCTGACAGAGCGATGACAGCCCTGGGGCCTGGGGTTAACCCCCTATATCCTATAAACCCCATAACCAGATGTGATAGTCAATCAATCAAACATTTCAGGAAAGATTAATCTACATGGATCTCTGTGGATTTATGATGTCCCAATTGCCCACGCTGCGTGGTACTGCTGTCATTGCTTCATGTGACAATAAATCATCCCAATAGGCTACCATGCCATCACATTATGAAAAGGAATGAATGTTTAAACAGACCAGGGTATTTTGTTCAGTAAATAGCTAATGTATTAACAACTTTCGATGTGGCCCTAATATATAAATGTACATTCTCCTTTTAATGTCTGAATATTCTTTAGAATTAAAGTGAGGTAAAATTTCTCTTTGAAAGGAAATACCCAGAGTATTTTGTTCAGTGAAATGCTAATGTATTACTTCTCGCTAACGTTTTTACAGGATGTGTGCAGATCAGGCGGGCCTATATCTCTAGTCGCTGAAAAACACCTAAACTAAATAGCTAACTTTATCAATTCAATGCCACGTTCATTGTATGGCAACATGAAGCACACATCACCAATCTAGGCCCTTTCTTGAATCCATCACAGTAGCAAATGTTCTCTTAACAGCGTGTGTACCAGGCCGCTGCTCACCAAATAACGTTAGATTCAGAAGCTGACCTCGACCCTGAAGACTCTGATGTATCTAAGTATGTGTCTCAAGAGATATTCCAGTTTTTATTAGCAGGCTATTTATCATGAGTTAATCTGATTGTATTCATTATGATCACATTTGAGTGACTGGCCCCAGATGATCTACACCTTGGCATGTTGCAAGAAAAGGCTGCTAGAAAGACTTGCACCCCTGGCTCCATGATTGGATAGTGAAATGATTTGCCTTCTTGGATAGACAAAGGATATGTTTATCTGCGCACCCCTTTGAAATGTGGGAAAACCTGATGTGCAGCTAAAAAACGCTTATGTGTAACTAAATAAAAATGTGTAGGTTCAAACCTTTGACGTGCAACTGCAAGTTAAATAGCTTTGTTGAAATATAGTTAACAAATTCACACATTTGAATGCATTCACAAAAAATGTTTTCACACATAGGTGTTACACACACAATAGTGTTGGCCCTTATTTGATTCCATACACATCAACAAGCGGTGCTTCATTGGTGTTTGAATGGTGCTTCATGCGTTTGAAAATTTCAAATTAAGAATTCCTTCCTCACGTGTTTCCCGTATTTCCCGGAAGATAGGGATTAATGGTGCATTGAATTCACATCGCTGGAAATTATGGGGAATACATTTCCACGACGTCGGAAAGTTATCGTGAACGACACACCTCATGACGCTCTTAGATTCTACATCCTATTCGGCAACTGGGGCTGGATTTTGATAACAGAGATGCTCCGTTAGTGACGTATGGTCTACTAGTGACGCGCATGAACATGGCGGAACGTTAACGTTTTACTTAAAGATCCCATGCCATTCTATTTTATGATGCTTTAATATAGGTATTAGTGGGCCACAAACACAGTATTCAAAGAGGTCCCCGAAATTCAGCCGTGGTGCAGAGTTACAGTCACTCCGAAACAGTCGCACATTGAGCTTCCCCCAAACGCGCTGTTTCTGTGGGCGTGTCAAGGCAGGTCAAGGAGGGGGGTGGGGGTGTGGCCCTGAGCAGCTTGTAGCCACTGACAGTACCATGCGCTCTGTTTACGGTGGATGTATCGCAATGGCTCGTAGAAACCCATATTATACATATCTATATCATATAATATAGAATATATATTATCACCTGGGCCTGAGCAGCTTGTAGCCACGGTACCATGCGCTCTGTTTACGGTGGATGTATCGCAATGGCTCTTAGAAACCCATATTATACATAGATATCTATATCATATAATATATAATATATATTATCACGGCCAAAAGCTGTGTGAGCCTCCAGACGATAGGTTATTATGAATCTCAAACGACCGCGTCTACTTCAGATTGATGTGGAAGTGGAAGAACCAGAGACGTCGGAGAACCCGACGAAGTCCTTTGTGATTCATTATATCGTCTGGACGCGCACACAGCTTTTGGCCGTGATAATATGTATTATTTGATATAGATATCTATGTATTATATGATATTATTTAGATATAGAGCTCCAGGACTGTAACGCAAGTGTTGTACACTTCCTTGTTATTTGGATAACCGTTCTGCTGTTGGTGTGATGGCGCATAACACGTCGGACTCTCGTCTCTGGTATTTCTACAACGAGACTCGTAGTGGGGGTTATCTCAGCCATGGTTGAGAATGAATTGGGGAAAAGGAACTTTGGCTTTGACTCCCTGAAGTCATGACCCACGACATGGAGGAGAAAGGGATTGTTGACCGCGGTCGTCTCCCGCCGAAGCCTCGCTGCCGATGGACCACCGCCTCGGCTTCAGGATACGGTGATTAGCGCTGACCGCTGCCGAGGCGGCGGGAAGCAGGGCTCAAGCGGGATACATTCGCGGCCAACAATCCCTTTCTCCTCCATGTCGTGGTTCATGTAGCCTACTTCAGGGAGTCAAAGCCAAAGTTCCTTTCCCCCAATTCATTCTCAACCATGGCTGAGATAACCCCCACTACGAGTCTCGTTGTAGAAATACCAGAGACGAGAGTCCGACGTGTTATGCGCCATCACACCAACAGCAGAACGGTTATCCAAATAACAAGGAAGTGTACAACACTTGCGTTACAGTCCTGGAGCTCTATATCTAAATAATATCATATAATACATAGATATCTATATCAAATAATACATATTATCACGGCCAAAAGCTGTGTGCACGTCGAGACGATATAATGAATCACAAAGGACTTCGTCGGGTTCTCCGACGTCTCTGGTTCTTCCACTTCCACATCAATCTGTAGTAGACAGAACCGTGCGCTGCCTGCTGCCTGCTGCCTGCTGCCGGCGCGTGCTTCGCGGCGGTGGTGCCTCGCGGCAACCGGCGGCAGGCAGCATGTCGCAGTTCATGTAGTTCGATGTCCTTCTGCCATTGCATTCAAAATTCTGTAACTAGCCTGTTACTACGAACTAAGCAACTACCGTACACGTATTAGCATTTAGCACTAGCTCAATCACGACTCCTTCAGAATTCTTGTGGGTGGTTACGAACCAACCAAGTGGGCAGGGCCATGAATAATAATTTGACAACGCTACGTCACAGTGTCACCTTATCCAGATCGGCTCATTTCTTCTGCCTTTTTCCTTTCATTGCCTATTGCATTCAGCAGACAAACTGCATAGATTTCAAACTTACCACAGCTCACAAACTTATTCAGACCTATGTTATTTAATAAACAATAGGAAAAATGTGATTTTAATGGCATGGGCTCTTTAATATAAAATAATCAACCATCATGTCACATATTTTGCTATTGATTTACGTTGTAACCGTCTGTTGGCAACGACTTTTCTCAGTTTTAAACGTTGAGTAGGCCTACTGGTAAACCAGCTCTAGATAAGGGGAAGTGTAGCCTACCATACGTTGGCAATACAAGTTGCTTCTCATAGCCTAAATAAAAGCAAAAGGAGAGTAGGCTAGGTGATTGGCTACAATGAAATAAGGGCGTTTAAACTTGAAACTGATCCTATTCCCAACGCAGTGCACATGAACGGTCTCTGTCAGGAACACGCGTAATGGTGAGCGTCATCGCTGTGGCGAGCCGTCTCGTAACATAGGTCTCGTCGGTTTTAGATATTTTAATGCGAACAATGCCTAGGTGTTTAAAGGGTTTAGGATTGAGAATATGAGAAAAAGAAGAATATCTTTAATTCACGCTCTTTAAAACACAACTCTTCTCTTAGTCTTCCCTTCATAAGGAATGACACATGACATCTTTTCCCCCGCATGTTTGGAGAAGCGAGTGACACGTGCGCCCCCGGGGGGCGGAGACGCATGTCGCAACGGGAACATACCGCTGCATCACACCTGTTAACCGTCAGTGAATAGTACCTTTTTTGTTTTCATCTGAATTTCTGCCTTTCAGGTGGATTGTTTTCTCCCCCTTTAAGTTTTTTTTTTTTTTTTCGTGCTGATTTATTTTCCATTTGGAATATGTTTTTATGGAATGCCCCAAGTTTAGGGTCTATAGGGCCTATCAGTTAAACCGGTCTCTTTCATAGAAGTCATTATGTGTTCAAATTGCTTTCCTAAAATAATCTGCGGTGACAAATTGCTATATTTCCAACATCGTATCTTGCTCTGTGGAGAACCTTCTGCATCGCAGCAACACGTGCTCTGCAGTCTCCTTAATTTGCATACTCATGTTGTGTGTTTTCCAACTATATGTAGTGTTTGATTTAGCCCTGTTTGTCCTAACCGGTTATGCCACCTTCTTCTCTATGATCCCTGCCAATTCCTTCTGATGTGAAGTTTCATGATTTTGCTTTCTAGTAGCCTGTTTCACTAAGGACCCAATACTTTTGCCAGATACTTTATATAAATTGTTTGAGGTAGGCCCTAGCTTAATTATTGCTCAATGATTTGTTATTCTATACTATAGCCTACGCTGCTTTTTCCATGGTTTGACTTGCTATGTCCACCTTATCCTAACTATGACTATAATAAATTGTGGAAGCCCATTGTCTCTGCTTTTACACATAACCATCTTCTTTCCTTTAAAATGACTCTTCCTATGCTCCAAACATACCTTCAGAACATCCTTTGGGGGATGAACACACTGCAGATTAACCCAGTTCCCTTGCCAACCACATCTCGCGTGGTTCTGTGTGCTACCAGTCACGCCCCCCGCTACAAGTCACGCCCCCTTACCTTACGCCACTCTGTTGCAGGTTCGTTTCGCGTCGTTCGCCCGTTTCGGAACAGGCAGACGGTGTAGTGATTGGACGTCCAGCAGATGTCATCAGTGAGATGAGTTGTCAAACGGTTCATAGCGCCGAACCGTCCCCTACATTTCGACAGTGTTTCGGAAAGCTTCGATCTTGTCCATCACTACGAATATTTGTTTCGTTACGACTCGTCTATGCATCAGAAAATCGACAGGGCTGAGTTCACGACTGCTGAGGAGGTATGTCTCGTCAGATATAACGTATCGCAATGTTTAGATTCCTTCAACGGAAGAGATCCTCATGTTTTTGCTCGTCTCTGTAGCACACTTTGTGTCTTCCCTTGTCTCTTAACGACGGGGGAGGTTGTGCGTCTGTGCCCGACAAACACCCCACAGCGAAGCACTGCAGCTCTGTAGACGGTGTTACTTGTTTGATCGCCTTGTGAATAGTTCGCATATGTGATGGTGAAGGTCGGCGATGATCAAACAGTGGTCGTTTTACATTATTCGTCTTGGGCTGACGTGTTGTGTAACGTGACGGTGTGTCCTGGAGCGATGTCCTGGGTGGACGGGTTGTGGTGTTGTTGGTGGGCATCGTGCTGCTGTCCAGTAGGATCCGTTCGTGGTTCAGCATCGCCGACCCTTTTTTGGTCAGGATCGATAACGTAGCGTGGTGGAGTTGTGGTTGCACGTTGTTGACGCATTGGAAACGACACCGTGCTTATGCTTTATGCGTGACGTAATGACACAGCCTTATCCGTGATAATATATGTAATTCGTTCAACAAAGGTAGGCAGCAACCCGATTTAATGTCCTGCAGTTCAGCAGGGTCCACCCATTCCCAGCCCCCGAATACGGAGCCCCCTGGCCTGCTGACGTGCCACCAATGAATGTCTGTAGCAAATAAATGCATATTTGCGCGTTGTTTATGTTTGGATTACCACTGGGGGTTTAAACCTATGCTTGTTCCATTCTCTATCGAATGCCTAAACTGTAGCTATGTATTCTACTTTTATTTTTAAGTCGGATGCTGTGCTCGCATGACTCATGGTTTTACACAGTTCCCTGTGTGTGTGTGTGTGTGTGTGTGTGTGTGTGTGTGTGTGTGTGTGTGTGTGTGTGTGTGTGTGTGTGTGTGTGTGTGTGTATTCGAATCCAGTGTGCAGTTATTTCTAACTATAAAGTGTGTGGGAGAGCTTCCGGCATTTAAGATTGTGTGTGTGTGTGTGTGTGTGTGTGTGTGTGTGTGTGTGTGTGTGTGTGTGTGTGTGTGTGTGTGTGTGTGTGTGTGTGTGTGTGTGTGTGTGTGTGTGTGTGTGTGTGTGTGTGTGTGTGTGTGTGTTCTCTTGAATTGTAGGTGGAACATGGTTCCTAATCAGACCCATTGGACACGACTGATCATGAGATGTGTGTGGTTGGATGTGTGTGGGTGGGTGTGTGTATACTGAGGCTCACTTTATGCAGACACTACCCATGTCAGTTTCAGCATGTAGCATCACTTCAGCCCGCTGTGCTCTCCACTCCCTTTCTCTTCTCAGACTCCAGATGCCCTAAGATGCAGCGTCTGTCTGCATTTGTCTAGAAGGACGCGAGAGGGAGCAGCACAAGCAGCCAGACGCCGCACAGGGAAGAGGGGGGAAAAAACACGGACCTTCCCCCAGTTCCAGCGTGCTGAAATGTTAGGAGCCCGCAGCAGCAGCCAGAGAGCCAGCTCCCATTACCCCAGTCTGTGCAGGAGGAAAGCGTCCGGTACCAAGTGCTTTAGACTGTGCTTGCAGAGGTCCTACTACGGGGCTTTGTAAGGTGCAGGGGGAGTAGAGGAGAGACTGGTCCGTTCCCCCCACCTCCCACCCACCCACCTGCAGCAAGAGGAGTGCTCTCTGGAGGAGCCCAGATGGAGTGGTCACTGGGAAGGGTGCGGGAGCTGGTGGCCGACGGGATGCAGTCCATACGGGACTGCGAGTCGAGCGCTGTGGGCACGGCGGCCTGCCTGCTGCTGCTCTTCCTGTGGTACTGCTACCGGGTGGGCCGGGAGCACGGCTCCAGCCCCCTGCGCGGCCGCTACGGCGCCGAGTCCGGCCACCTACGGGCCGGCGTCCTGGGCGGCGCGGAGGCGGCGGGCGGGGCCAAGGCGCCGCCGGGCTCGCTGGACGAGCAGAACGGTCTGGCCTACTGCCAGTCGGCCGAGTGCTTCCGCTGCACCGCCCCCGGCGAGGGCCTGAACCAGCGGCTGTACCACAGCCTCCAGGAGTACGCCAAGCGCTACACCTGGTCGGGCATGGGCCGTGTGCACAAGGGGGTGCGCGACCAGGGCCGGTACCTCTCCAGCCGGCCCACCATCCAGCGGCCCGAGGTGTTCTTCCTGCCCGACCTGCCCTCCGCCCCCTTCTTCTCCCGCGACGCCCAGAAGCACGACGTGGAGCTGCTGGAGCGCAGCTTCCCCGCCCTGCTGGCCGAGTTCGGGAACGTGTACAACCAGCCCCCCGTCCGCAGCGGCTCCCCCCTGCCCCCCGGCTGGAAGGCCAACAGCACCCCCCACGGCCAGTGGTGGACCTACTACCTGGTGAACCAGGGCACGCCGCTGGCGCTCAACGCCCGGAGGTGCCCCCGCGCCTGGAGGGTGCTGGGGCAGCTGCGCACCTTCATCGCTAACAACGTGTTCGGGAACGCCTGCTTCTCGGTGCTGTCGCCCGGCGCCCTGATCTCGGAGCACTACGGGCCCACCAACGTGCGGCTGCGCTGCCACCTGGGTAAGCTCAAACCAGCTGCACCCTGGGGACTCTGGTGATGCAATGAACAAAGGGCATCTTATGTTTGTTCGATTCAATCAATATCTATTAACAGTACCGCTTTGAATCGTTTCAGAATAGCTTGAGTGCAATGCTGTTTTGTTTTCATTCGAATAGTATTGAGTATTATATTATTATTATATATTTATATATTATATGTATTATTATTATTATTTTAAAGACATGTTTCTCCCATTCTCATGAAAAAGATTGTCTTCCGTCACTCAATCCTATCAATTTTTCATTGTGCAAAACTTCCAAGCCCAGCGTTGTTTGAACGTTACGAGTGACCCCTGAGGTGTGATGTGTGTGGACTATGTGCTACTAGGTCTCAGAGTGACCTCTAATGTGGGATGTGTGTGTGTGTGTGTGTTACGTGCTGCCAGGTCTCAGCGTGACCTCTAACGTGTGATGTGTGTGTGTGTGTGTGTGTGTGTGTGTGTGTGTGTGTGTGTGTGTGTGTGTGTGTGTGTGTGTGTGTGTGTGTGTGTGTGTGTGTGTGTGTGTGTGTGTGTGTGTGTGTGTGTGTGTGTGACGTGCTGCTAGGTCTCCGCGTGCCCTCTGCCTGCGAGCTGGTGGTCGGGGGGGAGCCGCAGTGCTGGTCCGAGGGGAGCTGCCTGCTCTTTGACGACTCCTTCCTCCACCGAGCCTTCCACGAGGGTACTGCCATTTACATCACTCTATAACATCACATACATTTACCTCGCACTATTACATCTCGTAGAGTTACATCACTATAACATCATATACAGTTACATCACTCTATCATCCCAGTTACATCACATTTTAACGTCCCATACAGTAACATCACACTATAACATCACATACAGTAACATCACACTATAACATCAGTGAATCACATAAAGCTACATCACACTAACATCACGTCCAGTTACATCACACTATAAGATCCCAGTTACATCACATACAGTTACATCGCACTATAAAATCACAGTCACATCACACTATAACATTTAAAATGCATCATGCTCTGAATCACGTCCTTCCACAATATCAAATAGAACGGTCTGAGTAACTAAAAGAACAACAAGAACATTATTTCACAACTATTTACCTAGGCTGTAAGCCTAACATTGTTTGAGGCAAGTGTGGATGTTAATGGATGTTTCAATGTTGGTCATGGTGTTAAACCAATTAAGATTCATTAATTTATAGATCAAGACAATCCTCCTCGCTGTTTGTGTGGCAAAGATATCAGGGTCATACCAAACGGGATATTTTTTAATTGATTTCAGAATAACGGCGTGTGTAGCTCCACATTTTCGCCATCCTTTCAGACGGCTTGGTAATCCAACGGAGGAGTGTCGAAAAATATGCAGGCTCAGCGCGTTTATTTCGGAACCGTGCCCAACTTTTGCCGGTGGAAACGCTGATATAAGCGAACCGAACCGCACCAGGCACCACTCGACGGAAACGGAACAGAGACACAAACTACCGCAACGAACAGTAAACGCACCGCTCGGTGGAAACGAGGCATACGACTGAGCGCCGGGTTCGTCGGTTCTCGTAGCCTAAACTTGAGGGGATAACCCCTCCCTCCGGGCTGCTCCAAAGCCAGGCTTATGCTTATTGGTTCAAAGCATACTCTGCTCCAGCCTATTCGTGAATGGACGTTGACGCGATCTACATCCCTTAGCTAGTCAAACCCACTCAGAGGAGGACTTTCCTCCTCCCTCCCATTGAACCCCATGTTATTCACCGGCCGCCAACACTTTCGGGGAAATTAATGGGAGTCAATGGAGGCTGAGGGAGGAACGTCCACCCTGAAGTAATTGTCAATAGGCATTAAGGAGGATCTTCCTCCCTCTCTTCCCTGGAGAAGCCTCCACTGCATCACACTATAACATCACATACAGTTACATCACACTATAACATCACATACAGTTACATCACACTATAACATCACATACAGTTACATCACACTATAACATCACATACAGTTACATCACACTATAACATCACATACAGTTACATCACACTATATCATCACATACAGTTACATCACACTATAACATCCCAGTTACATCATATACAGTTACAACACACTATAACATCACATACAGTTACATCACACTATAACATCACATACAGTTACATCACACTATAACATCACATACAGTTACATCACACTATAACATCACGTAGAGTTACTTCACACTATGACATCCCAGTTACATCACATACAGTTACAACACAATATAACATCACGTAGTTACTTCACACTATAACATCCCAGTTACATCACATACAGTTACAACACAATATAACATCACATACAGTTATATCACACTATTACATCACATACAGTTACATCACATACAGTTATAATACACTATAAATTCACATACAGTTCCATCACACTATAAAAAAAGCATGCAATAAAAATTGTATACACAGAGTTCTGTGTAGCCAGAGGAATCAGAAGGTTCATATTTTATTAGTGGGGGAACCACTTCAGTTGTTGTTGTTGGCGGGTGTACAGACTACAAAATGGGTCCCCCTTGAAATATCTCCAATCAGGGAATATAAACAAGGAAAGTGGAGCCCGGTGATTGCAGTTTATATCTTATGTTGCTGCAGCAACAAACCATCGGGTGGGAGTTGAACTCAGTGTTTTGTGTTGCTTCTGGCCAGGCATTGCAGAGGACGGCCCCCGGGTGGTCTTCATGGTGGATCTCTGGCATCCCAACGTGGCCGCGGCTGAGCGGCAAGCACTGGACTACATTTTCACCCCGGGTCGCTGAGACGGGGTCCAGGGAAGAGACTGCTGCTGACGACGAGAAAACGGGCCTGCGGGGGCTTCACCCCCCCTCCCACCCCCCGCACGCTCAGACCCACTGTGTACGATGTGCTCCTGCCCGCCAATCTTCTTCAAAGGCGTCCCAGCGAAGTATTGGGCCTCCTCTATCGATGTGTATGTTGCTTGATTATTTAATTTCTACCAAATGGCCTCTTGAAGATGTGATACCACTATATTCCTTTTAGCCACTTTCAGCTGTAACTGTGAACATTATCCCATTGATATTAGTTGATGTGTTAATGGCCTTTTGGTGCGTGTGTGTGTGTATATAGCTCAACGGCTGCAATGGACGAGATTTGTCGGTGTTGATTGCGAGCACGACAGTTTTACACTGCAGATTGGTCTTTCGGGGGGGGGTGTTCGTTCGACACGATTTAAATGTTATCGGTTCACTTCAGTGTTGCCCTCGGAGAAGGAATAACCATCATCACTAACACTATGATTCTATAGGAAACTAGGCTGAACACTTGAAGACGATCATTGTTTTCTAACACTTTAGCGCTTAGAAAGGGCTACGAGATATTCGACCGATGTCCGCTGAGTAGGCGATTATGTATACACCTTTTTATTGTCAATGAATCAAAACATTGCGATGATGCAATCTCCTATAACACAACTTTCAACATGTCCCACTTGCTACGGGCTCCTTTGCTATTGGTTGGCACAATACAACAACATTGTGCTTCACAAACTAACACAATAGTTGTTTTGCACAGATAAATATTAGGATAAACAGTTTATAGTCAAGTGGATTGTGGCACTGGTTCGACCTGAAAACCCAACAGGGATCAAAAAGATTTGATGACTGCTTGCCTGTAGGATTTCAAAATGTGTTATACTTTTCATGATAAAACTCCACTAATAATAGTACATAAATGACACCATAATCGGTCTGGGAATTTTGAGCCCACGTTGAGGTTCAGTATTCTGATGGCATCCTGTTGGCCATTGGGTGAGGTGTTTGCGTAATGATTGAATCAATTCACATACAGAAAATAGCGCAAATCTCTACCTCTGTTCAGAAATGTACAGAAAACAGCCCATGTTTCCAACATGATCCGTCGGTTCAGTAACATACAGAAAATAGCCCCTGTCTCCACCGTTATCTGAACCGTCTGTCGGGAAGGTGATAGCGGATGTCCTCTCTGAAAAAAGAAATCGATACTGCTTTCACAATGCATGGTTAGATAAGCACATTTTTATGATAAAATTGTGTGAGTCAGCCTTGTTCTCTTGTGGCGGTGGAGGTGGAAGAGAAGGAGGAGGAGTGTTTTTAGTAGATTTGACTAAACCCTTGTACTTTGGTTGTATTTGATATCAGGTTTGTACTTGCAGTAGGCAAACGAAAAATGTCGGTTGATATGTTTTTGAAATATTAACTATTGTCGCTATGGTGTTGTTTATTAAAAGTAATGACATTTCACTCAATATTTTCGGAAACAGTATTGCATTGCTTTTGATCGTTGATTGGTAGATTATTTAAACGTGAGTTAATATCTTTCTTGTTCAGTGGTGTTTTCCGTTAACTCAATCTGGTATTTTGCAGCATTGTACGGTGATGTAATCAGTTGTTATGGCGATCCCTAATTCTTATTGATCAAATCATGCGTGTATTGAATTTTCCCCACCCATCACTCAAAAGATCCAATCAATTCATAGAGACTGTTTACAAGTATTCTTAATGTATGGAAATTGTTTACAATATTAAAACGCGTTGAATTTTTGACGATGTCCATTATCAGGCCTTACAAGAAAAGCACTGTCAATTCACTTTGTAATAAAAGCTGTGATTCTTGAGCCCCCTAAGAGGGCATCAATCCTTTGTTTACAGCTGGATTATGAATTATAGGAATCAGGAGTGTGATTGTAACTCATGTTAGTCTGATTTTCTTTCATACATTGCATAGACCATGGTAACTAGTCCTATAATAAGCGTTTGTGTGACTGAATCGAATACGCTCCAATAAGCCTTTTAAATTATGAATCCATTTGGCAAATGATTGACATAATCTGAACGTTTTATTATGGAGGAAAAGGATTTACTTTTCTTTGAATTGATATGGTAACTGATGTCGTACGTGTGGGGTATTCTGTATTATATTGGAAATCTATAATTACAGCATATTTCTTTAATGTAGTGGCTGGCCAATATATCATCTCTGATTTGATCCGTGGGTCTAAACAGAAGCCGCTCTGATCAGATGTGTGGATAGGCTAACGATTGGCTCTATACAGTGTGGCTCGTATGGAAAAGCAACAACTCTGTTGACCTGATGAAGGGAAAGGTGTACGCGGCGTCACGCCCTTCGAGGCGCTCTGGCTGCGCGCACCCGCGCCGCGCAGTCAGGCGGAGGAAGGACGCGGGAAGCAAGCAGCGCACCCGTGCATCTGCAGT
Organism: Gadus chalcogrammus; assembly: GCF_026213295.1. NCBI lineage: Eukaryota > Metazoa > Chordata > Actinopteri > Gadiformes > Gadidae > Gadus > Gadus chalcogrammus. The sequence continues at coordinate 20,674,949 of NC_079417.1, forward strand.
GATGCACGAAACCGCTCAGTGATGAGCTGGCGGCAGGTAAATGCAGACCAACCACTAGGCTACACAGGAACCAAAAGACTGTAGGAGATGAGCTCCTCTTTCCCCAAGTCTGAATCCAGGACATCCTTACTGAAATCATCGACCAGAGGACCCTCGTCACACCTCGATCGCGCGCCCGAGAGCCACAGGAGTCACCATCATCACCACCACCACCACCGTCCCGCGGCTCTAGCGAGCGGCCACCCGGCGGATGAATCCTTCTGGTCGGCACAGTGCGACGTGAGACCCCCGTATCACCACTCTGCCCCAGGCAACCGGGACCCCGCGCCCCCCCGGGACGGGAACCGGTACCACTCCCCAAAGCATCACCACCGGGTGTCCAGCGCTCCTTCCCAGGAGGAGGAGGAGGAGGACCATCCGCAGGATTCCCGCGAAAAGGAGCGACTTGTAAGAGAGAGTTGCAAGGCATCCAGAAGCACCCACCGACACCACCGCAGAAGGCCTGACCGGGATGAGCCGCCTCACGCACCGCAGCGGTCCTACACGCACAGCGTCCGGACCGTCCCCAGGATCCCGTCTCTGTCCGAGACCGACGACACGGCGCCGTTCTTCAAGCGGACGGACCGCCAGGAGCCCGCGGAGTCGGGCGGCGGTGGTCCCGATGAAGGGCGCGCGCCGTCCCCCTCTTCCCTCTCACCGCCGTCCTCCAGCCAATCCTGCCGCCGCTCGCGCAGGTCCAGCACCACATCCTCGACCATCGGGTTAAATCTGCGCACGGTCCTGAACTCTCTCTTCGGGCAGGTAAGGCACTGGTTCGGGGGCCGTTGGCGTAAGTTTAAGTCAGGCTTATGCATCCATCATTCATTCATGCTGCCCTAGAACTTCATGCATTTCCTCTGATATGTGCATAATGTGTGTCTCTCCGAACAAAACCGGCATCGTTGCGTCTGTAGCCCATGAATTTGAGAGTGCTCAAATAACACAAAACAATAAATGACAGTAGGCCTACTCAGGGTAAAAGTTGTTGCAAATGTGAAGCCAAACTGCACGGCGGTCCCCCTCAGTTTCAGTCAGTAGCCCTACTATTGGGGCATAAGGTGATAATCATACATACCGACCTCATTTAATACAAGTACTAATACAAAACAAACAACACCATGGTGGGGTTATAGGCCTATATAAGTGACTGAGATGATTTAGGAGACGAGAACCTAGTAAGAGGATGATACCTTGTTGTTGTTTTGGTTTGTGAACCAAGGGGACAGAAATGCTTTCCCTTTCTTTTGAAATAACGGGAAACCCTAAACATACACACACACCTCCATCATCCGCCTTTCAGACAGGGCTCCAGAATGTAATTACAGGATGAATGCATTGACCTTGAGTACTATCACCCTCTCACTCTCCCCCCCCAGCAGCTCCCCCGTCAGCGAGGTCACTATGACCTTGTCAGGTTCTGCAGCCAGAGGGCACTGGTTAATAGATTGTTAGGCATCCGTGTGTGTGTGTGTGTGTGTGTGTGTGTGTGTGTGTGTGTGTGTGTGTGTGTGTGTGTGTGTGTGTGTGTGTGTGTGTGTGTGTGTGTGTGTGTGTGTGTGTGTGTGTGTGTGTGCGCGCGCGTGCGTGTGTGTGCTTGAATGTGTCTTTGTGTGTTTCAGAAGGTGTTATTGCTTGTGGTATTTAAAGAAAGAGCCACATACAATTTAGTTTGAATGATAATAATAACAATAATAATAAATACAATTTATATAGCGCTTAATATGGTACTCTAAGACGCTTATCATGATCTTATGTGAGATTGTGTGTATCTTTGAATCATACAATACATCAAAAGCAAAGATGGTTGAAAAGTGCCACAGCAATCATGGAAAATATTAGCTTTGGAAAAGTCCAAGCCCATTTATAAATTTGATATTCAACCAGATATGATTTACTTCTATTTCACCATGCAATTTTATAAGCCTTTCTCAACACCGATCATTGTTGCTTTTTCCTTCCCCCTTTATTATCTCTCTCTCTCTCTCTCTCTCTCTCTCTCTCTCTCTCTCTCTCTCTCTCTCTCTCTTTCTCTCGCTCTCGCTCTCCCTCTTTCTCCCCCACTTGCACTGTCCCCCCTCTCCCCCTCCCCATCTCTCTGTCCCTCTCGAGTGTTGGACATGCTCGAGTTAGAGTTCACAGTGATTGGAGTAAATTGCAGTTTGCTATTCTCTCAACTGATCCTCAAAGCAAATATAGCATTTGATTTATTTTTATAATTATTATTTTTGTATTATTATGGGAAACGGGCTAGAATCTCTCCTCATGAAGGTAAGCCATTATCTTTCTCCCCCCTGGTCACTGTTGAATCTTCTGTGATTTAATCTGGAGAAAATGTAGATGTGGAGTAAATGTTAATTCTAGGAACGTTTTAAGCTCTGCAGCCTCTAGCTGAGCAACCATCCATTGTTTCAACAGTAAATTACCACTCTAGATGGTCATGTTTTTATCTATTGTAGCTCAAGTTAGAAAAAGAAACGTTTGGGTTTAGCATATGGAGTTGTTATTTTCAACCACCCCATGCTTTTGTTTTTCCAGTGTTGCAAGTCTACAAATCAAATCCTCCGTTCATTGTCAGTTCACAGTGACGTTTGCGTGAGTAATATGTTGTCAAACTTGTTTCAATCATGACCTTGGACGACGGCAGATTTTAATATTTTAACCAGAGCAAACTCTGCTCAGTTGGCGTAAGTCATAATTAATTTCTTCTGCGTCTTCAGTGCACAAAAGGCTGAACGTCACGTTGTTATACCGTGTGGTGTGTGTGTGTGTGTGTGTGTGTGTGTGTGTGTGTGTGTGTGTGTGTGTGTGTGCGTGTGCGTGTGCGTGTGTGTGTGTGTGTGTGTGTGTGTGTGTGCTACGGTCTGTGTGACAGCATGGGGTAGCAGTCCCCCCCACGTCACGGGTATACTGGTATGGTTGAGTGGAAACTTGGCCAGCTGTTTCATTATTGACCAGCTCACGTCATACTTTCCACCTTGTCCTCTTGATTTTTAAATTCTTTCACACTCTCACAAAAAAAACACAAAGCCCCGGTTCTCTCTCTTCTCTGATGTTTCCCGTCCCCTAAATACCATCTGTTTTTTTGAGCCAGGAGGAGAGCAGGTTGTAGATGAGCATGTGTTTTTGAACACTTTACTTTTTAAGAACACATAATATCGTGTTATTACATTCCGAAAGTAGTACCTCCGCTACTAGGATATATAACAAATATATAAGTCCAATATTTCTTCATTCATTGAAATAACGTTATTTACATTGACACTAGCCAGCTTCTAGGAGTGCCTTGGCTCCCTCGTCCTTTTGAGTTCTCATTGTCTGTGGTTCCAGTTGGGTCTGAGCGTTGTGTCACAGAGTCTGTGTTTTGTTTACATTCTGCCTTGCTCCTGCTTTGACCCTCTGAAGGATCTGGTGTCTCTCTCCTTCTCTTTGTGTCCTTTAATGGTGGGCTTCATAGTAAGCTCCCCAGACAAACTGGTGTCACACAGAAGCATTTCTCGGTTATTGTTTTGATAGGGTTCCTGGAAATATCATTCAGTGAAGTACCTGAAACGTCGCTCCCAGATCCAGCGAGAGTCCATTCCGATTAGGATATTTGTTTGCAATACGGTGTTCTGCTATGATTCACAAGCAGGCCCGGAGATAGATTGTTTGTTATGGAAGGGTTTACCCGTTTGTCTTTAGGGTTGTCGCGAAGCTATGGGGTAGTATGTTGACTGTCCATAATGGGAGGCCAATGAAAGGTTTTGTGTGTGTGTGTGTGTGTGTGTGTGTGTGTGTGTGTGTGTGTGTGTGTGTGTGTGTGTGTGTGTGTGTGTGTGTGTGTGTGTGTGTGTGTGTGAGATTATCAGCTCAATTATTTTTCTAAACCTTCTTCATATGTCATTGCAGGACCGAGAGCTGAGGCCAGAGGAACTGGACGGTATGCTATGTTTAGTAATTCAAGTTTTCATCTACAATTTCAACGTCTCAATAAAAATGTATTCGCAAATATTTAGCTTCCTTCAATTTAAGTTGTAAATAATGGCGTTTAGAAGAACAAAAACAAACTCACAGCATTTAAACAACTCAAATTTGATTTTTTAGAAACAGCTCTTTCAGATTTGAGAGTTTGGGATGTTCAATATTTTAGATTATTATATGAAAAAATGGAGAACTCAAATAGATTCATTGAATATTTGTTTAAGATTCACCATATTTATTCAGTGTTGACAAAAATAAAAGTAATTATCTCTCTCAACCACTCTGTGTGATTGCTCCACAGAGTTGCGGGATGCTTTCAAAGAGTTCGATAAGGACAAAGATGGCTTCATCAGCTGTAAAGACCTCGGGAACTGCATGAGGACCATGGGATACATGCCCACCGAGATGGAGCTCATCGAACTGAGCCAGCAAATCAACATGAATCGTTAGGGCTATACATTCTATGGTTTCCATACCAAACCATTGAACAACATGCTAATAACATTGTGCTCATTGGTCGTTACTGTTTTCTGATTACATCCAACTTAATAATGTTCTTTGTTTCTGAAGTGGGTGGACATGTGGATTTTGAAGATTTTGTGGAGTTAATGGGACCCAAACTTCTGGCTGAGACCGCTGATATGATCGGTATAAAGGAGTTGAAGGAGGCCTTCAGAGAGGTAGGCCACTCCCGACAGACACTTTGCAAGTCAAATGATGGCTGCGGTCAGCTCTCAGCTTCTATTGACATATCTCTCCTTTCTATTGTTCGGTGGGTCTTTATCTCTTCTGAACACACAGTTTGACACCAACGGGGACGGGGCAATAAGCCTCTCTGAACTGAGAGAGGCAATGAAGAAGCTGCTAGGTCAACAGGTGAGTGTTCCGTTGCTTCTCAGATACTAGATAACTTTTCTATGGCTACACCCTAATTATTGCTGTTATACCCCAAGGTGCATTATTGGCTAAGACGGCCAGTTAGGGCTTTAGACAAGATACATTTAGAAATCTTGCGGGTGAGAATTTGAGAAAGGACATTTCTAAACATTAATTTACCACGCCATTTATTTTCAGCAGGTGTGTCCTAAAGACTTGGAAGACATACTCAGAGATGTGGACCTGAATGGAGATGGGCTGGTTGACTTCGAAGGTAAACTCTCTTATCTTTCCTCCCAGTGGTCAGTAAAAGTCCTCCATATTTGTAGTTCTTCATGATCTCCATCCTCCTACCCTTCTGTTACAGAGTTCGTCCGGATGATGTCTCGATAGGACAGACTGATTGATCACATTCTGTCCAGTCCCCTTTGCCCCATTTTCCGCCCCGCCCCCCCCCCCCCCCCCCCCCCCCCCTCATCCATCCATCACCCCGGGTAGCGAAGCGAGCAGCGCTGCTAAGAGCTCTGAGCCATTCAAATACAAAGTCACTGGATTAAACTAAAACTGCTTGAACTTTCTAGAGGAGGAGGAAGCAGAGGAGGAGTTCCCCCCCGTCTCCTCAAAAGGTTCACCTCGAAGGGTGTTCTTCCTTGAGATGCTCTCAGTTTAACTGAGGCCAAACCTTTTTGTAGCCATGGCAGATGAGATTGTCAAGGACGAGGGGCGATCCTTTTGCACCTCAGTTCTCACAAGCTAAATAATAGGATTGTCAATGCTTTTCGTTTCTGTTCGACCTCGACATGGCAATACAATGTGTCCCGTGGAATATGTAAAATATATATGTAAAGGAAGGGTTGATGGCCACGGTTTGGGTCTATGTCAAACAAGCCATCGTCTTCTCCACCTGAATGTGACATGGCTGATTGTCCTGCAACCAAGAAGTCTGCTTCTTACGTAGAGTGCATCACTGCTGTGTATCTCTGTAATGTGCCACGTGTTGAAACTCTGTAGTTTGATGGAAGCTTACTGTTTTGTTTGTACGTTAGCTCATGAAACCAGCAGCTGTGGTGTTTCACATTGAAAACTGTCTGATACCAGTTGTGTTTGTAATTTCAGATGTAACATCCAAACCTGTGCAGGGTATCTCCAGTGCATCTCATAATACTATCCAATGTGTTCATCTGACAGGGGTTTCATTCAGATCCATCGAGCCCCTATCTTCTGTGTCACCTGGGTTAACCTGTTGATCTTCTAATGGGGGTGTGGTCCAAGCAAGAAGAAATGCATGCTGGGATATAGTGAAGTCAGCAGGTTGCCCTCACTTAAAGTCAAGGGGATTGTACAAAGGGGGCAGGAGTTCCCCAGGTGATGGTAGCTCTGCACGAGTGTCTTAGCAAAACAAATGTGAATACCATATGTTCTTTGGTTGTTTACCAAATCATACATATCGGCTGTGCACAGGATATCACATTAAAATGAACTCAATAGCAACATTTTTCCCGAATCGGAGCACAGGACTATCTGAGACAACCGTTCTGCCTCACACTGCCTCTTCCTCCTGGTCTGGGGGAACCACAAGACACACACATTGCGTTCTGATTTATTCCTGAAGCAGAATGGATTTACTGTCGTAGCTGTTTGGTATATCGAATTATAAATGTTGATGTCTTTAGTGGTAATTGTCATGCATGCCAAAGAGAGGTTTAGGAATTGTAATATGCACATTTGCATTTGTGTCATAAAGAAGAAGCAAAAACTAATCTTGCCAAGATAACCCGAGGGTATCAACTGATGTTTACACTGAAACACAATTGAGTGTTGTTTATGGGAACACACACTAGATAAACACGCAAACGTGATTCTGTGATTATGCTTTGATGAACACATGTTGATCAACAAATAACCGTGTTAGTATACTATTGTGTGGGTGTGTTTGCGTGAACACGTGTGTTCATAACATTTGGAGCTCTACGCTAATCAAGGTACGAGAGGTTATTTTGGTCATACAAATAAGGATACACTGACTACGCCCATAAGCGACTCAAATGTCTGTTACTACGGCAACAATACCCATGCATATCTTTCGGCTAACCAAACCCAGAGTGCACCGCGTGCACGCTGTGTTGGACTCGTCTGATTGGGTACGATTCTGAACATTCCAAAGTTCGTGAGGATCAAACATCCACTAGACCTTTAATAACGAACGCATGTCAACAATTGCTGTTATTTTATACTTTAATTTCGAGATGTAGGACTATTCCTTTTGTCGGGTTTTGTCTCCCGCTGATCCAATAAACAAATTGCCTGCTATTTATTCATTCATGAATTATTATTATTATACAAACATAATCGTTTATTTAAGTAGGCCTACGTTTTTTGTTCATGTAGGCCTATGCATGAAGAATTGTCGAAGCTGGGGAAAAGACGCCGCCAAAACCCCAAATCTATTAATATGAAATATACATTTCTTCCGCCTGCTGCCAGCTAGATGAATATTTCTTGAGCTCTCAACCAAACTACACTGCCCCTGACCAAGGGGGCAGGCCTTGTCCTCTGGATTCCGCCTCCTGCGTCTTATGATACCAGAAAAAACGATAAAGAGAATGAATGGGAGCTTTCACTTTTTAGTTCATATTAGAGACAAAATCGAAATATGGGCTTTTATAAAGATGAAATGATCCGTCTCTCAACGTTGATGCAACATTGTTTTCCAGAATATGTATTTCAAATCGTTAAATATTTAAATGTCATATAATTGTAAAAGGTAAACCATAGTATGCCCGTTTCCTATGTATGGTAATTGCACGCGCAATGATGGGTAATTCATATAGATATCTGATTGGATAGAAAGGCTGTCACTTATTAGGAATAGTAGCTAGCATGTTAGGTAGCACTGCCCCTTCCCCGCTGTAGCTAGAAGCTAGCTAATGGTTGAATGCACATTGAATGAAAGTCAACGTCAGTTTATTACAGTGAGACGACCAGCGACCAAATAAGATCTGCAAATTGAGTCATCGTAGGCTATACGCCGTAGGTAGCTAGCGAGTCTGTTTTTATAAGAGATACGATTACAAATTGCAAAATATAGGCTGACTCCAGTTTTGAAAACGAAGGTAAAGGTAAGACATTGGACGTTTCGGTGTAGCTTTCACAGCCCAGTGGGTGAGACAGGTGACGTTAGCCGTCGGAGGAACCAACACGACAAACTTATTACACGTGTCCGTTTTAACCCGGTTAACTGTGGGCTAACACCTATGTTTTGATGGTGGAAGTCATTATTTTATTGACTATTTCTTGTTTTTAGGCCGACGATTTCTGCCGGCGACTCGTAGTGTTTCCATTAGCATGTCTGCTATCAATATCATGTTACATCCAGCGTAAAGTCATCCTGACGGGGGGGCTAGCAACAAACGCTTGACATCTGTCTCCATTGGGACTCGGAATTCATTTCGGGAAGCTGTGCATACTGCAAAAAAAAAAAAAGACCACCAGCTAGCTAGTCATCCAGCTCCAGTGGGCACCGACACAGGCTGTGTTTCTCCCGGCGTCCTAGGACCAAGCTCCGCATGGCCACGCAGCGAGCCACGGCGCCCTGGGCTGCCTGGCTAGGGACCTCGGTGCTGTCGCTGCTATTGTACCGGTGTTGGGCTGACGGTGGGGGGCCCAGCCTCGCCGAGCGAGTTATATGGGCAGTGAACGCTGGAGGGGAAGCGCACACAGACATGCACGGCATCCATTTCAAAAAGGATCCCCTGGAAGGGAAACTCGGAAAAGGTGAGTGCATGACAACCGGCGATGTGCTCGTATTAACAAGTGCTTTATTCAAATGGGTGATTTTAAAACGTAATGTTGAATGCATGCACAGTGGCTGGCTTCCTCGTAGGAATGTATTGCCGTTTTTCGAGAAGCAGATTGTGCCATGGTGGTTTCCGCATTTAATCAAAAGCCAATGACAAGTCATCATAGCCTGCTTTGGCTCCGCCTCTCGCGTGGCTGGTGAGGAAGTAGACACTACAGGTTTTCCCATTTGCCTCAGGATTTGTGTGCTTAGCAAGATTAGAAATGACCATCAATATAAACTAACAGAACGACAGGGATTATTTACATTTCAGGACAGTATTTTTACCGATTGTGCTAGAGCAACCGACAAAAGGCCAACACATTATTTTAAGTCAGAATACTAGAATGCATTAAATTAATGCTTATAAGCAAGCATTGCCTTCCCATCATAAAGATGCATTTTACAACCAAGATCTATGAAATAAACTGCCATTTTTAGAGAACCACTCTCAAAAAGCCTAGTTTAAATGCAACATCTATCAATCCTGTAACCACTTTGGTGTACCGTACTCTCCTTGGTTGATGGGTGTGGAATTAATATTAAAATAATCATCTTCTTACTTTCCACCCTCTAGCCTCTGATTACGGCGTGCGCCTGCCTATCCTGCGCTCGAGTCCAGAGGACCAGGTTCTATATCAGACGGAGCGCTACAACGAGGACACTTTCGGCTACGAGGTGCCCATCCGAGAAGAAGGGGACTACATATTAGTCATGAAGTATGCAGAGGTCTACTTTGCTCAGTCTCAGCAAAAGGTAGGCTATTTATAAAAAAAAAGCGTCTTATTCAACCCCTGTAGCACCTCTTGATCTCTGTAGATTGTCTGTGCATTTTTTTTACAAGATTGTTGTGTAAATTGTGTTGATCTGACCTAGTGATACTGAAAGATAGAGGGCACTCCTCTTAGTCTTTGGGTGTGTGTGGTGGGTGTGGGTTGTTTATGTGGTAGTCTTACCATCTAGCCCAAATGTATGACTTTTAATGGCATGGCAGCAAGTCTATCAAGTCCAACCACATAGGGAATGTTCAAAGCAGCGGTCGGTTGTACACACGGCCGCAAACTCTTGCTTTTCGAGTTGCGTTGGAGCTCATTCTTTTTTTATCTATATTCACAGGTGTTTGACGTGCGTCTCAACGGCCACGTGGTGGTAAAAGATCTGGATATCTTTGAGCGTGTGGGTCACAGTACAGCCCACGACGAAATAGTCCCCTTCTCCGTCCGCCGGGGCAAGCTGAGCGTTCAGGGAGAGGTTTCCACCTTCAATGGCAAGCTCAACGTGGAGTTTGTTAAGGTGAGCGTTTGTTTTGTGTGTCTTTGCATATGCACATAGGCGTAACACTGTATTTTGTAAGGCTTTGATGTGGGCACAGTCCAGTGAACATCCAGATGTTGATGCGGCTAATGAATAGCCTATCCCTGAGGGATATGAGTAAGTTGTAAGTGTTACTTTCATTTGGGACTTCCTGTTTCTGTGGGCTGTTTTGGTTCGCTACAAGTGCAGGTGAGGAAAGCCATATTCAAATGACTGAAATAACGCTGATTACAAATTGATATAAACATGAACATATCCAATATTTGCCGTGTCTGAAGATGTGCAGGGTCAGCTCTTGTTATTCCCGCCCCCGAGAAGCTCTGAGGGACTTTTCTTTTTTTGTCGTCTACAAATGTAATCCCAGCAGTCAATATTCACACGCTCAGGGAAAGGTGACAGCTGTGATCATGGTAATAATATGATGCATTAAAACGGTCATTTGTACTGTTTGCAGCGCTATGCTAAGTATTGCAGGGATGATCAACTAGATAATCATTGATATTGATATAGGTTGGCTAACTGGAACATGGGTTGGGTTCATAGACTAAACACTCATGTACTTTGGGATGGAAAAGTCAGAGGATCTGATGGAGTTGTACATTGAATGTAATCATGCACTAGGTAGGTATACCTAGTGCATGATTACTAGGTATACCTAGTAATCATATATCTAGTAATCATGCACTAGGTATATGATGTGCACAGGTTATTATAAATGTTACCTAATTGTTACCTAATTGGGTAGGTAGGTTATTAGGTAACCTACCGGTACCTATTGTAGGTTACCTAATAGGTAACCTACAAAAAAGACTGGTATTTAGAGAGCAGTATTTTTCTTTTTAAATGAGTTTACACAGGGTAGGATAAGCGGGATGATAAGGATGTCTTGTTTCCAAAGAGAGGATGTTTTTATCTTTTGATATAGAAATGTTTTGCCCAATCTGAATCTACAAGGGATGTTTTTTCTAACACCGTCACTATCTCGTGTTTTTCAGGGTTATTACGACAACCCCAAAGTCTGCGCTCTCTACGTCATGAAGGGAACACTAGAAGGTGAGCCCCCATATCACGTTCAGCGGAGCTAATCCTTGCTATATAATCCGAACAGATTGTTGACAAAATGCTCTTCCTACATTGAAAATGGTTTTAAGCCCCCATCTTTTCTCGTGCCACAGATGTACCGAAGCTCCAGCCCCACCCAGGCTTGGAGAAACGCGAGGTGTTGGTGGAGGAGGAGGAAGAGGAGGAAGACCCTGAGGTAGGGGAGGACAGCGGCAAGAAGAGCACCTCCGCAGCGCCCAAGAACCGCGTCCAATCAGGGCCCCGGACACCCAACCCCTATGCCGCCGACAACAGCAGCCTCATGTTCCCCATCCTTGTGGCGTTTGGCGTGTTCATCCCCACACTGTTCTGCCTCTGTCGGCTCTGAGCATCTGGCAACCAGAGGAGGAGAGGTGGCGGGGAGGGTGCTAGGGCAGGGGTCTAAACGGACAATAAATGGAATAGCGAGAGAGACGGAGTGAGTGAGGGGGACAGAGAGAGACGCCATGGGATGAGTTGAAGATGACATTACTGCTACAAAAGCATACATACAGGAGATGGAGGCAGGAGGATGGTGTTTGTTCTCAATTGTTTTGTTTTTTTAAATATGGTGAAGGTGCAAACCAGTTACCAGGGTGTGTTTCTTTTTTGGTTTTTTGGTTTTGCAAGAAAACTGTAAGGGGAGGCGGTTACCATGGGATTTTACTGTTGAATGTGTAGGTGCTGGGGTGATCGTGTGATTGTGTTCAACATCCATTGGCGCTGGCCCTGAACAAACTTACTTGCATCCTTTTCACCAACACAAGACGTGGCAAGATCTAGAGTTAATCTGTCTTAAGTTGAACACCACATGTTTTCTTGAGTTGTACAAAACATGGGTTACGGTTGTGGACCTATGTTCTAGTGCAGGGTTTAGTAACTCAAACATTGGACACTTGCTCTGCATAAGTTTCAACACACACTCACTGAACTCAAACTTCTAAAGGAGAACTAATTGGGTGTTTTAACAGTAAGCACAGTAATTGGCTAATGAGAATACAGTGGCCATTTGATACTGTTCATATTTCATTTGTGAATGATTTTGGCTCTCTGTAGTGTGCTACTGATTATAACTGTGTACAATCACATTGGCCAGTATCCTTCCCCACATCTCTTAGTTGTTATTCAGGGAGTATATACTCCCTGTCAGCTTTTTTTTTACAAGATTTATGCTTTTACAAACATAAAACAGTTGGGCATCAAAAATCAGTTCAGTCCTTGACAAACAAAAATTCTGTCTAGTTATTTTTTTTTAAAATTATTTTAGATGGAGCTATAAACTATGAAGTTATAAAAAAAAGTTGCATTCACTTTTTTTAGGGCAATCGTTATTCAGGTCCCTTAATCGCAGTGGATGATTGGCCATATTTTCATTGATGTTTGAATGGATTACGTTGCCATTGCTGTCCTTACCTTCACATTGCATTAACAGCTCTGAGTGCTACATGGACACTGCCTTGTTTTGCTGATAAGCACACGCCTTCCATTTGTTTCACCAAAGAAACATTTCTGTTATTTAATGGAGGAATTGTTCAGCATTCAGTCCCCCCAAACCAGATCAAGGTGTGCGAGTGGAATCCCAGGATGAGCATGCTTAGACGTATGCTGTTTTATTATTTATAGAAGAATCGATCTAAATGAAAATGAGCTGCTCGCCAGTCTTAAAACAATGTTGCCAAGCGTTTGTAATTGTAGTCTTAAAATAGTTTTGTCTTTCTTTTCGTTTGGCGTTGTGGAAATGGACAGTGGATCTGAGTTGTGGACATGACGGTGCTGATCACGGCTATGAACTGAACACAATTATTTATTTAGGGACTGGTGGCGCAGCGATTAGCAATGTTTCCTCGCTGGCAGGACGTCCAGGGTTCGAATCTGACTGCAGGCTGTTCTGCCTGTGTTAATTTTGGGTTGCTCTGAGTGCTCCTGGTTACCGTGTCCAGTCCAGGGCCCTTGGCAGGCCGCAGGCCCCCGAGCAGCCATCAGGGCCCGATCTTTCACCACAGCTGAAACAGGGCTATCTGAAATTAATAGTATGTGCTTTGATAGACCCAACAGCGTCTAAGAAGGTATGGTGAACATCATCCACTGTTGGGCCATGCTTCCTTTTTATACATCAAAATTGATCCCATTGAAATAAGTTTCGGGGTATGTTTTGTTTTAACGGTGAGGTATAGGGGTAAAAAACGGAATTATTCAAAACCAAAACGTTAGCATTCGTTAGGTTGACTTATTTTTAATTTTTCATTACTCTTGCTTTAAGCTTTTTTTGTTGCCTGTGAGGTGTGCACTGAAAGCATGTGTATCGTGTGCGCTTTGGGAGACGGCTCAGCTGTGGAGTGACTCGGGATCCTCTGTGGGTTCTGAGCACTAGCAGGGTCGCTGTTGCTTCTGGGTGCTGTCAGAATCTCAGTCCACTTGAATGGACCCTGGAAACAGACGAAAGCCTTTACTGTGTCTGCCTCTTTCTGGTAGATATGGTAGCAGGCCACCTCCTCACCCTCACCATGGGTCATGTCTGCACACACTCGGCCCCTGGACGGCGACAGCCCCCTTTGGTTCTTCTACCGTAACTGAAGACGGGTTTTTCTTCCGCTCCGTTGGCGAACAGTGGTTTTTATGTATCACATTACTTCCATTAAGTGCTAAGCTCTTCACCAAGGAGGATGAATGTTGTAACTTTGCCTGTATACCTTTTCCGGTCTTCAAAACCCCCAAGACTGTTCTACTATTGGTTTGGCTCTTCGTTGACAAACGGTCCAGGTCCTAAGTATTCCCCTCCACCCCTCAATCCCCCCTCCCTGTTTATTGCTGCCACAAAAATAGTCGTTTTCCATGTCGGTTTGTTATTGGCGTTTTGTTTTCTTGTTTTTAAGATATACCTAATGCGAGCACCTTTTTTCTTTCCCTTAAAGGTTGCAAGAAGTTAATTTAATTCAGCACCAAAGTCACCACTTTGTTTAATAAATCAAATCTTTCTACACGGTTGCTTGTGTATATAAGGTACAAAATTATTATTTTTATAGCGTAACAGTAGTCACCCTTTTTTTCTGTTTAATAAAAAAATGATGTTACTCTTTTCCATTATTTGTTTTTCTGTCATGTTAAAACATACATGAGGCCTTTTTGCTGAAGTAGAAGTATTGTTGGTACGAAATAAATCGTGCAAAAAATGACCAGATGGTCGAAACTCAAAAGAAAAGTAAAATATTTGAATTTTCCGATCTAGTATGTTTTAAATGTAAATTTTATCAAGAGCGGGGCTAGTCTGGAGAGATGTTGATTCATGCTCAGATTTATATGTTTTGAATTGTTTCCTCAGGATCTTTAATTTGTTTTTATATGTTTAACTTTTTATTGGTATTGGTGTTGTTTTGCACTGCCTCATTTATGTTCAGATCACGTGTCATTCTGTGTATGTTTTTTTTTTTCCTTTGTTGCCTTGATTATTGAATACATTGTGCTTTGCCACCATGTCGCTTTGTGTCCCTCCTTTGTTGCCCTAACATTACATGAGTTGAGCTTTTTTTCTGTTCCACCTAGATGTTTATCACACTCCGCCCCTATGGATAGTGTGAGGGAAGATCAGTACACAGTAAACCTGTTTTTAATAACTATTCAATGAAATCAAAATACTTCAGTGCTGCAAAGGATAAAACTTATTTTTTAAGGAGTGAGTAACAGTTAAATGAAAGCAGTTTTAGCAGCAGATTTAAACCCGCCACTGCCAGAGGATAATGTAGGTGTCTTCAATTCTTTCAAAATAAGAGCAGAGTGAAGACAATGTTTTCTCTCTTCTAGCTCCAGATGTTCCTTACCAAAGAACAAACTTCCTTCTAGGTCACATAAGTCATATTCCAACAAAAATATCCATGTATTTTCTTGCTGGGGAATAAACGTGGAAGATTTTGGTATGTGTTGCTTATTTTTATTCTATAAAGAACCCATTACTTTTTTTAATGCGGTTTTTGATCAAATCTTATGTTCAGCAGTCCAAACTACATTATTGTATCCTAATATTGTAGTGGTTGGAGACGGTTTTGAAATAAAACCTTAACACCATCATGAAACCTGTCCCACACCGGTCTCAACTGGTCTACCATCATGTATATCTCATTGTATTAAAGAGAGTCAAAACAAGAGTCCCATTGAGATGCAGGAGTAGTTCAACATTGCCTCCGAGACCCCTGCTCTCACTCACTGATGTTGCAAAGTGGGGAAAATGTGGATAAATGCTGTCTCTTTTTAATAAATGTGCTATTTTATCTAACTTGTTTCTGCTGTTATTTATATCGGTGGTTATTTTCTTGTGTATGGATTAGTCTAGATGACCAGATTAACATTTGTATTCAAATAACCTTAGTCAATCGTAAGAAATGTGAGCTCCACTGCCTTGTTTTTATCATTAATGGTGAACGGTCTGATGTGAGGATTCTAGCATTCAACAGTACTGCCTTGTGTTTGTCCAGATGTTGATCCCTGCAACCACCACCAGCTAACCTCGTAAACAAACCAAAAACGGCTGCTCCATAGCTTTTCACATATATTTATTATTGCAAATGTAACGTAATACAATCTGATCCTTTCATAAAATTGACGAAAATATACATTTAAATCTGGGACATCTGGTTTTATAATGGCATAATAAATCCAAGAAATTTATGTATGACCATCAAAAAGTTAGTCTATATGAAATATACACTATTTACATACCAATTACACATGAATAAAAGTACCATAAACACATTCATAAATAATATATCTGCCATCGGTGAAGTGCATTACTTTGCCCGACATTGTATGGATGTCGGTGACTTGTAGCCCCAGTGAGAGAGAGAGTTCGACTGTGACTTCACTCCATGAAACCCAACTAGAGTCTTTAACACATGCTCTATACGTGTTCCATACGCTCCTTTTCAGTACGATAGAGCGATGAAAGGCATGTGCGAGAGACGCAGGCCTGCATGCTCACAGGGGACGGCCTGTCCCTCATGGCTGCAGCTGAGGGCCAGGCCCAGCTCTAGAGGAGGGGGTGGCGGCCTGCGGCTCAAGCCTTCCCCCCACACATCATCCTCGTCAGTGTCCTGCAGTGACTGCTGGCCTGGTGCTTGTGGGGGACCCCCCCTGGATCGCACCCCCCACCGCAGCATGTTCATCAGGCTGGAGGCCCCCCCCCTTCCTCCACCAGCTGCTGCGGTGTCCGCCAGCCCCTGGAAGAGAGGCAGTAGGTCCACCTTGAGCTCCACCATGTCCCCCCGTGGCCACACCTCGTATCTGGGGGGTTGGGAGGGAGAAGGGGGTTTAGAAAGTGTTCTTTCATAGCCTTTGTGTTGAGTTTTCAAGGTGTGTGTGTGTGTGTGTGTGTGTGTGTGTGTGTGTGTGTGTGTGTGTGTGTGTGTGTGTGTGTGTGTGTGTGTGTGTGTGTGTGTGTGTGTGTGTGTGTGTGTGTGTGTGTGTGTGTGTGTGTGTCAACACGTAGATATGAGTCCATGAGTGAAACCATTTTGTTGACAGTAAACACGCTCTGCCCTTACCTTGTGGGGAGATTGCGCTTCGCCAGGAACAGCAGCGCAGGGTGAATGGAAAGGTGTTGTTGGTGGAAAATCTGCAGATGAAGTTCAGCTCTCACTATGGGCATTGATAGCACATCTGGGCTTAGGAGGAACTCTGCGTGTGCACCTGGGGGGGACAAAACAAAAAATGAGTGTTCATTCTTCAAATGTATCCTGTAGGGCTTTACAAGGTTTTTGGCACATATAAGCACAATACGTAATAGGTAATTTACTTTCTAGTTGAATGGTGCGTAAGGTTTGGTCTACTTTAGCTTACCTTCGCGCAAGTGTCCTTGGATGCCTTTTACGTTTCTGCACAGGAACCCTTCCTGACAGCAGCGATACGCCCGTCGGACGAAATTAAAAAGCGACTTCCCTGGGAAAACAGCGCTCCGAGGTCCTCCCTGAGCGAACGACCTAACGCGGAGGCGTAGTAACGTGGCCCCTTCCGCGGGCTGCGCGGTGCTCTCCCTCCAGGGAGCGTTCAGCTCAGCGCAGGGTTGCCGGTGCGCATCCATCACCTCCCTCTTCAATCTCTTCACCATGTGTAAACGCGGGTTCGACCTGTAGGATTCCTCTCCGGTTTGTGGTAACGGTGACATATATTCCCTCGTTTCACCTAACCGATCCATAAGTCCACTGGCGCTTGTCACCACCGTGAAGAAACACAGTAGGGTCCGGGGGCACGCCATGGCGACTTCTCAGGGGCCTCTTCCTAGGGGGAAACTTGTTGGGGTTGTGCGATGACTTGGGGGTTGCCCCTGTGGCTACCCTATATATCTCCAACCACAATGGGGGACACTTGCTACTTAGAATTTGAATCCTGGCCCTCGTCATTGTCCCTCCCCTCTTTTTGTTCGGGTTCTTCACCACCCATTGATCCCCCGCTGCTCTCTCCTAATGCGCGTGCATAATGACCCCCCGCCGCGTCTTCTTAATGCGCGTGCATAATGAGGCGCCTGGGATGGCCCGCCTCCTCCATTCACATTCAGCCGCTCGGCTAATGACAGCCATTACGCTACAAGCCTCTTGTACTGGACGCATGTGAGGTTGCGGAGACTCATTCTAATAACCTCAACTCATGATTAGGACTTTATATGTGCATTTTGTCCTACTTTTAATTTGTGCAAAGTCAAAACACACAGATCCCTAACTACTCTTAAACATTTCGCCTCCCAACCCGCCATTCAGGTGACGTGGGTAATAAACAATGAGGGCCGCGGCGGCCCGGTCACATGCAAACTACCGGGGCCTAATGAGGCGACGGGGCCCTGTGGATCAAAAACAAGCGGTTACAAAAATAGCTCTACTGCAACTCCACAAAGCGGATTATTTATGTATTTAATTTATTTATCGACGTTCGGTTTCGAATAAAGGCGTGAATCGAAAAAGTAAACCTGTTCTTTTCGCAAAGCCTTTAAACTATTTATGAACGACACACAATGACATTGTCCTATGGTTGTTTAAGCTTAACACTTCATTTACATTAATAAATACTATTTAAACTCTCTTCTGGGTTATTGTCATTAAAAAAATGCATGTTAATTAGCAAAATGCATTGAAAACACTGCGTTGTATTTATGCAATACTGTTGGGATTTTATAGAAGACTCAATTAATTAGGCAGATTGGAACATAATTAGTCTATTATGCTTCAATAAAACACAAAAAGAAAAGTATAAGATTTACATTCAACACACGGCCTGAACTGAAACGTGATTTTTTTTGGTTGACAAATGTTAACTTTTACACACTCTGTCCTCAAAATGTCAAAGCAGGCTTTCATCCAGAATTAGTTAGTCAAATCCTTCCCAGCAGAGATTAGCGGAAGCTACAAAAGACCCTTGGGACTCCTGCAGAGGTTCAAGCACCAGCTTTCACCTCCCGCTTAACACTGTGATCAGAGCGTCGGGGTGGGTGGGGGTCGGCCCCCCTCCCCCGCCCCGGGTCAGAGGAGGCTGACCCCGTGTTTGAGCAGCCTGTGGCGGGCCTTGCTGGGCAGGGTGAAGGCCGTGTCCTGGTGGTTGGGGACCCCCGAGTTGCGCAGCGCCCCGCCGTACTGCAGGAAGTAGGTCTCCTGGGCCACGCTGCGGGTGGCGTACACCGCCGTCCGGGCGCTCCTGACACACACAAACACACACACACACACACACACACACACACACACACACACACACACACACACACACACACACACACACACACACACACACACACACACACACACACACACACACACACGTTAAGAAAACATTCTCATGCATAATGTGCATGAGACGCTTGTGATATGTTTTTTTCTGGGTTTTAAGGTGAGCAGAATGGCCTCCATGGTAGGTAAATGCTGCCATGGTGGATAAATATATACAATGAATGAAGTTTGACTACTGGGGGTAAGGGTAAAGCCGTGGTTGAATCCCATGGCTACCCTGTGACATCTTGACAAGGGACACAACAAAGTGTTCAATATTTCACAACCCCCCCCACTCCCAACACACACACACACACACACACACACACACACACACACACACACACACACACACACACACACACACACACCTGTGCCTTGCTGACCTGATAATAGCCTCCTGCAGAGCGTCACTGTTACAGAAATGCGTGTGTAGCAGCGATGTGGCGCGGACAAAGGAGTGGTCCTGGTCTCCCCCTGCTCGACCAGACACGTTGGCTGCAGGGAGACACAACAACAAGGGGGTCTCTACTGGAAAGGCTGCGGCTGTGCACATACATGCATGCTTTACAATGCGTTACACAGAAAGGGTTGGACAATATGAAGCACAAATTGGAAATCTACAAATGAACTACAGGGTTTTACGTTTCATCTCAAAACCCCTTTAACAAGGAAGGGATTGAAAACCCATTCAACAAGGAAAGGAGTGAAAACCCCTTAACTAGTTAAGGAGTGAAAAACACTTAACTAGGAAGGGGAGAAACTCCCTTTAACTAGGAAAGGAGTGAAAACCCCATTCCTGGTTCAAATTTAATAAATAATAATACCAGTACAGTACTGGGGAAACTGAAAGTCAAAGAAGGTTATTGGGTCTCACAAATTGAGGGTTGTACACAAACGATCATGACTTTTAAAAAACAAGCACTCACTTGTCAGGGTGTTCTGAACGCAGTCATAATGAGCAAAGGTGTAGGGCCCCTGAAGTCCGGGGGGCCCCGGGGCCACCGTCCTCAGGTGGGCCTCCAGTCCGTTTAGGGACGCCAGGCTGCTGTGATACTGGATGCAGAAAAAACACAGAAAGAAAAGGGGCGGGGCTTACTAGCTGATAAATAGCAACATTAGCATGATAATGCTGAACAACTGCTACTTTATACTCTATCTCTGAGATGAGGAGTCCTTAACTCACTGTTTGGGGTTTGGGTTAACTCGTTAACTAAGTTTGTAAATCTATTAATTAAGCTAAGCTACAAATGGGCCATAATCTGCACTTTAAAAGCAACAACATGAGAGATAACACTTGTTTCTTATAGTTAACCGCAGATCCTTTTCATCTAATCAATATGCTGGCGATAACCTAGTGTGGCACTGTGTAAATGCTGCCGCAAACACTGTTCCGCAAAACTGACGCTACTTAAGTCCCATTCACTAAAGTCCCATCCACTACTCCTCCTCAAAGGAGGAGCAACGTTAACATGAACCACTCACCACTTCCTCCATGGCCTCCGTGTCTCTCTGGAGGTGGGGCTCCACCAGTAGGGCCAGTAAAAGGCCCTTCACCCTGTGCTGGTACAGCGTCATGGGGACCACCGTTCTGTCCTTGACCCCTGCTCCGGGAAGAATGTCGCCCCCGCTGCCTCCGGATGCTGCCCGGCCTTCTGGAGACCCCTCCCGCTCCGGGGCCCGGTGGCCTGCCGGCGGGGGGTTCCCGAGAGGGGAGGCGTCGGTGGGCGGCGGGGCCTCTCCCTGGAATTCCGTCTGGCTGGTGTTTCCGTCCGGGCTGTGAAAGCTGTAGTAGCGCGACTTTTCCAGCGGGCCGTCTTCCTCATCCTCCTCTTCCTGGCCCCCTCTCCGAGGCCCCTTTTGGTTTGTGAGAGGAGAGATCTCCGGGAACCGGGGCGAGGCTGGGGACAGCAGGGGGTCGTTGGTCGGCGTAGCGACCCTCTGCTCGGCCCCCCGGCTCAACCCCGGGGAGAGGGGGGCGTCCAGCCTCACGGGCTTGCCGGGGGGCTCCGGCTCCAGGTCGGGGGTTGACTCCGTCGACGGCGTGTCTGATAACGTTCTGGACAGACGGGTCCTCCGTGGCCAGCTGCCCTGGCTGGGAGTGGAGTGAGGTCTAAAGAGAAGGGGAGGGTGAAACACAGGAGGGTCAGGGGGCCAGTGGAACCAGAAAGGGTCTGGGTTCGAACCCCAATGTTCACTTTCGACCTGTGGGCATCTTTGAACTAGACAATTTACCACAATTTCAAGAAAGTCTTACTTTAAAGGTTGCTTTAACTGTTAAATAATACTAATAGTTTTAATTTAAAGAAGCCTTCCACGCTATTTCTAAGCCCATTGTGTGATTATCTTCATTGTGTGTTCCACTTCATGAACTGAGTATGGTCTCATGACTACACTAGCAAGGCCCAACAGGGTAACACAATCAAATAAACTCAACTCAATATCCCAGTAGGCTGTAATAGTAACCATTCATGTCCTGACTTTAAACAACATCATGCATCCCATTCTAGGAAATAATTTAATGGCCCTCTTCTAGTCTGGATATGGGCGTACTTTTATTTTAATTTATGATAAACTAAACCACAAAAGCCCTCTCTCTGATTTTTTTTAGTTATTCAGCTTCCCTCTTCATTTTAACAAAAGAGCATCAGAAAGGGAAATAGGCGGTCTACCTGGATTCTCTGTCCACAGTAGTGGAGCGCAGGTCTTGAAGTTCCGACAGGGTTAGATGCACGGTAGTGGAAGTCACAGCCCTGGAGAGAGGAAAACTGGAACTCACCCCGTTTAGTCTCTCATCCTGGTACCATAAAAAAATAAAAAAATTGTTAATTAAAAAAAACATAGGACGCGATTTGAGGCCAAATCAGGGGACTGGATTATTTTGCAAAGCGTTATACAACAATGAGCAAATGAGCAGCGCAAAATAATTCAGAAATGAAATGTTCAATTTCAGATGTAAAAGATGTACTAGATAAATAAAAATAAAAGTTAATAAAATAATGAGATTTTGATCAAATAATATTGAGCAAATCGATAATATTGTGTCCAATACTGTTGTGTTGTCCACTTAGGACGAAAGACACCAGTGTCTTCCAAGTAAGTAATCTTACACACACCTTATTGTAGGTTTGAGTCTCGTGGGCCATCACCCTCACTGTAAGACATGGAGGCATCTGAGTGCTCACCACCCTGCGGATACGGGAACGTCAGTTACTCTTTCCAACCAAGCTCTCGGAAATACAGGTTATGTTGAACGTGAAAATTCCTGCTCACCTTCCACGGAATAAAATACAGCCTGCTAACACTAGAGGGCAGCGTTGGCAAGCTTGCAGTATGAGGGCAGCTTTCAGTAGCAGAAGAGGGTCAATCTGAGAACAAGCAGCATTATTAACTGGTGACTTGGTGGATACATTATTCAAGGGGCCGGTAAGGTTAGGCCTTCGGGCCTGTGGACATGGGGATCGAACCCAGGACCTTTTTGAGTGTCAAACCCTAACAACTAGATCCCACGTTAATAGCAGAAACATTTTTGGTTGGTTTACTTAGGATTCAATTATAGGTGAAATC
The DNA here is from genome assembly GCF_026213295.1 of Gadus chalcogrammus. Classification (NCBI taxonomy): domain Eukaryota; kingdom Metazoa; phylum Chordata; class Actinopteri; order Gadiformes; family Gadidae; genus Gadus; species Gadus chalcogrammus. The sequence continues at coordinate 20,697,359 of NC_079417.1, forward strand.
TGATAAAGGAATTAAGTATAGCGTATTAGTTGACATTTCGTTTTATCTGAAAGTGAGTAGGAAACTTAACGGTGAAAATACCTGATGAAATATAATGATCTTGAACAGAGATTTACTAGTAGCCTAATCCCATTGCTTATGAGAGCCACGTACGTGGGTTGAGTCGATGGTCCGCAAGCAGCTGAAGATGTGATGCAGCTCCGTGGCTCCGGCTTGTAGGTAGAAGAGGTACCGGGACCAGCACAGAGCCAGCGTCTCCCTGCTGTTCGTCTGCAGGAAGAGAGTCGCACTGTCTTGGGTAGGACTTCAAAAGGTACCCCACAGGGAACAAGGACTATTCTGTAGTGTTTTTTGCAATTAAGAAGAAGAATATCAACAAGCACTTAGCGCTAGTTGATATTGTACTTTTTAATTGATTGTATACAGTTGAGGTTGTTACCTGGTAGCTTTGGCGGACGGGGCCGTTGTAGAAACAAAACAGTTTGATCAGCTGGTCCAGACGGTCACACATACTCACTGTGGGGAAGTCCATGGCGCAACCGAGAGCCTATGACGAACAGGAATTTAAAAAAAAAAAAGGGATAATGTCCACTATCCAGAGGGGGATGCAACAATTCACATTAGAGGCCATTACGCTCACCCAAAAAAAGTCATCTTCCATTTTAATGGCAAACTTGCTGTGGCGCAGCCGGAGCACCCGGACAGGCGAGGAGGAGAGCTCGGACACACAGCGGCCCACCCCGGCCAGCTGGCCGCACAGCAGCTCTTGCTGGTCCACGGGAGTCTAGAAGAGAAAGAGACGCACCGGTATCGTTAAAACCGTATTCAGAACACTGATCCAACAGGAAGCAGGTCTGCACACTAAAAGACTACAATGCATTTAACTGAGTTTCTGATTAACACTATAAAGGAATAGTCCTGGTGGTATTTCCATGCTTTTGTCAGACCTGCTCTGGGTAGAAGTAGCAGATGCCTTCCCTCGTAGGGTCTCCCTCTCCTTGGACCTTGGTTCCATCGTAGAGGAAAAAGTAAGTGCACCTGTAAAAGTAATAGGGAACAAATTAATTAATTAAAAGCACTCAATAGCCTACACATTTCAAATCATAGAATAGAGAATAGAATACGAAACAGGCACATTGTGGATTTAGGAAAAAGTAAGACGGAAGCCAAATAGCCTACAAAACTTGTCTACGTTTAGCAAAGACGAGTCAAATAAATAGCGCACCTTCCTGAGTTGGCCATCAGTTCAGCCATCACGGAGGAAAAAGCTTTTTGGAACAATGTTTTCCCCTAACTTTACTGCCACTCAGTTTGCCATTGAAACGATGAGTCAAATGACTATTAACGCATCACGATTACCCCTACAACCATGAAACATGGGCAAAGTAACACTTATATCCACGAATACATTCCAATCAACTCAGTACGGCTAAGTTATATATGTAATAAATGCATTAGTTATCCTATTCTTCTTTGGTAATCCAACGTGAGACTGGAGCAAGTTTTCAGGGCGAAAACTACAAGAATGCAAGTAGTCACAAGCAGTGGTCATGTGAAAGTACGGCAAGCAAATGGGACAAAAATTAAATTATCGTTCTACGCGCTATGATCTCGAGCAACCTCTGTAGCAATAAAGCGAGCATCACCCCGGGGAAAACGGCATTTCTTAATCTGTTAATACTTTATAGTCATGGTCTTTGGCAATATTTACTAAAAGTACCAACTTGTTCACCAAATGTGTGATTATAATGTAAATACACAACACATAACCTACCATACATTCAAAATTGTGTCCACAATATATTTAACACACCATTTTTGGCAAAATACATGAAATAATAGGAAGAAAACACATGAGATCAGAGAATTTTTTTTATTTTATTTTCGTTAAGATACATTTGAGCAGACAATTTGATTTCTGGTACAGGACATTGGAACAGTTTGGAGTGCCTTACAGGAGTAGAAGCACAGAGGTAAACAAGATGTGAATGATCAAGTCGACTGCATTGGGAGGATGGTCCATTGGAGACAATGAGGGAAGCTGGTCCCAGTAGGATGGAGGGGTTGTGGGAGGAGGTTGTCACTCGTCGTGTCCCTCATAGCCACCAGGGAGGGCGTTCAAGTGGTCGTTGTGGAAGAGGGAGTGGTTGCCATCTCCCCAGGGAAAACGCTATGAGGAATGGAACAGAAACACTTTACAATATAATTCAATAGTTACACTGAAGGTAAATACTTCCGAATATAGATATTGGTTTGTACATTGATGCACTGAGCACACAGGTTCTTGCGTGTCCAACATTATGATGCTCCGAGTTCCGAATAAGTTAATTTAGACTCGTCCACCTCCCCTACTTATTAGTCTGCTCAGTAGCACCCAAGTCAGTGATATTGTCATATTCTAAATTTGTCAAGGGTTAGACACCTTGTTGGACTACAAGGTGTGTAAACGATATGAGTGTATGTATTGTAGACGGAATACAAGGTGTAAACGATATAAAGTGTTCATAGTGAAGACAATTGTGTACTACAAGGTGTGTAAACGGTATGAAGTGTATGTGGTGAAGACCTTGGTGCGGATGCGCAGGTGGCTGTAAGGGATGAACTCGGGCTGCTCGTGGTGATGCTCCTGCATCTTCAGATACATGTTCAACATGCACACGGCAACACCTGGCAGGGCCACCACGAAGCTCAGGATCTTCCACGTCCGGGCTAGTGGGGGAAACCGACCATTACTAATTTTGGACTAAATAAATCAGTCAAAAACAAAAGAATTGGAGTTGAATTCAGGGAATACCGGATAAGGACACAACTAGACGATTGAGCTTTATACATGGGTTTATGTCACAACTATTACTAGAAAGTAACCAATGGAGTTACAGGGTTTAGTTCCTCTGGTGTGACTATTGTGCTGAATGTTGGTCAGGCAGCAGTGTTAAAAAACATTGAAAACCAGATCCAATACATACTCGATACTTTAACAAGTTGCAAGCATAAATGTTTAGGGCAAATGCAAGTATAATTTTAACTCAATTATTAATATTTTATTCCTATTAACTAAAGTTGCTTTGAATATAGCATAGAATGTGGACCAGGGTCAATATCAGTTAAAGCTTCCTTCTACTTCTATAGCAGAGTGAAACTCCTCTGACTGAGCTGCACTCTCCCAAGGATATTAGCCTGCTAGTGCTAGCAACCTCAGCAAGGTCATTATTCAAAGGAATTGCTGTAATTCTAAGGTAATTTAAACCAACGCAACTTGTATTCTGAACAAAACTCCAAACTCACATGCGTTTTCGGCATGTCCAGCGGAAGCTGCAGCCGAGAGCTGACGCCTCGTTTGGCCAAAAGAGGACCTTAGCAGAGCTTGAGAGAGCTTTCCCAAAGCAGCCATCTTCGTTTCTTGACCGATGTGTGAAGCGGAAGGTGATGCTAGAACCTCTGGGTCACGTGAGAGATCGTTAAACTCTCGCGATTACAGACCCCGCCCTCTAGCGTCAGCCAGAGCTATTTAGACAAGAGAGAAACGGCTCTGGCGTCAACTATTTATAGTTTTTCTGTAAAAAATATTAATAAATGGGACTAACCTGCTCGTACATTCAAAAAAAAATAGTCCCCTATCAAGAACACTTTATTTTAAGATGTTACAATTATTAAAGATTTATATTTGGTGTTTCTTGTGCTTGAATAATTTGGAATCTCACATCGTCCCACTGTAGCCTGGGATACAAACGAATTAAGTCGCATTAACATTTTTATATATAAAAAAGGCTTATTAAAACATCAATGTGGTCCTATTGGTTACACATCAGATATCACACAAATGCCGTGATTTTTACTGGGTTATATTGGTTTTTATTTTTTGTGATTCAATAATAGCTGACGACCATAAAGGTATACTCAATATTTGCATTGAAATGGTTCGACTTTTAGTGCTGCTTTGTTCAGGGAACAGAAAGTGACCCAAAGATATTTTAATGCCGATGAAGGAAAGATACAATTATTAATTGAATATCCGTGGATTAAACTTCCTTGGCTTGTCAGTTTAATAGTTTATAAATATACAGATTGCCAAAGCTTACTATCACATATGTCATATTACATTTACTCATAGACAAACCTTATCTGAATCGATATAACACTTTTCTGAAGTTTTTCGGAAAACAATAAAAAACAAGTATTTGAAAGCATCAAAATAATGTATGTTATAATATGTGTTGTTTATTTCTCTGGTTCTGGATCATCTCTCTAAGCAGAGCAGCGAGTTCAAGAATCAAACGGACACAAGGCAGTTTTGCTCAGAGATTTAACATTTATTCAGACACATAAAGCTTAAAGGGGACATACCACCAGGTGTGAGTGTGATTAGCCTTACAAGCCGTTTCGAAAATCTGCCCCATATGACATCACGAGTGGGCGTGTCCACCTAGATCAGTGCTGGATAGATGAGCAACGTTTCCTTCAGTCCACTGGGTAGGTTCGTAGATTGATCTATCCAGCACAGATCTAGGTGGACACGCCCACTAGTGATGTCAGATGGGGCAGATTTTCGAAACGGCTAGTAAGGCTAAAGGTACGGCCACACTGAACGCGTTACACGCGTAGGATTACGAGTGTAATGCGCCTAACCTGCTGCTTGATCTTTGTGTGTCACAAAAATGGTTCAACCCGCCTGACACGTCTTACGCGCCTACGCAGCTAGATGAGCCCGCCCAAAACTTATTTTCCCCCTCTACTTTTCTTTTGCTCCACAAACATGGCTGAGATCACCACCATCGCTGCGCTGTATTTGTTGTGGGAATTCGAGGAGAGTAGGAAACCCAAACGCTGTCGTGTTTGGGTGCATGACATCCTCCGTATAGGCGCTCACAGCTGGTTGAGTTTCACCACCTCCTCCAGGAACTCAGCCTGGATGACGGCCGGTTCCAGCGGCTAAGCGTCACGCGTAGGAGCATTAAAAGTTACATTTTTTGAATTCCACTCGTAGGTGCGTTGGGCGCGTAGGTGCGTAAAAAAAACGAACTGCTTTTTAACGCATCTTTGCGCCTAAACCAATGGTTCCCTATGCAAAAATGCCAATTTTCTACACCTCTAACGCGTGTAACGCGTTCAGTGTGGCCGTAACTAAATGGTGTGTTCCTGAATACTCGGACGCCAGCCTTCCGAGTTGCACGTTTGACGTCAATTCCGGTCTCGGAGCATTCATAGCATTCCTGTTTGTCTTTGTGATTGTGTCATGAAATTGGCTAGTGGTTGTTTATTGGTAGCTACATTAGCTTCTTTTGCAAACCAGCCCGAAAACAAACAACACAACTTTAGATTGTTTGCACACACAGCAAGACCATGCAATGTATAAATTGGTAACCTTAATATAGTAGCAATGTAATCAAGTGTATACAAAAAATAATAATCTCTGCAAGGGCACAGCCATTTTGTAGAGAGCATCATCATTGCTCTTGGTCGACTCTCAGATCTCCATTTTTTCCCCGCAGCGGAGCAAAACACCAAAACGAAACATCTCTCTGTCTTGACTTCAAGCTGTGGATGCGCGTCTTCTCCGGTGCTTGAGCTGTCCTTCACTCTATGCATCAATCACGTGTGCAGTGCGTCTTCTGTCAACAATGTGCCATGCTTGATTGTAACGAACAAATATAACTAACATATGAACTAAGTAACTTACATATGCATGTCCTTTAATTTACGTGTCAACACTTGCTATATATTATTTATAAATATAAATTATATAAATTATAAATTCCAAAACTTTTCCTCCAGAACTGAACTCCGGCGCATTCGGTAATCGACTTGTGTGGACTTCCTGTAAACACTGACCTACCGGTAATGCTTGTTAAACTGTATTTTTAAATAAACTCTGGGTTTGCAAATTAAGTTGTTGGTGCTTCGTTTACGTGTAGGGACCCTTTAGCAATATTAGTGGTTCAAAAATGCAGATTTGGAAGCGAAACTCTATGCTAAAAAATGCCCCAAGCCAATAACATGGACGCCAAACATTGCACCGGGCAAACTTTAATCCTCGATTTTCAAAGAAAAAGGTATCTGGAGGGCTTATTTGATGGGTTTTCATGCCAAAACAAAGACCCCGGGTTAAATTTTCGCCGGAATTACACTTTAAGGACCACCACAATTGGTTTGGCCAATCCACAACTGGAATCCTGGTGCCGTGCCTGCACTGCACTGTCTGGAACCCTCAGGGTCCAGAGTATGGACTCAAATCAAATGAATATACACAATGCTAGACGTATATATTTATTATATTAAAGGAGAGAAAACAATAACCAAATAAATGATGTGGAGTTTTTCTTTATTCATTTAATTGAGGAGACGTATTGATCCAGTGTGGGCTAGCTCACTGGCAGCGGTAACTTGGGAGTTCAGCGTTTTCTGGGTTGTACTTTGATCGAGCGAAGCACATGGCTGCCAATCGGTCACACTCACAGATGAACATCTCACACGGATCATTTTTACCTGTGCGAATAAAAAGAAAAATATTGCAAAGGATATCTCAGTAAAAAATACCCTATATTTAGTAATTATAACATTAAGTTACTGTGATCAACATCATGTTGTTGATCACATGTTGAATGGTCATAACGGGAGAGACTCACGGCGGCAGGTGATGTTCTTGTTGTGGGAGTCACAGTCGTAGCTGTACATCTCTGTGTAGGGGTTGTCCAGGATGGGCCAGCAGGCATCGTTCTGCATTGCATCGTCGTAGCACTGGTCATGAACCTGACAGCATCTAGTGGAAACACTTCAAATTAGCTCCTTCCTGCAGACCAAGTTCAAGTTCAAAATACATTATCGTCCCCCAATGGGGCAATTTGTTGTGCAGTAAATAGTATACAAATCCAAGTCACACACAATCACACACAATAAAAAACACTATACAATCAATAAATAGTAGTCAATAAATATGTAAAAAAATAATAATACACATAATATATATATATAAATATATATTATATATATATAGAAAGGCAGAGGCTCAGCATATCCAAAAGTGTGAGTTGGGGGGGGGGGGTTTATGGAATTTAGAAGTAGGGTGGCTGTGGGAACAAAATAGTTTTTTTTGAGTCGCGGGAGTTTAAAGCGTGATCCGGATGGCAACGTCTGAAATTCAGCCTGTAGGGGATGAGAACTATTTGACAGGATAGAATCAACCCTTTTCAGCATCTGCTTCTGATAAAGTTCCTCCAGGCCTTTCTGATTAGAACCTGTGATACGGCTGCTCACCTTAATTAACTTGGAAAGGGAGTTTTCTTGTTTTACGGTGATAGACCCATACCAGCAGATTAAGGAGAAGGTGACAACTGACTCAACAAAGGACCTATAGAAAAGGGTCATCAGGGTCTTGTCCAACCACCGGCACAATTACTTTCCAGTTGACAGACACCTGGTAGTTTTGTTTAATAATTAGCTTCCCTTAGTTGCAAACCCTATTCCCTTTTGGAGCAAATGTACCATGAAAAATCAGAACTAGTATACTGGACTCACGATTATTGACTTGACCTATTTTTTTAACATTCCACCACCACCACCGGCCTTGGTTCCCTTCAGTAGACTACCTGTCCAGCTCATCAACAGGTGTGCCGGAGCCCCCCTTCCCACACCAGCATCCGTAGTCAGCGTAGTCCAGCACAGGCCAGCTGTCGGGCTTGATGCAGAGAATCATGTTCCTGAACTGCCACAGGGCTTTGTAACTGGGCACGGCCAGAACTATGCACAGCCGTAAAAACCAATGGAGAGACAATCAGAAATGTACTGGATTATCACAAGTGTACTTTGTATTTTATCATTTGATAATGAATGACTAAATACTTACAGCCTGGGAGACACAAGGCCAGCAGGAAGAAAGAGGGACTCATTTTGCAGATCAATGTTCAAGCTTGCTCTTCGACGGTTCAGGTCAGGTTGATGTGAGTGGTACTCACGACTGAATATAAACGACTGTAACATCGTTTATATTCACAAATATCGGCAAGAGGCGGTGCTTATTAGTTGACTAGCGAAGCTACCTCTTAACTCTTTCCTGGAGCAATACTGTGACCCAATAACCCTGCCAACGCACTATGACCTGTCCAACAGATCCAAATGGTAACCATTCAGTTAAATGTGTATCTTATAAATAATGTTTTTATATTGTTTGTCTGGTTTATTCAAGGGACATGGAACTAAGAAACTAAACTGGGAATGTTGTTCATCCCAACAAAGAAAACATCAATCTGGCAATATGCGCTGCAAACATTGGACAATTAAAGTCAGCTGATGAATATTAATAAACAAAACCCATAACTAGATTGAGGTTATGGGGAAGGGAACAAAATGTGATAGTTGGAGTTTGTGGAACAGGAACTTTCCATTTGTATCAATGTCCGATATCGAAAGGCAAACTAGATATGCTGCGGTTGCTTGTCTAAGAATAGACCCAATGGAGCTGTCCACAAAGCTTTTCTTGTGATTCAATACAGGTGTTGCATCTTTGCTCCCTGCTATTCTGGGAATCTCTTGGATTTTGGTCTTAATAGTTAATTATTAGGGGTGTGACGATACACTCAGCTCACGAGACGAGACGAGACACGATATTCGGTTCACGAGAACGAGACGAGATTTTAAGAATACTACAATGACAAAATATATGGCTGGACCAACAGACTTTTATTTAACCCAGTTGCACATGCATTTTGAAATGTTTTAGTATAACTCTTCTTTACATGCATTCAATTGAAACTAAAACTCAAATTTATAAAAGTTGAAGTAAAATAAATTAAATTAAATAATTCTCTTTTTTCCAAGTGCAAACAATATTATGTGCAAAACCAAATCAAAGTTCTACTCCATCAATACAGAGTGCAAATAGTGCAAACAGAGTCTGACCAAGTATGCCACTGCCATTCATTCATTCTTCCGCCGGGTACCCAAAATACTGCCAAACCAATGATTTAAAAGTGGCGGGGGCATTTTCAACGGTAATACAGGTATTTTCCGACGTCATTCTGGCTGCCTATGGCTGCTTCCTCTGCTTCCCCTCCTTCCCTTCTTCTTTTCCTTCTCCTTCATTAGGTTCTGGCAGGCTAGACGTAGCAAAGGCGCATTACTGCCCCTACAGGCCACAAATAGAAGTTTGGATAGCTCACAAATCTCACGAGACAGATTTTTAACGCGACGGGTAATATCGTCGAGTTTAATCTACGAGATCACGTCACACCCCTATTAATAATTAATCATTGCATCATTGAAAATGTTTGATTGCCACAGAGCTAAAAGAGATGAATGCTGAAAGCAAGAATATTAGTTATGTTCAACGTTCGAGAAGATGTAACTTCCCTTTCCTAGCATGACTCACATTAAACCACAGCTTTTGTAAGTGTTACCACATTACACTTCCATGGAAGTATATTGTTCATGACAATCATGTTAGTTCCTGATTTCAAGGTGTAATTGTATTGTTTACTGTTTACCCTGCGCATATCTGTATCGCCGGGTCCCAACCAGGCCTATACTGTAGTCGTGCCTTACATTTCTGTAAACTAACACTTACATATTGTGGTAACCCGGTTCTATCAGCCCGCCTCCGATCAATGAACAAGAGTCTCTGATGCTCAAACTGCCAACAAGGAACGTTTATTAAGTCCAAAAAACAGAAAAAAGGGGAATCACCCGTCAATGCAAACTAAAAAGAGTCTGGGCTCCGTGAGCCACTGGGGATGCTGTGGTCGTATCTCACGCGCTGTCCCGGTATCCAGGTGAGGAGGTCCTTCCGTGTAGTCCTGTGGTCGCCTCTAGACCGGGTCCTGGGGCCAAGGTCCGTCCAGGTAGGGAATCTCAGTCCGCTCTCGGCTCCTACATGGGTCCCATACCTCCTACCTTTAGACTACGTCTCAGCTTCTCTTATATAGCCCTCACCTGGGTCTGATTGGCCTGGTACACGGGTGTCTCCTGTTGGCGTTGAGTGGGGCCGTGCCAATGCGGCCCTTGGCGCCCTCTGGGGGGAAAAGATTCAGATTCAGATTCAGATTCAGAAGACTTTATTGCCATGACATGTAAACACGTTTGGAATTTGTTTTGGTACAGGCTGGTAGACTTCTAGTATTACCTGCCCTCTGGGCTTCAAGGGCCGCCCTGTCGGGGCCGGGTTGCCACACTCCTCCCCCCTTAGATGTAGCCCCGGGGCGCCTCTGACTGCCCAGAGGCATGTGTCCCGACGGGACAGGGCATCGGCATTGGCGTGCTCCCGCCCAGGTCAGTGGTCCACTTTGAAACGGTAGTCCTGAAGGGCCTGGAACCACCTTGTCACCCTGGCGTTGGTATCCTTGGCGGTGGCCATTCACTTGAGCAGGGCATGGTGCGTCACCAGGGTGAAGTCCCGGCCCAGGAGGTAGTACCGCAGCTTGTCTACGGCACACTTGATGGCCAGGGCCTCCTTCTCCACGGTGGAGTACCTATCGTGAGGAGTTTCCTGCTAATGTACGTCACCGGGTGTTCCTCCGTGTCCCGGACCTGCGAGACGACCCCTCCGAGGCCCACCTTTGAGGCGTCGGAGTGGACTATAAGGGGCAGAGTAAAATCAGGCGTTAGTAGGATTGGCTCGGAGTAGAGGGCCCGTTTGAGGAGACTGAATGCTCCTTCTGCTGCCTCCGACCAGGTAACGCGGTCCGGCAGGGCCTTCCGGGTCAGGTCAGGTAGGGGGCTTGCCAGGGTGGCGAAACTGGGAATCAACCTTTGATAGTAGCCTACCAGACCGAGGAAGGACTTGACCTGCTTCTTGGAGGTGGGGCGGGGCCAGTCCTGGATGGTCTTCACCTTGGCCTCCTGGGGTCGGACGTTCCCGCGTCCGACTCTGTAGCCCAGGTATGAGGCCTCCTCCAAGCCCAGACGGCACTTGGCGGGGTTGGCGGTGAGACTCGCCCTCCTCAGCTCCCCCAGGACCGCTCTTAGGTGTCTCAGGTGGACGTCCCAGCTGGCACTATGGATGATGATGTCATCAATGTAGGCGGCGGCATAGGCCTGGTGTGATCGCAGGAGACCGTCCATCATGCGCTGGAAGGTGGCCGGAGCTCCATGTACCCCGAAGGGGAGCACCGTGTACTGGTAAAGTCCCCCGGGGGTTGCGAACGCCGTTTTCTCCAGGACGGTCTTGCTGAGGGGGACCTGCCAATATCCCTTGGTAAGGTCATGGGTGGTGAGGTATCGAGCGGGCCCGAGCCGCTCGATGAGTTCGTCGATCCGGGGCATTGGGTACGCGTCGAACTCCGAGACCTCGTTCAGCCTCCTAAAGTCGTTGCAGATTCGAAATGATCCACCTGCCTTCGGGACCAGGACGATGGGCTGGACCAGGCGCTGTGTGATTCCTCGATCACCCGGAGCTGGAGCATTTTCTTGACCTCCTCCCGTATGGCGACCCGACGGGCCTCTGGAACCCGGTACGGGGGTACGCGTACCGTGACGCCTGCCTCTGTTCGGATGTCGTGTTGAGCGACCGTTGTTCTCCCGGTTACCTCGGAGAACACGTCCTTGTGCTGCAACACCACGTCAGTGAGGTCTTGTTTCTGGCTGGGGCTGAGGTCCTCTCCAAACGGGACCTCCGGTAAGCCTTGCCGGGCGACGAGGACCACGGGGGCCGGCACTGGTGGGGTTGTCCCGGCCTTCCACTGCTTCAAGAGGTTCACATGATACAGCTGGGTGGGCTTGCGCCTCCCCGGCTGCCGCACCCGGTAGTTCACCTCCCCCACGCGGTCGACCACCTCATACGGTCCCTGCCACTTGGCCAGGAACTTGCATAGGGATGAGGACTAGGATTCACTCCCCCGGCTGGAAGAGATGCAGCTGGGCCTCGCGGCTGGAAGAGATGCAGCTGGGCCTCGCGGTTGTAGGTCCGCGCCTGGGCCTGCTGTGCCTGGTGCAGATGCTCCCGTACTATGGGCCAGACCTGCGCCATTCTCTCTCGTACCTGCTCGACATGGTCCACTAGGGTACGATGGGGGGAGGGTCGGCTCTCCCAAGCTTCTTTAGCCAGGTCTAGTAGTTCCCTTGGCCGCCGTCCGTACAGCAGTTCAAAGGGGGAGAACCCTGTGGAGGCCTGTGGTACCTCTCGCACCACGAAGAGGACGTGAGGGAGGAGCTGGTCCCAGTTTTTCCCGTCTATCTCCATGGCCTTCTTCAGCATGTGGTTTTGTTGAACCTTTCCACCAGCTCGTCCGTCTGGGGGTGGTACACTGAAGTCCTCAGCTGCTTCACCTGCAGGAGACTGAGAAGCTCTTTTAGCACATGCGACATAGAACATGACCCTTGGTCCTTTAAAATCTCCCGTGCTATCCCCACCCGACTAAAAAGCATCATTAGCTCCCGGGCTACGCCTTAGCGGTTGCGGCGCGGAGGGGTAGGGCTTCCGGGTACCGGGTGGCATAGTCGACCATGATTAATATGTATCGATGTCCCCGGCTGGTCTTGGGGAGAGGGCCCACAATGTCTTGGGCCAGTCGGTCAAAAGGTACCTCAATGATAGGCATCGGTATCAGCGGACTCCGTATCGAGGGTCTCGGGGCCGTCCGCTGGCACTCCTGGCACGCCTGGCAGTACTCTGTAACGTCCTTCTTTATCCCGGGCCAGTAGAACCGGTCTAGGATCCGTTCCCTAGTTTTGTCCATGCCTAGGTGTGCCCCTAGGACGTGTGTGAGCCATGAAGAGGACTTTACTGGTGTACGGGCGAGCCACCACCAACTGCTCTACTATCACTCCCGCCCTCTCGGTTACCCTATACAAAAGGTGGTCTGACCTGGTGCAGAAGTGCGGGTACGGTAGGGTGCTCACCGAGTCCCTGGCGTGACCGTCATGGGCGAAAACGTGGCTCCAGGCGTGTTTCAGGGTGTCGTCCTGCAGTTGGGCGGTGGCGAACTGTCCGGGACGGTCCGACCCCCTCCCGGTTGGGGGGAAGTCCGAGAGCTCCGTGAGGGGGGAACTCTCCGTCTCTCCTAACCCGGCAGGTCGCTCCGACGCTGTCAGGGTGTCGGGGGTCCCCGGTGTGTCCAGGCGATGAGTCTCGCTGGCTCCGTAGGCGTGTCGAACCGGTTGTCGTGTCGCCTCGGCTGCGGTCGGGGCGGTCGGGGTCCTGGCTCCGCGTTCCAGAGCCGGTGGAAGATGGGGCAGTCTCTCCCGATCAATAGGGGTACCGGGAGGTTGGGTACGATCTCGGCCCTTACGGTGAAGGCCCCTCGGGGGGTCCGCACGACCACATGGCACGTGTCGTAGGTGCGGGTGTCCCCATGTACGCAGGCGACCTCCATCGGCTCCCCCGCCCTTCCGACGGCTAGGTCGGGCCGGAGGAGGGTGACGACACTCCCCGTGTCGATGAGGGCCTGAGTGTCCTTGTCGCCCACCCGAGCCGGGAGGTTCGGGGCTCCGGCCTCCTGATGCGCCCAACAGGTGGTGAGTAGACATGGTCCTGGCCGGCCTTCGCCCGCGAAGGCCGAAGGCATAGACACATCCCGGTTCTCCGGGCAGTGACGAGCGAGGTGTCCTGTCTGGCCACAGATATAGCACCGCCATACCTCTCTGGCTTCCGGCGATTGGGTCTGTGGTTTCGGCTGATCTATCCGTCGAGGGGGTTCCGGTCCTCGTCGGTCCCTACGGGTCTTGATCGGGTTCTTATCTGTGATTGTGAGCTTACTAACTGTTTAAAAGTTCCATGCTTCTTATTTTATTCAGGCATGTTACATTACGTCTTTGTCATCTTAGTGTGTGTCCTTGTCCATGTAATGTCAATGTCAATCATCTGTCTAACTATATGTTGTGCTTGCTTTTATGCTTTTTTATGTTCTATCTAACATCAACCTGCCAGGGACTACAGATGAAAAATTGTTTGTACAACTAAATCTACATTTACATGTCCTATGCAATGGACATGTTGATTAATGTACACTGTCCCTTTTAAATAAATTAATAAACAAACACACACACACACACACACACACACACACACACACACACACACACACACACACACACACACACACACACACACACACACACACACACACACACACACACACACACACACACACACACACAAACATTCACAAACATTCACAGACGTTCAAGTTCATTGAAACCTTGGCTATGTAAGATTTTAGCATTAAGTTGTCATTTAAACAGCGTATCATTGACACAGCTCTGTGATAAAATGAAAATGCATATTTATCTACTTTTAAATACATGTTTTCAAGTGTGCTGACCAACCACCACAAGGTTATAAAAGCTGTTATATTTGAACAAAGCAAACCAACGACTGCGGAGAGTCTCACTGCATGTGCTGAATTATTTATTTATGCCTATTATTTATATTTGAGTCACATTCCATCAAGATGTTGACCATTTATTTACTATCCAATGCACTTTAATACTGGACTTGTAGTTTATTAAAGAGAAAATAAATAAATATATAAATAGAATATTAGCACAAAAAGTAAGGACATTTGTTTATGGTTGATTATTTCCTGGTGGGAACAATGCTTTTTGGCAATAAATCTTATACCGTTGGGGCCCAAATTGTAAGGAACATGCACTTGTGGGATGAGCAGCAGAGCTGAGTATGTGGGTTGTGCCCATGAAAAATTTGCCAAATCTCTGCCAATGCCAAACAGCTTATTCTGCTATTGACTCGTTTGGTGTTTGGTGGATTGGATGATTGAAGTTTGAAGAAACAAGACAGATTGGCAATTTAACAATTTATTCATTTCACAAACAGGAGCCTCAGTAGCTTGTGGAAGAACCATACACAGCCACAACAGCCTGGAACCTCCTCCTCATGCTGGTCTGGACTCAGCACTGAACATAACGTTCCTCCACATGTTCAGGTTCCAGTGCACGTGTTGCCGACCCCAGCGCAAACGGGCCTGACGGTGAAGGGCAGTCCTATGAGACCGGAGATTGGCTGCGTCTAGTCTGTTCCAGATTGTCTAGGCAGAGAGCCGTCGGCCATATCGTCCTGCAAACCTGGACTGCAAATCTGTAGAAGGCAGCCTACGGCACCTAAGTGCTGACAGGGTGATGAAATGGTCTTCTTGGGGTGTTGTCTTCTTGGGACACCCACTTTGTGGCCTGTCTTTGACATCCCCCGTTATATGGTACTTGGCCTTCAGTTTGGAGGGGTTACTAGGGCTCACTCCAAATAATGCCGTAACTTGGTTTTGCGGAACACCAGCTTGAAGTTGAGTGATCTGGATAGGGCCCTATCCAGATCAGTCAAACTCGGCATGGCGATTCTTGGAGCAGACACTTACTGATTGTAGCTGTACTTACAGTAGTAGGGCCCATGCTCACAGACACCTGGGGGTACCAGAAGACCAAAACAAGTGTCAATAGCAACAGCAAAATAACCTGTTTGGCAATGGCCGAAAGGATTTGGCAATTCTTTCATGGACGCAACCCACATTCTCAGCGCTACTGCTCATCCCACAAATGCATCTTCCTTACAAATGGGGCACCATTTGAAAGGGAGCTAAACAGGCTTTCCAATGATATACAATTTATTGCCAAAAAGCATTGTTACCACGGATAAATAATCTACCAAACACAAATGTCCTTACTTTTTGTGCTCAGTTTATATATGTGTGGAAGTGTGTGGACGATGGCCGGTTTAATTCCGTCTGATTGGTGAGGCTGCACACCTGTTGCACGTTAAGTAATGCACATTGAGCATGTTAAATCATCTCCACACAACAGCTGGGGAGATCTCCTGGATGCAATTTTTTAAATTATTAAGCCGTTGCAATAAACCAGATTTTACCCACCCACTCTACCTCCTGAGCTCCTGCCGCACTGCCTCCCCCTCGGTGACTTATTTTGGGTCCTTTGTCTGGAGGAGCCCAAAATAAGTCACCTAGGGGGAGGCAGTGCGGCAGGAGCTCAGGAGGTAGAGCGGGTTGGCTGGTTACCGCAAGGAATGTCGAGGTGTCCCTGAGCAAGACACCATAACCCTAACACTGCTCCCGATGAGCTGGCTGTATGTATGTGTGTATGAATAGGTGAATGTTAGTCAATATTGTACAGCGCTTGCTATATAAATGCAGTCCATTTCCCATTATGGTGTGTGGCAAGCACCTAGGGAGGAGGACGGGGGGGGGGGGGAACCATCTGCGGCTAGCCGCCCCTGCACTCGGCCCACAGCGGCCCAGCCCCAGCCAGCCCTCGGCCAGCCAGCACAGGAGCAAAAGGCCCTGTGCTCCATGAGGGGGAGGGAGGGGAAGGCCCCGTCGCCCTGAAAAAGAGACCAGAAGTATTTATCTTATTCACAAGTCCTTCGAGGCTCCTATTAATGGTGTGTTTCTTTCATCCTTTATGTCCTCTTTCATATACATGAAAAAAACATGTCTTCATTCCTAAGTGTACTAGACCCCTAGATCACCCACCAATTCATCAGGTTCGGTCGGGCTAGCCTCCAAACACATCATTTTAGTAGAGTTTAATGCCCTCTTTCCTATAAAAGTGGTCAATATGAGTTCAGCCAGCCTCACCCTTTAATTTGTGACCATAACAATGAATAATAATAACCCCTCAAACGTGCGGCGCTGTTCTGTCTGGCGCACCTTAGAAAATGTGTCTATTTCCTAGTAATTGGAACCTGGTTTACAACAAAAACAAAACAATTGATGGCAGCTAAGCTGCCCACTTATATTATGGCCCCTCAAAATTCTCAATAAATCATGAAAAATGCCACGAACAGTTGACTAACTTTACAACGATAAAAAAAACAGGCATGTCACATTTTTAGAGACGTTATTGTAAAACTAGTGTAAGTTTGAGACTGGGTTTAGGGGACGTGGTTGGTTTCAGTTTTTGACCCTTTGTTGCATTCATTGTTTTTGACGTATCCATAACTAGAGGGCGCAATGTACCATCTGCAGACCCCCCTTACCCTCCTCATGGGTTTACATTGTTTAACTTCAATCTGACTACATTGAACATTGAAAGACGTGGGGGCCTTCTGGCCATACAAGGAGATGTTCTCATCATAGATGTAGGTATTTGGGTCTCATACATGGTGGTTCTGGGAATGAGGGTTTTCCGAGAGGGGCAGGCACTTTATTATGCAGAAAAAGGCTGTGACACTTGTCATGCATCTGACGACTTCTGAGTCACAATATTTTAGAATCAAATACAATTCTACAATTTTATGTAATTATGAAAGTTTTCTTTCAGTCATTGTTTCATCCTAATAAAATATGCATTGTGACATCACCTGGCTAATAGATTTTTGACGATTTTTTAACGCCTTATTTATCACACAATCTTCACAACAATAACAAGATGTCTTCATGAGGAACAATTAGAATAAAACAGACAGTTATTTTTGATTATTTTATTGACAAATAATTTGATAAATGAACACCTAAACATCTTCTCGCCCTCTGTGTGTGTCCAAATGATGTATTAGTTATGGCCTCAGGAAGTGCAGTTGCTTCTTACAGAGCTTCAGTCCTAGTCATCTTATTTACTGCAGAGCTCCTGGTTGTAGTGGTCGTGAGCTGGGATGTATTTTGCCGTGGCCATACACATGGCTATATGCTTATCACACTCACAGATGAACATCTGACAGGCATCATTGGAACCTGTGTGAAAGAAGAGGCGATGGAGGGAGGGAGAGAAGTGGAGAACACAGTATGATAAGCAAAAGGGATTTCTATCAGTTCTCTGAATAAAATTCTCAAAACTCAAATCATGACAATGTTAATGTCATCATAGGATTCACAGTAGCGGTCCATAATGCACTCACTGAGACAGGTGACGGTCTTGGTGCTCTTGTCACATGTTTGGTGGTAGCCATATGTGTAAGGGTTATCCAGGTAGGCTATGCACGCCTTATCAGCCATGGCAGCTGTGTAGCAATGGTCGTGAGTTTGGCAGCATCTGTCAATCATCATTAACAGTTTATCATAAAGGCACAGAATGGGCTGCAATGATATATACACAGCTAGAAAGATCACTTGCTGCAGCAGGGACGCAGGATGGTTTAGTGGATATGGGGGGGTAAACTCCCTTCTGAAGGTTGAGCAGGGAGTGTGTTTATGATGTGTTTATTACTAAAACTAATAAATAATACATCTACTTGATGAATAGTAACTTCCAAAGGTTTTCCACTTACATGTCGAGGGCATCCACAGGTATTCCAGAGCCTCCCTTACCACAATAGCATCCATAGTCAGCATAGTCAATGAGTGGCCAGATGTGAGGCATGGTGCACTCAATCTGGGACCTGAGCCCCCATAGGGATCTCTTGCTGCGTGAGGCTAGCACTGGGAAGAGACAAGGAGCCATCAATACATACAGCAACCAATCAACAACTCTCTCCTTCCTTTTGTTTTTGATTTTGCTGCTATATTACGTGTTATTCAATGAATGATAGTACATTGAAGAAGAAATAAATAGAAAAGCAATGAATAGAAAATTAACGTAAAGGTTGGAGCGTTTGTTTAGTATACTCACAGACTGGAAGACAGACGGCCAAGACAAGAACAACGTGAGACGCCTTCATGTTGCAAATTAATAAGCAATATTCCTGCTGCAACTTGGTCCATATTCTATATTTATAGCCTACAATACATCTCCAAGTTCCACCCCTCTGCGATTTTCCACCACTTTATCAAATCTCTTTGAGAATACATTTTTATCTACAACAACATACATTTTCTCACAGCAAGATACATTGGTTTGCAAACGCACCCACACACGCACACACACACACACACACACACACACACACACACACACACACACACACACACACACACACACACACACACACACACACACACACACACACACACACACACACACACACACACACACACACACACACACACACACACACATCCCAGTCACATGAGTACATTCACAGACGTTCAAGTTCATTGGAACCTTGGCTATGTAGGATTTTAGCACTAAGTTGTCATTTAAACAGCGTGTCATTGACACAGCTTTGTGATAAAATGAAAATGCACATTTATCTTCTTTTAAAAACATGTTTTCAAGTGTGCTGACCAACCACAACAAGGTTATACGAGCTGTTATATTTGACCGAAGCAAACAAAGCACTGTGGACAGTCGAACTGCTGAATTATTTATTCATGCCTATTATTTATATATGAGTCACATTCCATTAAGATGTTGACAATTTATTTACTATTCAGTGCGTTTGTAGTTTGGGGCCAAGGAAAATGTGCCAAATCATCTCTGCCAATGCCAAACAGCCTACTCTGCCATTTACTCTTGTTTGGTGTTTGGTGGATTGGTTGATTGAAGTTTGAAGAAACAAGACTTATTGGCAATTTACAAATGTATTAATTTATGAAACAGGAGCCTGATTAGCGTGTTGGAAAACCATATACAGCCGGAACCGCCTGGCACCCCTCCTCATGCTGCTGTGGGATGGCATCCCATTCTTCAACCAGCATTTGTCGCATGCCAGCCAACCTGGTTGTGTTGGTCACTCTTGCACGAACAGCACGCCCAAGCTGATCCCACAACTGTTCAATGGGGATGAGGTCAGGACTGCTAGCAGGCCGTTCCATCCTCTCCACTCCCACATTCTGGAGGTATTTTCTGATACAACCCGCTCTGTGGGGTCGAGCGTTGTCATCTTCGAGGATAGAGTTCGGTCCCAGACTGAGGAGATATGGGATTGACACTGGTTGCAGAATGTCATCTCACTATCTCTCTGCATTGAGATTGCCTCCAATGATGACGAGCCTCGTTTTCCGGTGAGGGAGATGCCGCCTCACACCATAACACTACCTCCACAAAAAGATGTTACTCTATTGGTGCAGCAGTCAGCATAGCGTTCTCGAGGTTTTCTCCACACATTGACCCTACGATCCAAATGCCGTAGGCATAATCTCGACTCATCACTAAACATAACGTTCCTCCACATGTTCAGGTTCCAGTGCACGTGTTACCGACATCAGCACAAAAAGGCTTTTGGGTTAAGGGAAGTCATGCAAGAATAAGCAGTTTGGCATTGGCAGAGAAGATTTGGCAAATATTTCTTGGGCCAAACCTGCATACTCAGCTCTGCTGCTCATCCCACAAATGCATGTTCCTTACACATGTGGTACCATTTAAAAGGGGAGGCTTTAGGCTCTCCAACGTCATGAGAGTTATTGCGAAGAACCATTAATATATATATATATGTATGTGTGTGGGAGTGCGTGGACGATGGCTGGTTTAATTTTGTCAGATTGGTCTGACTGGGTACAGATTGGTCTGACTGGGTACCACTTTGTCTGGAGGAGCCCAAAAGAAGTCACCTAGGTGGAGGCAGTGCGGCAGGAGCCCAGGAGGTAGAGCGACTGGTAACAGCAAAGTTCCTAGTTCGATCCCCGGCTACTCCTAGCTGAATGTCGAGGTGTCCATGAGCAAGGCACCACACCCTAACTGCTCCGGACGAGCTGACTGTCGCCTTGCATGGCTGACACCGCGTCGGTGTGTGAATGTGTGTATGAATGGGTGAATGTGAGGGAATATTGTACAGGGCTTTGGATAAAAAGCGCAATCTTATGCAGTCCATTTCCCATTATGGT
The DNA here is from genome assembly GCF_026213295.1 of Gadus chalcogrammus. NCBI lineage: Eukaryota > Metazoa > Chordata > Actinopteri > Gadiformes > Gadidae > Gadus > Gadus chalcogrammus. Next base: position 20,717,947 of record NC_079417.1, read on the forward strand.
GTGTGGCAGGCACCTAGGGAGGAGGACGGTGGAGGCAACCATCTGCGGCTAGCCGCCCCTGCACTCGGCCCACAGCAGCCCCAGCCAGCCCTCGGCCAGCCAGCACACGAGCAAAAGGCCCTGTGCTCCATGAGGGGGAGGGAGGGGAAGGCCCCGTCGCCCTGGGAGAGGGTGGCCCTACCACGGGCTGTTTCCGGCCCTCGAGGAGCTAGCACCGCAGCCCAGCTAGACCTCAACTCCAGCAGACCAGTCCACTCAGCCCTGAAGTTGAAGTCGGCTTATCGCCCTTGCAGTGCTCCTAAAGAGGATTAATGTTTTCTCGGCCTGAGAAGCACATGGATGCCCGCCCAACACACACATCAACATCTGACCTGCATCATTGTTAGCTGCGTGAAAAAGAACCGCAGAAAGCAGGAGGCAAAGAATGGATGGCTAAAACGGAAATTAAAGATGGTGTAATCCTGTTTTGAGCTATGTCATCAAGTTGGATTTCAGGACATGGGGGTAAGTTGTGCATGGTTGGGAAATGGTGAGGGATATAGAGGGGATTTACCGGAAATGATTTGAAGGTGACCCAGGATAGGGAGAGACACGTACTGTCTGAGGCTTTCTAATTTATATAAATTTTAGCAGAGCCCTATGCCCTGTTTCATGTAAAAGAGACCAGACATCTTTATCATATTCACAAGTCCTTAACATCACTTCCGGTTGGGCTAGAACAACCACATTTACAATTTTGCATGTCCTTTAAGTCCTCTTTCATATTTATAAATCAAAAACATGCCTTTAGCTTGGTCCTAAGTGTACTAGACCCCTAGATCGCCAAACAACTCATCAGGTCCGGTCGGGCTAGAGCCTCCACTACATTGAACATGGAAAGACGTGGAGGCCTTCTGGCCATACAAGGAGATGTTCTCATCATAGATGGAGGTATTTGGGTCTCATACATGGTGGTTCTGGGTGTGAGGGTTGTCCGAGATAGGCAGGCATACGTTATTATGCGGAACAAGGCCATGGCACATCTGAGTCTCAATCCTTTAGAAACAAATACCATTCTACAATTTAAGGTAAATCTGAAAGTAATTTTTTAATCATTATCCAACAGGGTATATTTGAACATTTTCTTTCCAAATCAAGAAAAGCTGTAGAAACATCTACAATACATTTGTTTTTTAACATCCTTTTACAAAATGCATTGTGACATATCACCTGGCAAATCGTTTTTTTACATTCAAGTTGCCTCAAGTTGTCCCCAAACCCCGGCTGTGGTTCGCTTAAACACCTGCTCGTCAACAGGTGAGCCAGAGCCCCGCCTTCCCACAGGAGCAGCCACAGTACTGCAGTTCAGCACAGGCCAGCTGTCATTTAGCCAAGAATCACAGATCTGAGGCCTGTTTCAGGTAGCTGGTTTAACATACTCTGAGTTTAATCCTGCGCTCTGAGTTGGTTGACTCAGAGTTCAGGGTTGAAAAGCAACTCTGGGTTTTCAGTTTCAGAACAGGTGATCAGCGTTGGGTTAATCAACTCTGAGTATGTTCACTCTGGGTTGAGGGCGTGCCTGTTGACTATGAAGAGCCATCATCAATGGATCTCTGATAACATGATCAAACATGGACCAAAAGCGTATCCACTTACTTTTCCCCCACGGAATTGGAAATTCTAATGAACGTGTATGCCGAGCAGTTAGGCCTACCCATTTTAACAAAAAAAAGCAATACCGCCGCGGCAGCGAGAGCGCGAGAGAGAGCTTGGCAGGAAATAGCTGAACAAGTCAATGCGTGAGTCAAATAAATTAGTAAAATAAAATAAAATAAGAGGAAAGTTTAATATCTTCCACTTATTCAATAGGTAAATTGTGTGTGTGTGTGTGTGTGTCAATTTACGCAACCCCGAGTGGCCCCACGAGGACTTGGCAGCAAATGAAGTACAAAAATATAGTTTAAACAGGTAAACTAATGTTTAATTGAAATCAAATAAATTGTGCTGTTTTGCCTGCTCTACCTAATTTAACAGCTATGTTCAACATGTATTATATATTTGTATACTATATTTAAGCAGTAAATGTAAGTAGTAGGCCTACATTTCCCAGCCACCCCAACACTGCCAATATTTAATAGGATTTAGATATATTAGAAGGCTACACCTAGGCAAAATGCATTATAAATATATATGTGTCTTCAAAATAGCGCTTACTGAATATTAGGGTTATATTTTCCTCCATGTTAGCAAATCGAAAAAATGCAGAGGCCCGGCAGACTGGAGGGGGTCCACCACCTGCAGCCCTCACAGAGGCTGAGGAGATGGCCCTCAGCCAACAGAGTATGCGTCCTGTGGCTGAGGGCATCCCTGGGGGGAGCTCCTCTGATCCCCCCCACCCCCCAGGATAGAAGTGCCTTTACAGTATAAGAGGTTGGTTATTCAAAATAATTAAATATGTACACGCAACCCAGCGCGTTGCAAATTAGATGGGGCAATATTCTGGCTCAAGTAATAATTGCACTGTCTAATCATCTTCTTCCAGTTACTGATGGCGTCATCGCCCTACTTGAACCAGTTGCCCTCACCAACCTCCATGCAATTGTAACAATTCAAAAGATGCAAAAGGATGCTTTGGAGATCCACATTTTGGAACATAAGTTATAGGTGGGTGAGGTGCAAACTGGGATAGGCTACTGTTCCCTGCTCTAAAAACATACCCAATATAAATGACTTTTTTTTTTGTGCTTTCAGGAAATAAAAAAATCCTCATAATAAGTAGATTGTATTTATTAGAACACGGGCTGTGGTGGGACAAGTTATTTTGTTGAACAGTTTACTCAAAGGGTTTTACTTCAGTGAACAATGCAGACGATTATGCTGAGCATGTGCATGTAGAGAAGAACAGCATCTGGTTAAAAGCAGTACCAGGGTCTTTTCTGCCTTGCATTCTTAAAATGAGTTTCTTGACTTGCAGCAGTTATAGGTCCGTGGTTAGTCAGCTACTCTGATCATGGGAAAGCCACAACGTTGAAGTGACTGTAGTACAGAGCGGGTGGGATGCACGGGACGGATCATTCTGCACATGCGTTAATTGCGATAAAAAAAAAAAAAAAAACTTAAAGCATGCCCCCGGTGCGTTTGACAGTTAACATGGGGGCTGAGAAGGTGGTCTAAATAAATGATAGATTGCGCTGAAAAACGATAGCGCTCGTGAAGAAAATTATCAGGAAAATAAAGTATATCCAACTGGGGTCTTAATAATCGTTCCTCACGGAGATTCCTTCTGAGGATCGCAGCCTCTACGTCCACAGGCTCTCGTAGAAAAGGACATGCCATTTCTAACACTTCCTTCTGTCGGAGAGCTGCCTTGAGCCTTATAGACAACAAACTCAGAGTAGGGCCCAATCTCATTCCTTTGCTACATAGAAAATCTCAACCCTAACCCTCGCTGTTGCGCGTTCACGCGCCGTGGAGCAACGTCCCAATACCACTTTAAGGTAGCTTGAGGGGTAAGGGGGAGGGCTAACATCCCCTCAAAATTGAGATTTTCCATGGGCACCCTCAAAGCGCTTCAGTTCTGACTTGCTCCCACAATACCTTGCGAGAAAACTGAAAATCAAGAAATATCCTAGACAAGATGGAGGGCGAAAAGATGCGACAGGATTGGAAAAACCCATATGTAAGTGTTTTCTCTGTAATTAACTAGTAATTATTTTATTAATTATACTCTGCAGCCCGGCTGCGGGCTTCGAAGCCCGGCCGTGGACTCTCGGAAGATCGCGAAAGTCCGCGGCCGACTTTCGCGGAAGATCGCGAGGCCGACTTTCGCGGGCCGCCCGACCCCGGTTCTCGGCCGGCAGCCCGGCCATCGACCGGGCTCTGCAGCCCGGCCGTCGACATGTTCCATGTTCTAGTGACTCCAGGTTAAAAAGATTTATACTAATATATTATATTATATTAGTAATATTCTATAAGTAATATTATATATACTAATATATTATATTATATTAGTAATATTCTATAAGTATTATTATATATACTAATATATTATATTAGTAATATTACATGGTTAATCAATGTATTTTTTGGCAGTACTATATTGTGTACATAGCTATTATATATTGTACATAACATATGGCCATATCAACCAGTTCTGGCATATAATTCCTAATTCCTTCTTATTCGTTTTCTTTCAGGACTTCGTTGAGTCCACTGCCACCAGCCCCCCCCCCCCACCTCTCCCTCATGCTCCTCCACCCCAGGCACCTCTTCCACCACCCCAGACACCCCTTCCAAGAGGAGAGTGCCAGGGAGCAGGCGAGGCATGAGGAGAGCGAGGCAAAGTTGGCGGAATGGTTGAGAAGATGTGATTCTCCACCATTCTCTCAAAAGCTGAGAGAGAGAGTGTGTGTGTGTGTGTGTATTTTTAGGTGTGCGTGTGTGTGTATTTTTAGATGCGTGTGTGTGTATTTTTAGATGTGTGGTTCAGTGTTTCTTATTTAAATAAAGTGTTTCTTCTAAAGTGTTCTTGTTCATAACAGATTATTATCTAAGGGTGCACTCACACTAGGCCATCTGGCCGTGGCCGTGGCCTAACCATGCTCAAATCTGCCAGTGTGAGTGTGGCCAGTCTGGCCAGGCCGGGCCAATTTGGCCACTTGGGAGAGGTGTGCTGCTACGGCACGGGCCGCTACGGTACAGATGCTAATGAGCCGACACGCGCACACGCATGGCTACGCAACCTGAGCCGGATGACGTATAGTCAATGCGACGACCACGGACATAATAAAGGCGACGAGCCTTCTTTCCCATTAAACGGTAAACATCGCGTCAAGCAGTTCAACTGTTGGTGTGTTCTCTGTGTTGTTGTCCATTGTTGTTAAAACTCTGACTGGCGGCAGACTTTATTATGGTCCATGCAGCGGACGCTTGGTGATGACGTGTTACGACGTGATGACGTATGTACAAGAGCCTTCCGTGGCCAGGCCACAGCTGCGACGGCCAACGGCCACGGCCAGATGGCCTAGTGTGAGTGCAGGCCAGAGAACAATGGGGCCATTTGAGCACGGTTAGGTGTGAAAACGGCCAACGGACACGGCCAGATGGCCTAGTGTGAGTGCACCCTAATACCACCTTTATGGAGTCAGTTTCCTGCCATATTTCAAACCTGAAAAAAAAAGTTTCAAAGGCTTGTAAGTCTGGGTTTGAAAACTCAACACCTTGTAATAAAGGTTTTGCAACACTGAAAAAAGAGATTATAACCTGAAAAAAAATAAAACTAAAATTCAAACATCTGTAAACATGATTTTGTGTTCTATTTTATCTTCTTCATCATTTTCACCAACACATTTTCAAAGTTCAAACAATTTCACCAGCGCATTTGCAGAGTTTAAAATCTGGCACTGTTCTAACAGTGTATTTCATCGTTGCCCGGTTTTGAAACCTTGTAAATGGGATTCTGCAAACAGGTGTTCATACATTGAGAAATACGTTTTGAAATGTTGAATATTTAGTTTTAAAAACTTGTAAAGGTGTACGTTAACGACATTACAACGTATTTTTTCAGAACTGACTTTTCAGCACCGACTTCTCAGAGATTTGACCACACAGGCGCAAGCTTTGAGTCACGTGAATATTGGCAGTGTTCTGACGCCACTCGTTTTGAAACTCCTGACAGTCGAATCTGAAAACGTTCCTGGGGGCCGGACCATTTAGCTCTAAACCTATTGGTTGCTCTCGGCTGACGTACATTCCAATCACATGTGCCGTTCACCGGGCTGTGCGTGATTGACAGTGCTCTGCCGATGACACAAATAACAAGCGACTTTCGCGGTTGATTTTGATTTCCATTTTCTGGAACCATGGCTGTTTCCCAAAGTGAAGGCTGCAGCCTTGCTAGGACGCGTCCTTGCTAGTCGCGTCCTATGGAGATTCGTGTCATCGGCAGAGCACTGTCAATCACGAACAGCCCGGTGAACGGCACCTGTGATTGGAATGTACGTCAGCCGAGAGCAACCAATAGGTTTAGAGCTAAATGGTCCCGCCCCCAGGAACGTTTTCAGATTCGACTGTCAGGAGTTTCAAAACGAGTGGCGTCAGAACACTGCCAATATTCACGTGACTCAAAGCTTGCGCTCAAATCTGTGAAAAGTCAGTTCTGAAAAAATACGTTGCAATGTCGTAAACGTACACCTTTACAAGTTTTTAAAACTAAATATTCAACCTTTCAAAACGTATTTCTCAATGTATGAACACCTGTTTGCAGAATCCCATTTACAAGGTTTCAAAACCGGGCAACAATGAAATACACCATTAGAACAGTGCCAGATTTGAAACTCTGCAAATGCGCTGGTGAAATTGTTTGAACTTTGAAAATGTGTTGCTGAAAATGATGAAGAAGATAAAATAGAACACAAAATCATGTTAACAGATGTCTGAATTTTAGTTTTATTTTTTTTCAGGTTATAATCTCTTTTTTCAGTGTTGCAAAACCTTTATTACAAGGTGTTGAGTTTTCAGGTTTGAATTATGGCAGGAAACTGACTCCATACACCTTTAACATGTAGCTAAGTGACATTCAAAATAAAGGTATATTACGAGGGACAAATAGTATTATTATTATTATTATTTATTTTTAATACTTTATTTAAACATGCCAATTACAAAATATAAATACCATTTCAGGTTAAACATCTTTACCATGGGTCTTGCTCGTTGCCCGAGACAATGGCAGCCAGTCTGTCTCTTGGTTATCTGCTAGGGGGCTCGGGGAGGCCATGATGACGTCACAGGGTAGGGTTGTCCCATTTGGTAGGGGATCGGTTAGGGGTAGCAATGAGGGGTAGCAATGAGGGGTAGCAATGAGGGTTAGGGTTGAGACAGTGAGCAAAGAAACGGGATTGGGCCTAGGTCTAACCACCTCCCGAGCAGGTTAGGTCCACGGCGTGTGTTGCCGCAGCAACTAACTCTCGGTTGCGCTGAACCTGCTACCTGAAACGGAAAACCCAGAGTTTCCACTAACTCAGAGCGAACAAACTCGGGGTTGCCTCAAAACCAGCTACCTGAAACAGGGCTCCGGTCATAGTAATCTTATTTACAACAGAGCTCCTGGTCCTGATCATCTTATTTACTACAGAGCTCCTGGTCGTATTCATTTTATTTACTACAGAGCTCCTGGTTGTAGTGGTTGTGAGCTGGGATGAATTTTGCCTGGGAGAAACACATGGCTGCCTTCTTGTCACACTCGCAGATGAACATCTGACAGGCATCATTTGAACCTGTGTGGTGAAGGAAAGAAGAGGGAGGGAGAGAGGGAGAGATGGAGAGATGGAGAGATGAGGAGAACCCAAAGAGTAGGATAAGAGAAAGGAATTTAGCTTCACTTAAAGGTTGGGTATGGAATTCTCTTTTTTGGCCATTTTTGCAAAATTACTTGAAATCCTTATCATCACCCACTTACAGCCACTGAGTTAGAAGTACTGACATGAAAATTAAACAAGTCAATCATCTGTGGAACGGGCAGGGCTCGAATAACTCCAGCCAATGATTTCCAGACCCACCGAATGGCATTGGACAGTAAGTACGTCAATCAAACGGTCGTACTGCACTCCCCCTCCCCCGCTCCCCGCACAACCCCTTAGTGCACGTACTCAAAGCTCGTGACCCAGAGCGAGCTTCTGTTGTTATTCTGCGGTAGCTACTGGAGCTAGCTAACTAGCTGGCTGTTCACTCGTGCATGATTGCGCGTCCATGTACTTGGAATGGGTGGAGTCAGAGTCAGCGTTGAAGGAGAAGGGGTAGGACCATTCGAGTTGTGTATTTTCAAAATCTGTTGGCGTTTCGCAAATCCCATACCCCACCTTTAAAACCTGAAGTCAATACATGATATATGAAACAATTTTGAAAAATAATCTATTGCCATTGAAGCTCATTATCATCAGTAGTCTGAAGGATATTCTCAAAACTAAAATCACACACACAGAGTACATTGCATGTAATGTAATGTTACTCATCGCAGAGGTTTCCAGTAGCGGTCCATAATGCACTCACTGAGACAGGTCACGGTCTTGGTGCTCTTGTCACATGTTTGCTGGTAGCCATGTGTGTACGGGTTATCCAGGTAGGCTGTGCACGCCTTATCAGCCATGGCAGCATCGTAGCAATAGTCGTGAGTTTGGCAGCATCTGTCAATCATCATTAACAGTTCATCATAAAGGCACAAAATGGGCTGCAGTGACAAATGCACATCTAGAAAGATCACTTGCTGCAGCCGGGACGCAGGATGGTTTAGTGGATATGGGGGGTTAACTCCCATATCCACTAAACTGCTGAAGGTTGAGCAGGGAGTGTGTTTATTTTGTGTTTATTACTAAAACAAATAAATAATAAATCGACTGGATGAAAAATAACTTCCAAATGCTTTCTTCGTACGTGTCGAGGGCATCAACAGGTATTCCAGAGCCTCCCTTGCCACAGTAGCATCCATAGTCACCAAAGTGAAGGAGGGGCCAGATGTGAGGCATGGTACACTCAATCTGGGACCTGAGCCCCCATAGGGATCTCTTGCTGCGTGAGGCTAGCACTGGGAAGAGACAAGGAGCCATCAATACATACAGCAACAAATCAACAACTCTCTCCTTCCTTTTGTTTTGCTGCTATATTACGTGTTATTCAATGAATGATAATACATTGAAGAAGAAATAAATAGAAAAGCAATGAATAGAAAATAAACGTAAAGGTTGGAGCGTTTGTTTAGTATACTCACAGACTGGAAGACTGACGGCCAAGACGAGAACAACGTGAGACGCCTTCATGTTGCAAATTAATAAGCAATATTCCTGCTGCAACTTGGTCCATATTCTATATTTATAGACTACAATCCTTCTCAAAGTTCCACCCCTCTGCGATTTTATCAAATCTCTTTGAGAATATTTTTTTTATCTACAACAACATAACATTATCTCATTATCAACATTATCTCACACCAAGATACATTGGTTTGCAAACACACACACACACACAAACATACACACGCACACACACACACACGCACACACACACACACACACACACACACACACACACACACACACACACACACGTGTGTGTGTGTGTGTGTGTGTGTGTGTGTGTGTGTGTGTGTGTGTGTGTGTGTGTTGAACAGACGTTCAAGTTCATTGGAACCTTGGCTATGCAGGACTTTAGTACAAGTTGTAATTTAAACAGCGTGTCATTGACAGAGCTTTGTGATAAAATGAAAATGCACATTTATCTTCTTTTAACAACACGTTTTCAAGTGTGCTGACCAAGCACAACAAGGTGATACAAGCTGTTATATTTGACCAAAGCAAACAAAGCACTGTGGACAGTCAAACTAAACGCGCTTATTATTTATATATGCTGGCATATATAAATATTCCAGGACTGCTAGCAGGCCATTCCCTCGCCAAATTCTGGAGGTCTTCTCCACACATTGACCCTACGATCCAAATGCCGTAGGCATAATCTCGACTCATCACTAAACATAACGTTCCTCCACATGTTCATGTGTGTGTGTGGGAGTGTGTGGACGATGGCTGGTTTCATTTTGTCCGATTGGTCTGACTGGGTGAGGCTGCACACCTGTTGCACATTGAATAATGCACATTGAGCAGGTTAAACAAGCTGTCTCCACACACACACTGGGGAGATCTCCTGGATGGCAGCGGAGCACCCTTGCCATGTTAATTATCAAGCCGTTGCATTAAACCAGATTTTTAACACCACCACCCTTTGTCCTTTGTCTGGAGGAGCCCAAAAGAATTAACCAAGGTGGAGGCAGTGCGACAGGAGCTAAGGAGGTAGAGCGGCTGGTAACCGTGAAGTTTCTAGTTCAATCCCCGGCTACTCCTAGCTGAATGTCGAGGTGTCCATGAGCAGGAGGCAAAGAACGGATGCTTAGAGCGGAAATTAAAGATTCTATATTACTGTATATTGCTTTGTCATCAAGTTGGAGTTCATTGACATGGGGGTAAGTTGTGTATGGTTGGGAAATGGTGAGGGATATAGAGGGAATTTACCGGATATGATTTGAAGGTGAACCAGGAGAGGGAAAGACTCGTACGGTCTGAGGCTTTCTAATTTATAGCAATTTTAGCAGAGCCCTATGCCCTGTTTCATATAAAAGAGACCAGACATCTTTATCATATTCACAAGTCCTTCGATGCTCCAATTAATGGTGTGTTTCTTTCATCTTCGTATGACCTCTCAGGGAGGGATAACATCACTTCCGGTTGGGCTAGAACAACCACATTTACAATTTTGCATGTCCTTTAAGTCCTCTTTCATATTTATAAATCAAAAACATGCCTTTAGCTTGGTCCTAAGTGTACTAGACCCCTAGTTCGTCAAACAACTCATCAGGTCCGGTCGGGCTAGAGCCTCCACTACATTGAACATGGAAAGACGTGGGGGCCTTCTGGCCATACAAGGAGATGTTCTCATCATAGATGGAGGTATTTGGGTCTCATACATGGTGGTTCTGGGTGTGAGGGTTGTCCGAGATAGGCAGGCATACGTTATTATGCGGAACAAGGCCATGGCACATCTGAGTCTCAATCCTTTAGAAACAAATACAATTCTACAATTTAAGGTAAATCTGAAAGTTATTTTTTAATCATTGTCCAACAGGGTATATTTGAACATTTTCTTTCCAAATCAAGAAAAGCTGTCGAAACATCTACAATACATTTGTTTTTTAACATCCTTTTACAAAATGCATTGTGACATATCACTTGGCAAATCGTTTTTTTACGTTCAAGTTGCCTCAAGTGGTCCCCAAACCCCGGCTGTGGTTCGCACACACACCTGCTCGTCAACAGGTGAGCCAGAGCCCCGCCTTCCCGCAGGAGCAGCCATAGTACTGCAGTTCAGCACAGGCCAGCTGTCATTTAGCCAAGAATCACAGATCTGAGCTGCCCCCGTGCACGCTAACCCCGCAGGGCCAACACTAGAAGTGCAAAAACAAACACCATCTCCTTATTTATCACATAACCTACAACAACAATAAACAAGGTGTCTTCATGAGGAACAATTAGAATAGAACAGACAGTTCTGTTTAATTATTTTATCGACAAATAATTTCATAAATGAACACCTAAACATCTTCTCGCCCACTGTGTGTGTGTTCGATGGATGTATTAGGTATGTCCTCAAAGGGTGATCAGAGGTTGTGGTTGTTTCCTTCAGAGCTTCCGGTCCTAATAATGTTATTTACTACAGAGCTCCTGGTCCTAGTCATCTTATTTACAACAGAGCTCCTGGTCCTGATCATCTTATTTACTACAGAGCTCCTGGTCGTATTCATTTTATTTACTGCAGAGCTCCTGGTTGTAGTGGTCGTGAGCTGGGATGTATTTTGCCTGGGAGAAACACATGGCTGCCTTCTTGTCACACTCACAGATGAACATCTGACATTTGTCATTGGAACCTGTGTGGTGAAGGACAAAAGAGGGATGGAGAGAGGGAGAGATTGAGGGATAAGGAGAACACAAAGAGTAGTATTAGAGAATGGAATTTCTTTCAAATCAAATTCCATCAAATGCATCATAAAACTAGCCCTTAAATGAGCCACGCTTTGAATTAAATAAATTACCAAACCAGGGCTTAGATTCAATGTATCATTCATCCACACCTTGAATCAAACTTTTAACACGTAAACAAAAACTAATTTAATCCTTTGGATATTAGCTTCACTTAAAATCTGAAGTCAATACATGATAACAATTTTGAAACCTAATCTACTGCCATTGAAGCTCATTATCATCAGTAGTCTGAAGAATATTCTCAAAACTAAAATCACACACACAGAGTACATTGTATGTAATGTAATGTTACTCATCGCAGAGGTTTCCAGTAGCGGTCCATAATGCACTCACTGAGACAGGTCACCGTCTTGGTGCTCTTGTCACATGTTTGCTGGTAGCCATGTGTGTACGGGTTATCCAGGTAGGCCGTGCACGCCTTATCAGCCATGGCAGCATCGTAGCAATAGTCATGAGTTTGGCAGCATCTGTCAATCATCATTAACAGTTCATCATAAAGGCACAAAATGGGCTGCAGTGACATATGCACATCTAGCAAGATCAATTGCTGCAGCCGGGACGCAGGATGGTTTAGTGGATATGGGGGGGGGGAAATGCTGAAGGTTGAGCAGGGAGTGTGTTTATTATGTGTTTATTACTAAAACTAATAAATAATAAATCAACTGGATGAAAAGTAACTTCCAAATGCTTTCTACGTACGTGTCGAGGGCATCAACAGGTATTCCAGAGCCTCCCTTGCCACAGTAGCATCCATAGTCACCAAAGTGAATGAGGGGCCAGATTTGAGGCATAGTGCACTCAATCTGGGACCTGAGCCCCCATAGGGATCTCTTGCTGCGTGAGGCTAGCACTGGGAAGAGATAAGGAGCCATCAATACATACAGCAACCAATCAACAACTCTCTCCTTCCTTTTGTTTTTATTTTGCTATTATAATAAATGTTACCAAATTAATGATAATACCTTGAAAAATAGAAAATACAAAGAAGAAATAAAATAGCAGGAATAGAAAATAAAAGTCAAAGTTGGAGCGTATGTTATACTTACAGACTGGAAGCCAGACGGCCAAGACGAGAACAACGTGAGACGCCTTCATGTTGCGAATTAATAAGCAATATTCCTGCTGCAACTTGGTCCATATTCTATCTCCACCCGTCTGCGATTTTCCACCACTTTATCAAATCTCTGAGAATGCATTTTTATCTACAACAACATACACTATCTCACACCAATATACATTGGTTTGCATACACACACACACACATACACACACACACACACACACACACACACACACACACACGCACACACACACACACACACACACACACACACACACACACACACACACACACACACACACACACACACACGCACACGCACACGCACACACAGCATGAGTACATTCACAGACGTTCAAGTTCATTGGAACTTGGCCATGTGGGATTTTAGCATTAGGTTGTCATTTAAACAGCGTGTCATTGACACAGCTCTGTGATAAAAATGAAAATGCATACATACTTTAAACATGTTTTAAAGTTTGCTCAAGTGTGCTCGAGTGTGTTGACCAACCACCACAAGGTTATACAAGCTGTTATATTTGAACAAAGCAAACAAAGCACTGCGGACAGTCTAAATATGCCTGCTGAATAATTTATTCATGCCTATTATTTATATTTGAGTCAGATTCCATTAAGATGTTTACCATTTATTTACCATCCAATGCACTTTAATACTACTATATATATATATATATATATATGTGTGTGTTTGTGTGTGGGAGTATTATGTGGACGATGGCTGGTAGAAGTATCCTCCTTTGGCAGAGTCTGATTGGACTCAGGGGCTGGGTTAGGCTGCACACCTGTTGCACATTGAGTAATGCACATTGAGCAGGTTTAACCAGCGATCTCCACCCACACACTGGGGAGATCTCCTGAATGGCAGTGGAGCACCCTTGCCATTGTAATATAATAGAATAAAATAGAATAAATACTGTGGCCTTTAGGTGGAGGAGCCCAAAGTAAGTCCCCTAGGTGATGTGGCAGTCCCCTAGTTGGAGTGTAGCAGTCACCTAGATGGTGTGTGGCATTTGCTACACTGGATGTTGGGCCCCTCCAGACTGCTGGGAACCCAAAAGGGATGTCCAGGGACCCACTGGGACACCAGTAACGGAGATGGACAGCCACCACCCAGCTCCAGCCCTTTCCAAAGCAGCAGAGTGGGAGCCCAGCGAAGGACGGAGGAGGCAACTGCCTGCAGCCACCCGCCCCTGCACTCGGCCCGCAGAGGCTCAGGTCCAGCCAGCCCTCGGCCAGCCAGTACAGGAGCAAAAGGCCCTGTGCTCAATGAGGTAGATGGAGGGGAAGGCCCTGTCGCCCTGAGAGAAGGTGGCCCTACCCAACCCAGTCGCCAAGAAAAAACGTCAGTGGTGTACGTTTCCATGAACACTGGATACGTAGCATTTCAACGTAAAAAATAGCGTGTTATACCTACAGTATCCACGTGTGCCGCTGTGGAGGCGGGTTTCGGGGTTTGGGTTTCACGGCTTTCGCGGCAAATTGTGGACACGATTGTTTAGGGGGGGGGGGGGGGGAGACTGTTGTTGACCGGGGAGGGGGGGGGGGGGGGAGAGACACGTTTGTTGAGGGGGGACGACGACACACGATTGTGGGGGGACGACGACGACGACGACACGTTAGTTGAAGGGGGGGGGGGGACACGTTTGTTGAGGGGGGGGGAGACACGTTTGTAGGGGGGGGGGGGGCACGCTCGACAACGAGAGTTGGTTTTTATTGAACGAGACTTCAACACGGAACAGCTGCGCGAAACGATGGTCACGTCACTCTCGGTGACGGTGTCGACAATAATGAACACACGGACAATGTTAATAGAACAACACACAACCACATAACATCCCGAACCCATTAACCCCACTTAATCCTAACAACAAAACAAGTTAACAAAAGCCCCATTTGTCAACTGAGAACCCCAATTCCCAGAATCCCCCGCGGCTCCGGAACACGGCGTAGCTTATATTAATCTTTATTATCTGAATGGGAAATGCAATATTTTAGGACAGATACACCATTAAACGCGTTTCTAATGACATTTCTAGCGAGAAATGTACATTTTCCTTACATAATCTTCAGTCAGTGAATGTGTATGATCTTTATTAATCTTTATTATCTGAATGGGAAATGCAATATTTTAGGACCGATTCACCGTTAAACGTGTTTCTAATAACATTTCTAGCGAGAAATATACTTTTTAATTGCATAATCTTCAGTCAGTGATTGTGTCTGATCTTTAGTTTTATAGTTATTAGGAGTTGATCGGCTCGCTCGCATGTTTCAACGACGTCAGGTTGCTTTCGCTAAACTAGCAGCTCACGTGCTTCCTGCGTTTGTGTTATTAAACTGTTACTTTATGTAACTTTTAATGATATCATCTTGTTAGAAACACGTATATCTGAGAGCCAACCCAGTCGCCAAAAACATACCTACGTTGACAGTGTACGTTTCGTGAACACTGGATTACGTCGCATTTCAACATAAAATAGCGTGTTATACACACACACACGCACGCACATGCACAGACACACACACACACACACACACACACACACACACACACACACAAGCACACACACGCACGCACAGACACACAGACACAGACACAGACACACACACACACACACACACACACACACACACACACGCGCACACACGCACACACGCACACGGTGCATTTCGCTGCTAAAACAACAACAAAAAAATATTCCCTCAAATATTATTACTTTCAAAACGTTGGCCAAAATGGCCAATAATATCTTTTTTTTTTGGGATGCTTCTAGGACATTTTGGGTGGATTTTGAACGGTATGTGGGGGGCACGTTTTTTGCAGGACCTGGCTATGGAGTTAGATTCATGCCAAAACCCCTCACACACGTAAAACGTGTTTTGCTCACGCAAAACGTGTTTTGCTCACGCATAACGATTCACACGCACACAAAACGTGTTTTACTCACGCAAAATGATTCACACACACGCTCAGTGTGGTTTGCAAATGCAAAACATCATTCACAAACTAAAGCATTTTGCTTCAGAAACAAATACAGTATGTTTTACACAAAGTACAAAAAAAAATCCTTCAAGTACACAAAACAATTCTACAAGTACGGAACACGAAAGCTGCGCGTGGATCGGAATGCATTTGCGCACGGATCGGATTGCATTTGTGTGAGGAACAGCAAGGCGGAAAATTAGTGCCAAAAGTCACGTGACAAATAAATGTCCTGTTATTCACACTACACAACAGCAGGTGGCGGTGTTGAGTCAGTTTAAGGACGCCAGGACGATCTTTTTTCTCCCCAAAATCTTTATTTGATGCCGGCCAAACGTGTGTGGATTCAACTCCATACTATGCGACTTGCCGCCCCTTTGTCACGGAATCGTACGACACGGAGAAAAGCTAGTTTGGGAGATTAAATTGAACAAAATGAGCGGCCAACAGGTGAGTCCAATGGAAGTGTCGCCACTCTGTTTTGGAATCAAATAAAGATTTTGGGGAGAAAAAAGATCGTCCTGGCGGCCTTAAACTGACTCAACACCGCCACCTGCTGTTGTGTAGTGTGAATAACAGGACATTTATTTGTCACGTGACTTTTGGCACTAATTTTCCGCCTTGCTGTTCCTCACACAAATGCAATCCGATCCGTGCGCAAATGCATTCCGATCCACGCGCAGCTTTCGTGTTCCGTACTTGTAGAATTGTTTTGTGTACTTGAAGGATTTTTTTTTGTACTTTGTGTAAAACATACTGTATTTGTTTCTGAAGCAAAATGCTTTAGTTTGTGAATGATGTTTTGCATTTGCAAACCACACTGAGCGTGTGTGTGAATCATTTTGCGTGAGTAAAACACGTTTTGTGTGCGTGTGAATCGTTATGCGTGAGCAAAACACGTTTTGCGTGTGTGAGGGGTTTTGGCATGAATCTAACTCCATACCTGGCAACCCTGCGCTGTTGCCCGAGATCTGGGTCCACCCCGGCGTGGTGCTGTCTCCTTTTGACCTTTTGACCCCAGACTTCTGGGGGAATAGCTGAATCAATTCATTAGTCAATCAGAAGCATGTAAATATCTTTCCGGTGGGGTAAGAGGACGAACAAGGTGTCCTTCAACATCTACGCTTCCAGGCGATTGCAACGGTGCCACACATGAGCATATTCGAACATGTTTAATGGTAGTAATTAGCTGTCGAAATTGGAGGCCTTAATCAATACTGAGCAGCTATTGATTTGCTTCCCGATAAAGATTTGTCACAAATGACATGTTATTTAGCATCTACACGTTGAGCTGAGTCCAATGACACCAAGAACGACACTCTAGCTAATGGTAACATGTATTTTACATGGTACACCTAGGTCTAGGACATGATCTCGGTGTAGCAAGAGGCCAAGCTTGATCTCATTGGACTCAGCTTAACGTGTAGATGCTAATTAACATGTAATTTGTCAAAAATCTCCATCGGGAAGCAAATCTATAGCTGGTCATTATTGATAAAGGCCTCCAAAATCGACAGCTAATTACTACCCCAAAACATATTCAAATATGATCATGTGTGGCACTGTTGCAATCGTCTCGAAACGTAGATGTCAAAGGACACCTTGTTTGCTCTGTTGCACCACCGGGAACATATTTTCATACTTCTAATGGATTGATTCATATTTTAAGGTTCTCGGAGTGAGACTTTAAGTGGCTGCAGCAGAAGTGTTGAGACGAAAGATGATATCAAGAGATTTATAGAATATTCCCATTCACATTTTGTTTCTTCGTCGTAACATCCGACCAAACATCCTTCACATTCACAGAGCGAAGATTATGAAAGTCCAGGCTCAGCAAGTGCTCCATCTCGTTGCACCTGCACCCAGCGGCTCGCTTGCAAGATTTTATTACTAGGAAATTAAAGATAGCATTATACTATATATAGCTTTGCATTGAAGTTGGAGTAAATTGACATGGGAGTAAGTTGTGTATGGTTGGGGAGTGTTGAGAAATAGAGAGGGGATTTACCGGATATGACTTGAAGGTGACGGAGGATAGGGAGGGACGTACTGTGTCAGGCATTCCTGTAGGGCTAGAGACCCTCCAATTTATAACAGTTTTAGCAGCGCCTAATGCGCTGATTCATATAAAAGAGACTAGACATCTCTATCTTATTCACAAGTCTTTCTAGGCTCCCATTAATGTTTTTCATCTTGGTATGACCTCTCAGGGAGGGACGGATCACTTTCGGTTGGGCTAGAACTACCAAATGTATAATCTAGTAAGTCCTTTAGGCCCTCTTTCATGTAAAAAATAAATAAATCTTTAGTTCATATCCAAGTGTACTAGAACCCCAGATCACCCACCAATTCCATCAGGCATCAGGCATGCATACTGTGGCGAATATGAAAAGCAGAGGCGTACTATATTCTTTCAGTGACTTTATTGAAAAATCCCGGGTTCACCTTAACCACAACGAGGCTCAAAGAGCACCCCGTAACCAAAACAAAGCTCAACGTCTTTTTAACTCAACAACACAACAAACATGACCCCGGCGCTACATTGCCCCCCACCAGAATGTCGCCTGTCCTCAGCCGACAACAAAGTCCTGTTAGCGACGGGGAGGCCGCCGCCGCCTGTGAGCCCGTGGGGTCGCATGCCCCAACCCCCCACTGTCTGTTCGAGTCGGAGGACTCGTCGGTGTGAGTGGAGCCCTGCTGGGTGAGCTGGGTGTGTCGGGTAGTTCGGCCGCCAGGGGGCGGTAGGGTGCCAAGCGGTCTCTGTACACCACCACCCGCCCACGGGCACACATCTTCTACCGCTACACAACATCGAAAAGTTGTTCCAGCACCTCACCGGGCCTCACCCACTGGCTAGTCAGTTTGGGGGGGACCCCTTTTTTCCGGGTTGGGTTGAGACTCACACCCTCTTCCCAGGCATGAAGGAGCGGCCCTGGCAACGGAGGTCATACCCCCGCTTTTGTCGTGACCCCGCCTGTTCCTGACGCTGCCTGGCAAACTCGTGAGCCTCTGCCAGACGCTTCTTGATGTCCCGCAGGTACTCGAAGCCCGGTATCTTGGGGAGATCAGTGTCGGGGGGTTTCGCCGAAGGCTAGGTCCACAGGCGTCCGCAGCTCTCTGCCGAACATAAGTATGGCTGGCGTGCACCCCGTGCTCTCTTGCACCGCTCAGCCATAAGCCCACAGGACAAGGGGTAGGTGGCGGTCCCAGTCTCGCTGGTGTCGTGAGGTGACGATGGCCAGTTGCGTGGCAAGCGTCCGGTTGAACCGCTCCACTCGCCCGTCGCTCTGGCGGTGGAGGGGCGTTCACAGTGTCTGCAGTCCTCACAGGGGCGTCGGGACAGGGCATGCCACCGAGCTGTGCAGACGCCCAGCTCGGTGTTGGACTTCAAAATCGTAGTCCTGTAGGGCCTCGATCCACCGGGCCACCTGACCCTCAGGCTCCATGAAGCTGAGCAACCAGGTCAGGGACGCATGGTCTGTCCGGAGAAGGAACCGCTGGCCATAGAGGTAGGGGCGAAAGTGTTTGAACGCCTCAACCAACGCCGGGAGCTCACGTCGGGTGACGCAGTAGTTGTGCTCGGGGCGAGACAAGGAGCGACTGTAGTAAGCCACCACCCTCTCGCCCCCTGCTCCCCATTGTGACAGGACTGCCCCCAGTCCCACGTCACTGGCATCCGTGTCATCTATGAAGCTGCGGCCAGGGTCAGGAAGGGCCAGGATGGGTGCGGTTGTCAGAGCAGCACAGAGCTGGGCGAGGGCGGTTGCACAGTTGTCCTCCCAGCTGAACTCCCACCCCTTGTCCGTGAGACGGTGCAGGGGGGCGGCAATTGATGCAAAGTCACGGACGAACCGTCGATAGTATGAGGCGAGCCCCAGGAAGCTGCGCACCTCACCGACATTTTGGGGGATGGGTCAATTCCTCACCACCTCCACCTTGGCAGGGTCCGTAGCCACGCCTTCTGGCCCCACCACATGGCCCAGGAACCTGGTCTCGCGCTGTAGTAGGTTGCACTTTTTGGGGTGTAGGCGCAGGCCTGCACCCCGAATGGCTTGGAAGACCTGACGGAGGTTCTGCAGGGCCAGCTCGAAGTCCCTGGCGTGGACCAGAAGGTCATCAAGGTAAACCACCCACTGTTTTCCGTGGACGTGAGCCAAAACCCTCTCCATAAGTCTCTCGAACGTGGCGGGAGCATTGCAGAAAGGGCATCACCCTGAACTGCCAGAGCCGATGGTGAAAGCCGTCTTGGGTCTTGCATCTGGTGCCAGCTCCACCTGCCAGTAGCCGCTCCACAGGTCTAGTGAGCTGAACCACTGAGACCCTGCGACTTTGTCCATCTATGCGGGGCAAGGGATAAGAGTCCTTTCTGTTACATCGTTCAAGTGACGTTAGTCCACACAGAACCTCCAGGTGTCGTCCTTCTTTTTGACCAGGAGGGCAGGGGCAGCCCAGGGGCTGTTGGATGGCTCTATCACCCCCGCCTCAGCAATCTCCCGGATTGTCGTTCTTGTCCACGCTAGTCGCAGGGAGCGTGACGTCACATACGAGACGTGTAGTCTTTCTCATTGTGTTTTCTCTACAGCCTTTAACTGAACAATTGCACAATAAACGGTCAAACTGCAAAACTGCTGCAGCCAGTCCAACTTGCGCTAGGTACGGCTCCAGGGCTGTAATGCCGGCGTATCGTGGGAGCTTGAAGGTGTCCCGTGGTGCTGGGCTAGCGATGGGCATGCTGGCAGCAGCGGCCGGCGGCGAGGCGGTCGGCGGCGTCCTCCCAGCGCCGGTCGGCGACGTCCTCTCGGCGGCGATGATCAACAGCGAGCTCTCCGCATCGGCCCGCGAAGTACTCTCCACGGCGGCGGTGAGCAGCGGTAAGCTCTCAGCTCCGGTCAGCGGCGTCCTCCTGACGGCGGCGGTCAGCGACGCCCTCTCCTCGGTGGTGTAGGTCAGCGTTGGCAGTAGGGATGGGAATTGATAAGAATTTCATGATTCCGATTCCCATTCTGCTTATCGATCCGATTCCTTATCGATTATCTTATCGATTCTCATTGGG
Organism: Gadus chalcogrammus; assembly: GCF_026213295.1. Classification (NCBI taxonomy): domain Eukaryota; kingdom Metazoa; phylum Chordata; class Actinopteri; order Gadiformes; family Gadidae; genus Gadus; species Gadus chalcogrammus. Next base: position 20,738,625 of record NC_079417.1, read on the forward strand.
TGAGAAAATAAGTACAAATGTGTTTGTTTGTATTAAATCTCTTTAATATCTGATCAGAAGTGCGTCTAGTATTAGGAAATTGTACATTATCAAATCCATTGGTCTAGACAAAAAAATATATGTTTGGCTTTTTAAGCCCAAATGCCATTATTATGGGCCATAAAACTAAAAACACAGACTGAAAACAGTAAAGTAAGAGCTTGTGCCTTTTGGAATGCGAACAGTGCTCATTTGCATTCTACTTGTAACAAAATTCAACTGACAAAAACAAAATGAAGCATTGATTAGACAGAGATTTATTAGATGGGCCTACCTAATAAACTGTTGGAACACACAAGACCGGAAACCATAGCAACGCCGGTAAACAAACCCCGAGAAGCCCAATCCCTATGAGAGCTCCCCACGCTACAGCCATACGGAGGCGACAGATATTGTATATATATATTGTATATGTATATATTGTATCTGATATTATATATACAATTATATTATCTTATATAATATTATATATAGAGCTCCGGGAGTCGCAAACTGCAACAATCACTTTCTCCTCCATGCCGCAGTTCACCCCGGACTGCACTGCACTGAGTTTGAAGGTTGAACGCTGATTGGCTGTTACGTTACACATGTCACTCAGTTGTCACGCTGTTGAACGCTGATTGGCTGTCATCACGACAAAAACTTGTCGCCGATTTTCTCTCGCGAAAAATTCGCCCGATACGCGTCCCTACGTTCACATTGTATGGGATCTTGTCGCCCCGTCGCGTTTGGTGTGAACGCACAATGCGATTCTTGCTCGGCGGCGCCATGTTTGCTGCGTTCTGAACCAAAACAAAGCAGCGTGTGTGTGACGCATTTGCTGCGACCGGAACCGATAAGCGGAATCGTTAAGCAGGCTTGCTAATGATTCCAAGGAATCGGTTGACTCGGCACCGGTTCTGAACAAGAACCGGTTCTCGATTCCCATCCCTAGGTGGCAGTCTCTCTGGGCTGGTCACTCGCCAGCGGTCAGCGTGCTCAACTTCGGCTGACACCCGTCATGCATGGCGGCGGGGAGCACTGGCACCGTCGGGTCGAACACTCACCTCCGCAGGAAGATCTTCGCCGAGACGCTGAAGGACTTTGAAAAGTGGCACAGGTCTTTAGGCTTGATTATTTGCATTAACATGATGAATCTATAAAAAGCAATACGGCACAAAATATTTCTGAAAACTAATATAACTTCACTTCATTTGATCGTGTAGCCTACTGCTCTGCCATTTCCAAGAACCCGCCCAGTGAACGCAGAGGATTGTGGGTAGTTTTGGCTCGTCTAGGATGCAGCGATGCATCCTTGAAAAATCTCGGAATTCTCAAAAAATAAGGACGCAAAAATGGCGCGGCTTTCGAGTGTTCTCAACATTGGAACAGTAGCTGTTTCTCAATTTGCGTACTTGTGCGTGCTCGCGTGCTTGTGGACTCGTGAAACGTCATCAGTCGTTGCCCGAGCACTGTTCCAATTCGAAGCACGCATCAAGCGAGTACTGTCGTAAAACCCGGAAGTGTTCTTGATGCGTGCTCGATCTCGCCGTTTCACCGAGCATGCATCGGAGGTGGCTCGTGTGTACTTGCAACCGCTATAAATCCCAGGATGCATTTCACACTCGCAGCAGTACGATGGCGGACAAGAACTTGTGTTGCATGAATTAAGCTCTCAGAACATTTCACTTAGTTTTATAAAAATTGAATGGATTTTCCTTTTAATAAAGACGATTCGATCAACCGCAACAAAGATTTTGTGACTTCCCCAAAGAGGCTCCATGCGAAGGAGACATGACCACATTCATAACAGACAAAAGTCAAATAAATATCGATCAGCTTGATTGCTGCCATGTTTTATTCATAAGCGCACGTGTGTTTACAAGCGGACACGCAGTATTAAAAAGCGGAAGCGGAAGCGCTTCCACACTACCAAGTCGTTCCAAAGTCTGAACGTTACAAATGCTAGGAAGCACTTGAGCTAGCACTCTAGTCTCATCTCCATAGGACGCGACTAGCAAGGACGCGTCCTAGCAAGGCTGCAGCCTTCACTTTGGGAAACAGCCCCTCTGCCATATTTTATATCCCGTGCAGCGTGTGAACGCAGTGGATTGTGGGTAGTTTTGGCTCGCAAATGGCGCGGCTTTCGAGTGTCCTCAACATTGGAACAGTGCTTGTCGTGTTCTATGACGTAACGTCCTCAAAAGGGCGGCCGTTGAGCATGCTTCCTTGACATTGGGAAACAGCCATGTTGTGACTTAGATGAATGGACGCCATTTTGGAATCCGTTGTCCATTCTATGATATGTCCATGCATCTGAGTCACAATCTTTTAGATCAAATACAATTCTACAATTTAAGGTAATTACGAAGTTTTCTTGTAATCATTGCCCAACAAAGTATATTTGAACATTTTCTTAACAAATCAAGAAAAGCAATAGAAACATCAACAATACTACTTTGCATTTGTTTTTTAACATCCTTTTAAAAAATGCATTGTGACATATTACCTGGCTAATCGGTTTTTTAACGTTCAAGTTGTCTCCAACCCCAACCCCCAGCTGTGGTTCGCTTACACACCTGCTTGTCAAAAGCTGAGCCAGAGCCCCGCCTTCCCACAGGAGCAACCATAGTCGCTGCAGTCCTGCACAGGCCAGCTGTCATTTAGCCAAGAATCACAGTTCTGAGCTTCCCCCATGCGGACTAACCCCGCAAGGCAAAGTGCAACAACAAACACCATCTCCTTATTTATCCAAAACCTATAATAACAATAACAAGGTGTCTTCATGAGGAACAATTAGAATAGAACAGACAGTTCTGTTTGATTATTTTATTGACAAATAGTTTGATAAATGAATACCTAAACATCCCACTGTCTGTGTGTCCAATGGATGTCAGGGTTTCCCCCAGCACTATCTTGTTAAGGCGGCCGCCTTAACAAGACTAGGGCCCCGCCTTGACTACCAATGTATTGAAAAAAAAAAAAAAAAAAAATCAATTACAGCAGGGCGATGGAACTGTTCTTTGCACAGCCACGCAGAATTGCATGCACTGATGCCTCTTGTCAGCTGTGCCGCAAATAAGATCCAAAAAAGGAACTGTAAATAGTTGAATTTGCATACAAAAGTTAAGTGTATTGTCCATTATTTGTATTTAATTTGCACTTTTCTTTAATTTTATTTTGTAGTGTCTGCATGTTTGCACAACATTTGTACCTACTGTTGTTTATTTATATGGAAATAAACAGTCGTTTATTTCATTCATGCGTACTGGCATCTTTGAGCAAAATACCCCCAAAATTTTTCGGCGCGCCGCTTTGCGCCGCACCAACAACACCACCGACTGCTTACCACCTTCACTGAGACATTTACTGGGGGAAACACTGGATGTATTAGGTATGCCCATAGAGGGTGATCAGAGGGTGTGGTTGTTTCCTGCAGAGCTTCTGGTCTTATCACATTATTTACTACAGAGCTCCTGGTCCTAGTCATCTTATTTACAACAGAGCTCTTGGTCCTGATCATCTTATTTACTACAGAGCTCCTGGTCGTATTCATTTTATTTACTACAGAGATCCTGGTTATAGTGGTCGTGAGCTGGGATGTATTTTGCCTGGGAGAAACACATGGCTGCCTTCTTGTCACACTCGCAGATAAACATCTGACAGGCATCATTGGTACCTGTGTGGTGAAGGAAAGAAGAGGGATGGAGAAAGGGAGAGATGGAGCGAGAGAGAGAGAGAGAGAGAGAGAGAGAGAGAGAGAGAGAGAGATGAGGAGAACACAGAGTAGGATATGAGAAAGGAATTTCTATCAGTATTGATATCAAATTCCATCAAAAATGTATCATAAAACTAACCCTTCAATTACTGTGCCATGCCTTGAATTAAATAGAATACAAAACCAAGGCTTAGATTTAATGTATCATTCTTCCACACCCTGAATCAAAGCATTTAACACATAAATTAAAACTAATTTAATCCTTTGGATCTTAGCTTCACTTAAAATCTGAAGTCAATAGATGATATATGAAACCATTTTGAAACCTAACCTACTGCCATTGAAGCTCATTATCTTCAGAACTCTGAAGAATATTCTCAAAACTAAAATCACAGAGTATTGCATGTAATGTAATGTTAATGTCATCACAGGGTTCAGAGTAGCGGTCCATAATGCACTCACTGAGACAGGTCACGGTCTTGGTGCTCTTGTCACATGTTTGGTGGTAGCCATGGGTGTACGGGTTATCCAGGTAGGGTATGCACGCTTTATCTGCCTTTGCAGCGTGGTAGCAATGGTCATGAGTTTGGCAGCATCTGGAAATTGTTGCAATCAAGAATCAATCATCAATATTACTGTTCATGATAATCCATTGACTAAGAGTTTATTTTAAAGGCACACAATGAGGTGCAGTGATAAATTCACAGCTATAAAGATCACTTGCTGCAGCAGGGAGGAAGGATGGTTTAGTGGCTGGGGGGGGGGGGGGGGGGGTGTTCAACTCCCTCATGAAGGTTCTGGGTTTGACACAAGTCTCCACAGCCTACTTACAAACTGTATGTATATAGATTTGTGTTTGATAATAAAATAATCGTTTTGGAGAAAACTAATTTTCATGTGGTTTCTTCGTACGTGTCGAGGGCATCAACAGGTATTCCAGAGCCTCCCTTGCCACAGTAGCATCCATAGTCAGCATAGCTGACGAGTGGCCAACTGCCAGGAATGGTGCAGAGAATCTGGGACCTGAGCCCCCATAGGGATCTCTTGCTGCGTGAGGCTAGCACTGGGAAGAGACAAGGAGCCATCAATACATACAGCAACCAATCAACAACTCTCTCCTTCCTTTTGTTTCAATTTGCTCATTGAGCAGAGAATTGATGCTGACCATAAACCCTTGAGCATTTTCCAGCTGAATCATACATATATAATGGTTACCAATGTGCATTTAGTAAACTCTTACCAATATATTTTATCTTCTATCCTATCTGATTTCTGATAGTAAAATAAATGTACCTTTTTTATTGCATCTTATCTTTCAAAGCAAATTATCAAACAGAAATCGATTTGACTTCAAAAGCTCTGATTTAAACAAATAAACCGCCTCTAAGATAGATGATAAAAGCTAGATGTGTATTTAAATTATACAGTAAAAAAATGTATCCGATTAATGACAATACCTTGAAAAATAGAAAATACAAGTAAGAAATAAAATAACAATGAATAGAAAATAAAGGTAAAAGTTGGAGCGTATGTTTAGTCTACTTACAGACTGGAAGACAGACGGCCAAGACGAGAACAACGTGAGACGCCTTCATGTTGCAAATTAATCAGCAATATTCCTGCTGCCACTTGGTCCATATTCTATATTTATAGGCCTACAATAATTCTCAAAGGTCCACCCCTCTGTGATTTTCCAAAACTTCATACGCACGCACGCACGCACGCACACAGGTAGCATTGTAACACACCCCGAGTCACATGAGTACATTCACAGACGTTCAAGTTCATTGGAACCATTGTCATTTAAACAGCGTGTCATTGACACAGCTCTTTGATAAAATAAAATGCACATTTATCTTATTTTAACAAAGATATTTGCATCTTGATATTTGATATTTGAAGTGTGCTGACCAACCACAACAAGGTTATACAAGCTGTTATATTTGAACCAAGCAAACAAAGCACTGTGGACAATCTCACTACACTCGCTGAATTATTTATTCATGCCTATTATTCATATTTGAGTTACATTGCATTAAGATGTTGACCATTTATTTACTATCCAATGCACTTTAACACAGGACTTGTGGTCCATAAAAAAGAAAGAGTAAATAAACCATATATGCATAGTGAATACAAATGAAGAATAGACTTCTCTCAGATATGCTGTATTTCAGTGTAAATCTTTGTTGTTCTTGTGTTAAAGTTGGCTTATCTTCCTTAATGTGCTCCTTCAGAGGATGCAGGTTCTCCAGGTCTGAGCAGCACATGACTGCACGCCCGACGCACACATCAGCATCTGACCTGCATCATTAGTACCTGCATGAAAAAGAAAAGCTGAGAGAGCAGGAATCACAGGAGGGAAAGGACGGATGACTAGAACAGAAACCTAAGTTGTGTAAGTTTGGTAAGTACTGATGTGAAACAAAGTGAGAATGCACCGGATATGATTAGAAGGGGTTGGAGCTTAGGAGGGGACAGTGTCACCATCTTGCCCCATCCTCATGAGCTGCTTGAGGTCATTTATTCTGTTGATCAAAGGTGTATAGTTACTCGTTATTCAGGCTCCCCGGTGCTGCCCCCTGTTTGTTGGTTAATTTAGGTGCTGTATTTGTTTTTGACTGTGTTATAAAATATAGAGATAGATACCTCTATTTGCTTTTTGCCCTGCCTGATGTGTAAAGATAAATAATGGCTAATTGAGGGTCGCTGGTTCAGTGGAACTCGGGTGTGGAGGGGGAGGAGCCATGTCAGTAAACAGTAGATGCTATGCTAGACCTCGGATCTGACTACATTGTTTCATATATCTCATTACCGCTGGATTATTGGATTATTGAGTTTAGTATTTCTCTTATCTAGACGTTTATTGGCGGCATGTTATTTATCCAGGCCTTTTATCGCATAACATTTAAACCTGAAATGGGTTGCTGGCTGCAGGGTATTTGTTTCCTAGATGTTCATCGGGCCTTCATATGGTACATATGGTCCAAACACCACTGCTGCCTTGAATCACCAACCCAGAATCCCATACTTGAAGAGCCATCATGCACGATAACCCCAGAAGGCCAATGCTAATGTGTTTCACATAATGAAACACATTATTACGCTCATTGAGCAGGTCAAGTATATTAATTTGAGAAATTGTGAGGCAGTTGTTGGTTTAGGCCAGAATACCTACATTTACTATTGGCTTGAGTAGGCCTACTTAGTGTCCTATGTTTCTTATAACTACAATATAAGGAATATAAGCATAAGACCTAAGAGTCCTATTCTAACCAGAGGATGAGAATTTAATTAACTGGGTGCAGCTAATAATCCTTAGATTAAATAAAAATAAACTGTAAAATGACATATTAAGGCTTGATGTTGTTCACAAAGTAACACTTACAGGTAACTATGAGCTGATAAGATCATTAAGAACATTGTTTATTGCTCTAAAAGTACCTCAAGGGCATAAAATGAAACCTCAGATTAGATCAAATACTGCAAATTGGTGGATGTAAAAATAAGAAATAAGGGCCTTTGGTAACTTCATTCTGCTATTGAATGTGATAAACCAGTTCATTACTTCATCAGGTCTAGAGAAATAAGTATGGAGAACCTGCTTTCTGATACATTCCTGCATGTTGTGCAACATGTTTCAGCTTACTTTGACCTGGCTTTGACCTCCATGACCTCTAAAAGGGGAGGTTTGTTGTGAAACTAATAGATTAGCTCAGTTTAATCTGAAGTCCAAGTGAATTGTGAGTGTGTGTGGGAACACTGGTCATTTACACAGCTGGGAGACGCAGTGCTCTATATATCATATTACATTTGGTGCTTTTGTAGTATATTTAAACTTTTATTTGAACAATATAGGCAACTTATTTGTTCTCTGTAAAAAAAAAAACATGGATGAAATAGATAACAAACTAGTACTAGTCAAAGAAGGACACAGCAGCAGTTTCATATTCCACAAAAGTCATGTTTCATATATTGTTCTGTGTTTGCTATCAAATGCACATTGATAAAAAAAAAGCACATTGACCATTCAGAACATCCCAGTAATTGTATTTCAAATGATCACTTGACTCTACAAGGTTAACATTCATCAGTAGTTGTTCCTACATTTAAAAAGATTTGGTTTGGTGACCTCACCCCTCAGTAATAAGTGGTTGTATTACTCAACTGATGTTTGTGTGATTGTAGTAATGCCTGTGTTGTAAAGTGATGCATTTGTTCAGTGAGGTATCAATTAAATGATTCCCCATTTCTCAGTCCCCCCCCCCCCCCCCCCCCAGTATGAGGGGCCCACCCCACGCCTCGTCCTCTTATCTCCCGCTGCCTCAGGCTTCTCTCTCAGGGTATAAGAGCAGGCATGCTCTCTGTGTTTACCTTTCATCTCCTGCAGACATGAACCCCAGAGGACTCCTGCTGCTGCTTGTCACTGGTAGGTCTGGTAAACCTCCATGGTCAACTGTCCACCGAGATGACAGTAGTCCAGTGAGAAATGTGTCTACAATGATTGATATGTCCTTCCCCTGCTGCCTTACTTTAGAAGCACCACAGTGACCCAAGGAGTTGTTTAACGCATAATGTATTTTCTAACCCTTGCCAACAGCCTGCATGGCCAATGCCATGCGGCCAAAGGCCTTGTGGCAGTTTGCGGTGATGATCGACTGTGCCCAACCCGGCACCAACGCTCTGCTCTACAACGACTACGGCTGCTGGTGTGGCATCGGCGGGGGGGCCGAGCCGGTGGACGACGTGGACATGTAACGAGTCATGTCTTCCTCCCACACTTCCTGCTCACCTTGAAGGGGCTGACCCGTCCAACTGAATCTACCGCCGTTTGACTGCGTCCTAGGTGCTGTAAGCTCCATGACCATTGCTACAAGGCCAGCAGGCTGACCCCAGGCTGCACGGCCATCGCTGACCTGCCCTACATCCGGGTCTACGACCACACCTGCGACCACCAGCAGGTCACCTGTTCAGGTAATGCGTTGTGACTGAGGGGAGCTGCCGCTTGCCTCCCCTCACACCTTGTGTGCCTGAGAACCGCCATGATGAGATGTTTACTGTTGATCATGTGCGTCCTGTCTCTCCAGCTTCCAATGATAAGTGCCAGGCTGCTATCTGCGAGTGCGATAGGGTCGCAGCCCATTGCTTTGCGAGGGCGAGATACAACCCTGAGAACAAGAATCTGGACCAGAAGGTCCGCTGTGCCAACTGAGCTGGAAAACGTACACTTTCAGAGCATTAACATCAAATAAAAGGAAATGCTGAAGAAAAAAACATGCAAAGATGCAACAATTGTATTCGTGTTATTTAAATAGAGCGGTTCACTCAATCACTTGATGGAAAAGCAGCAGTTTTGTTTTGTCGATTTTTTTCTCCAAAAAGGATATAATTTCCATGACAATATTAGAGGAACACTGCTATATTTTGCTTCGAACTGGCACCCAAACCTGCCGGCAGATTTCACAGCAACGCTTATCTGTGCCCCTGGGTTTTTTTTGTTCCATTCTACCTGATCACTCCTCAAATATTGAGCGGTTCCGCTGTGAGGGTCATATCAGAAGAACAACCCCACATAACAAGATACTTTACACAATCACTCGTACGTGTGTATCAGGGTGCAGTGAAAGAGTTACATTTAGTCTAATCGCTACATTATCTTCCCAGTGACTGTGGGTTGGTGGCTATCGTCACTGCCAGCTGTTTGCTCCTAATAGTTCACCTCATGTATGATCCAGTGCCAGAAATCACAGCCATGGTAGGTATTGAAGACAAACAGAATCCCCTACCCCCCCCCCCCCAAAACATTCTGTCTGTTTTGGGCTACTGTATAAACCTGGAGGGCTAAGGGAAGATAGCCCGCTCTACAGATATGACACTCAATTCTCAGGTAATGAAAACACAATTCCTATTTTGAAGGGAACATACATTTCTGCCGCTGCCGCTCTGCTAGATACACCAAAATCTAAACACTGTACCTTTAAGTCTCATCTCTTGTCATTTCATGCGTTTGGTCAAAAAAGAGAAGATACTTTGGTACATTTTTGTTTATTATCAGTGTAAAGATGTTACAAAATAACAGACAGAGCTAAAACTATATATATTTGGTCATATATACATATACAAAGATAGTCAAAATGGACCACTTGTTGCAGAGAACCGCTCCTGTTGGACCCAAATAACGCGCAGTGATTTTGGCATTGCACACATTCGATTCGATTCAAGCGATTACGGCAGAGTCTTCGGGTCTAAATGGGTTTGTAAAGCAGCGTCGTAACATACTTCTTCTTGTATCGGTGAGTGGCGCTGAGAACCATGACTCCGTCCTGTAACACAGGCACACAAACTGTCTATCTCTGAACTCTCCCCACCTAATTTTAGGAGGAACAGGACAGATCTACCAAAACAATACTAAATAGTACCTTGATGGAGAGCGCATATAGATGGTTGAGCATGACGTGATTCGGCTCTGGAAGCAGGGTTGGGTCACACTGGAAAAACAGAGTGACAGTGTTAGGTTACTGAGCTGTGGAAGTGACCCATGGTGGAGACAGGTGGTCCCACTTCAAGCCCCCACCAGACTTACGGAGATGCCGGTGTCCTTGTTGAGCAGGACCTGCAGCAGGTGCGGGGGCAGGATAGGGGGGTGTTTGATCTTGTCCTCTGGCTTGAACAGGTAGGCGTCCTGCAGGTAGGGCCCCGGCGGAGAGCTGGACAGGTCTGGGAAACAGAGCAGGACACACGCTGGTCACGGCATTACAAACTAATATCAATTAAAAGCATGTCTATCGGCATGCATTGCATTTTGTCCGCTGTAAATATTAACGACACAGAATCATTGTTTTACCAAAGTGTTATTGAAATTATTCTGTTATGGCAATAATTGCATTCCAGCAGTTGCATTTAAATCAAATAGTTAGGAGGCATCTCTAGCCAGCTGTACAAGTCATGTTCAATTACATGCTATTATGTTTTTTAGACTGAAAGGCCAAGGATGTAATTTCCCATGATCCAAACTACTGTTTTGGCCTTCAAATGTTTCAACACAATCTCTGACATCAGTGGACAAACAAAAGAAAAAAAACATACCTAGTAGAAGGCTGAACAAGTGGAATCCCCTTTGTGTCTCACCCCATGACAAACAATCCTTATCTCTTCGCTCTCCTGGCCAACCTACCGCAAGTAAGAGAGCATGCCAGGAGTTTCTGACTCACCGGAGATGTCCGCTGTTTCCTCTGAGTCAATGCGGAGGGCGTCAAACACCTCAAAGTCTGTCCTCTTCACCTCTATGGTGTTGTTGATGGTTCCGGTCTTTGTGGTGGTCACCGCCTAGGGAGGGAACCAGCAGTGGTCGTCATTACAACTGTAGCGATCTGGCCTCCTACTGGTTTTTCGACTAGCATTCTGAACAAGAGGTAGCAGACGTTCGTATCCAAAGGTGATTACAGGGGATGAGTCATCCAGGGCCGGGACAGGGGGCTTAACCTCAGACACTGGGGAAGGAACTCACCCCAGTTGGATCGAGGGTCCAGTTTCCATCCACACAAAACTTATACTGGTGCTCTCCCTCAGGCAAGTCCACGATGGCCACAAAGTTGCTGTGGCTGACATTGGGAGAAATAATACATGACGTTATATACTTTACGAAGAAATAAACATATACAAACTCGGAAATTTTATAAGGAAAATGACCTTTTGTTGAGTGGGATTTTGTTTGCCCAGTTGTTGAAGGAGCCTGAAACAAAGACCTCTTTGGCGCCTCCTTTCCATGTGAAAACAGTGGGTCTGCTCTGCGCTGGGTTCTTGGTGTTACTTTCCAGGTCTCGCTGCCAGGCCAGAAATTCTTGTATCTCCTGTGGAGCCTAGAAAACAGGAGATGGGGAAGAAAGGAGGTGTCTTTGAGGAGGTAGGTGGGTTGGATACATTTGAATGTGTACGAATAAGACAGGGAAACACAGACAGACATACACTTCAATGATCCCCGAGGTAGTGATCTTGGGACAGTAGCAAACAATGAACAAAACATAAATATTAAAAGGATAGGGAAAGACATACACTAGGACTATGTGTATTTATATTAACAATATCAGCCTATAGGCAAATATGCATAATAATATTGGCATGAACAGTACAGCGCAAATGTATACAACTAGTCTACATGTGCAAACAGAAATAAGGAGAAGAATGTAAACCTTTGAATCATCTGCATCATCCGTGCTGTCCATCAGGATGTTGGAGCGTGCTTCCTTCCCACCTGGCTGTCCATCTCGGTCCGACCTTTCACCCTGCGCCCCACTGCCGCGGTCGCTGTTGCTGTTCCCCATCTTTGGACTCACAGGTCGTCCCAGATCACTACCGCCGCCAACCACACACGTTTAACTCGTCTTTAGCCACAGACTTAATGCAATAGTCGTATGTGAGACATAAAGTATGTGAGCCAACGCTCGTATTCGTGAAAAGGCGTCTCGTTACTTCCACCACTGTTACAACTGACAACACGAAATGTTTTTCGCGCAAAGTTGTTTCCGCGTTGATAGAAACTAAAACACAAGCAAACTTCTGGATCTTAGCGTTGCAATGAATGTTACAAGACTTTGTTAACACGACTTGGAGATTAAAAATCCATCTTATTGTCTTACCTCTTCTACTTTCTTTAAAAGTCGCAGTACACACAGAGGTTCTCCTACGCCATGTTGCATCCGCACAGGGAACCTTGTGCAGCTCAGGCTGGATGAAGCGCCACCTCTTCCGCCTCCTGGCCCGCAGAGCGCGGGTGCGTTTGTGTGTGCGTGTGTGCTAGTGTGTGTTTGTGTGAGTGTGGGAGCGGCTTAGGAGCCACATGGGCTAGCTTCTATAATGCTCTACCTCCCTCCACCCTCTGTCTGTTATGGTGTGTTCAAGATGCCTCGTACACCACCCAATTAGTTACTCGTCAACGTCACTCCGATCAGATGGCTCACATTAGGTTTTCGCCATACTTTATTCCAAATAAATGAGCAAGACCGTTCCTTATGGGTAGCCATTCGGACTCTCATGGAAAAGTGCACCTAACTCAGCAGTTCATCTGTCATTTTTTTGTCCTCAGATTTCTCCCTCAGATTCCCACAGATATCAAATTTCCTTTTATCCTCAAACTATAGGATAAGCATTTTATCTTCCGTAGGAGTTGAAACTGTTGGCTACGAAAGGGAGGGCCGTAGCCAGCTATACATGAAAGTATAGAAATTCAAAGCATGAAAAATAATAAAAAAGAGAAAATAGAAAATTAAAACCCCTCTGAAGTACTTTGATTATTTAAAATGTTATACGCCTATAGCCTGTATAGCAGACCCTGGATGGGTTTCCTTTCCAGCATGCAGCGCTCAACTATTGTCCTTAGGCTTAATTATTTATTTATTTATTATTCTAAAAAAAACCTGTGTGACCCTACCTGTGGTGTTCCAATCCCAAAACACTGTGGTGTTCCCCACACACAGAATATTAACCGGTTTGATCTGTATGTACACAAACAGACAAAGAAGGCTGGGGATGGCCAAATCCTTTTGGGAGTCCTAATCAGAATTTGGTGATTTCCTGGATTCTGGTTCATCTGTGGGTTGGCAAGCTGGAGATGGGCAATACCTTAATTTGTTCAGATTCATAGCCTATGACCTGACTTGCAGGGGCTTCACAAGCGAACAGATATAGCACGTGCTTTAGCTGCCCCAAAACCATTAGCCAGCCTTAAAGGCCTAGCCTATATTTTGGATTCAAAGTTAAGTCCATAATTAATTAAATACATTCAGGGTTCCACACATATATTTCACACAGACATCACATATCCTGTGATATTTACCGTAAGGGGCCCCATTCAGACTGCTATGGCATCGGTTCGCTGTCCGTGCGCGCCGTTCCTGCCAAATGCACGTGATGCCTCCCTCCCCCGCCCGAAATATGATTGGTGAGGACTCGGAGTCATTACCAATTATATGATAATAAGCATATCTGTTGTACGTATTTAGGATTTACAAATAAGATTTGGCATTTAAATTTAGATATAAAATGTAGATTTAGATTTATGATTTAGATAAAAGGACTTAGATTTATATGTAGGCCTACGATTTTGCATTTAGATTGAGAAATAAGATTGAGATTTAAAATTAAGATTTAGAATACAACCCAAATAAGGTGGATCGGTCTTTGGTGCCGTGGTCGGTTACAATGCATTATACCAGATATTGGTAGGCCATAGCGATGACAGGACAACTTGTTTGCAAGCTACATAACGTGAGGACATCTAGAACACAGCCTTACGGCCCTGCTCCTCAGTTTAACTACGAGTCCTGTGACTGCTTTGACGTTACATTATATAACGTAATTGAGTTTACAAAAATAAATACTGAAAAAACAGCAGTCAGCGATGTCGTCACGGCTTGAAAGTGTTTATGAGAAATGCAATATCTATCAATAAATATTTCTATATCTCCAAAACAAAAACGTCTCCATCAATTTATAGTGGGTATTTAGCGACCTCTTGTGGATGCAAAGAAAAACGTTGCTATCAATAGTGTTTCCATAATGGTTGGCAAGATGCAAAAACAAAATATGAAAAAAAATATCCCCAGTAAATGTGCTTAAAGTTTATTAGAAAGAGTTTAGACATTAGAAGAACAGTTATTTGTTTAATTTAGCACACAACTTTCCTTAAAAATGTGATGATTTAGAGTGCAGTCAAAACCTATGTTAAAAAACATCGAACAGAAAAAAAAAAAATGCTATTTCCCCACAAGTGTTTCAATGGAACTTATATGTGTAAAAGGTGACGCATGAAATGAATGCAACATAACAGAAATCGGGGGAAAAAATGTGACCAGCAGTAAACAAGGCATTCCTGTGCATTATTAGCCGTATTGTTACATTTTGCTTCCTGATTGAACAGTCATATGTGGCAAAGATATGTGGCAGATGGAGTGCAAAAACACCTGAGGTTCCAATGGTGACATATCAATTTACCCCTCGCGGACAAAAACAACAGAACATTTTGCTTTTTCATCGGGTGGATATTGCTTCAGTAGTATCAGCAACCCCTTCCAACGCAGAACAGAGAAAGCAGAGCAGAGGCTGGTCAAAGGCCACCTCACTTCTTGGCTTGCTTGGTGACCATGTTTCGAGGGGGGGTGACGGGCCGGCTGCCGTTGGGCTTCTTCTTCTCTGCTGGTTTTAGGATCTACCGGTGAGACGAACAGAGAGGGGATGGTGTGAGTGGAGACCTTCAAACAGAGCGAGTGCTGTAATGAACAGGAGAAAGCTTCTTCCCCACTGGTGATTGTACTGCGTTGGCAGAAACGGCCCGGCAGTATATCACGTTCTCTGCTGCCGATTGAAACGCTCATAGGCTATCCCTGTTGCACATATCGTATGATGGGCTTGCTCTCCCTGGCTAATCTTAGTTGTTTTGCTGTTATGTTGCTGTGGACCCAAACTTCAACATGTCAGCAGTGCTGGACCTTGATCACGCCGTCACCTGCCTCTTCAACGCTCCCTAGTCATGGCCTCCGCACACCTGCAGGAATAGACCTTTAGGCCCCGTCCACACGGAGCCAAAACGGGCAAAATCAATCTGGTTTCGTTTTATGCGGATCAGGAATATCTCCGTAAAGACAGTCATTGCAAAACCGCATCGAGTTGTAGAAACGCTGTAGTAAATATTCAAGGCACTGGTTCTCCACAGAAAAAAGTTGAGCGCATCAAGCATGCGCGCAATGCCTGCGCGCTGTATACAAACATTCAGTCACGAGGAGATTCAGCCTTTTAAATTGAGCAGAAATACTTTTTATGCACAGTTAGTAATTAAATTCACAGAGGGGCTTTATTTAGAGCTACAAAAATAATTAAAAAAATATATAAATTAAAAAAATGCAACACTGACGTCCCCCAGCTGGTGGGGGGCTAATGACGTCATCGTTTGCATTTCAGGCGTCCACACGAATCCTAACACGAAACCGCATAGGTCCGGATAGGTTTGAAACCACCTCCGAGGGTGGTTTCAGAAATGTGCGGTTTCGGGAACCGGATTTGCCTGCTCCGTCTGGATGGACGACCAAACGTCAGTCAGCTTTAGTTATTTCCTTGGTTGTCTCAGAGGGGTTCATTGCTCTGCATCTCCCACTTAACACTCCTGGGAATCGGCAGTCAGTTTTTACTGCTCAACTCAACATTTCCACCAAATCAATCACTGCCCCTACCCACCCAAACAGTCCTTTTATTCAACGGGGACCAATCTGAAATACTGATCGCCAGCTAAGAATCCCTCAACAAAACAATTGAGAATTCTCCGAACCCGAAGAAAAGAACATCACGCAAACGTCTTCTCTCCTTCTTTGCAGCTCCCATCACCCTAGACTACTGCAATACCATCCTCTATGGAATATGCAACAGAAGGAGCATCAAGAAGTCCACTGACCGTCTGGGTTCACTCATTCCTGCATAAGAAACTGCCACTCAGTTCTCCAAACCCTCCACTGGCTTTCCATCAAGCAAAGCACACATCTCAAAATTCTCCTCACCATCTACAAAGTTAAACACTCTCTGGCTCATATCTCACTGGTCTCCACCAACACCGTGGAACCCTTTAACTAACTAAATCTCTCAAATCATCCCACATTATCAACAATTCAAATTGCAAGAGTCTCAAACTTTTGCTTAATTAAATTGACCACCTGAACCATGGCCTAACGTAGCAAGCATTCTTAAATTTGGCTAAGATTAAAAAAATATATAATAAAGACTCTGCAAAATGCAAATGTAAAGATATTTAGGGAGACATCTACATTTTAGTTTAGATTCTGCTTATCGGTTCCTAAACTAATTTCAAGGACGATTGTTTCAGCACCAGGACCTGGCTATCCGTCTCCGTCCTTTGAGAGCTGATTTGAACTATTGACGTATTTTAATGAATGACAAGCGAGCAGACGAGTCTTGCTAGAGCCATCATGGCAAGTCATCAAGCGTGACTTCATTTTGCTAATAAAATTGGTGTGTTAGCACAGTGCAAGACCTGTAACAAATGTATTTTGTGCGAGGGAGGATGCAAGACCAAAGACTGTCGCAAACATCGTAGCAGATATCTAGTAGAAGTTGTACTGATCTAGTTAGCAAGGAAGCTAGAAAGTCTCACTCTCGGCAGGGGAACTAGGCCTCATTATGCAATATAACAACATTGCTTACCGTTGTTGTGCTTACGACACACAAATCGTTACAGCCCTATCACCAACAGACTACTGTCCTATAGATCTGCTGTGCCATAGCATTGAGCAGGTCAAAGACTTAATGGGGAAGAATTACCTACAACTAAATAAGGACAAAAAAGGATTCACAACCAACATGAACAAACATCGCTTCATCGCTCTGTGCCCTGCCAGTCAAGTCTCTACCTACTAAATCTGAGACTGTATTGTGCATGGGGAGTAAAGTCGTACAACTGCCAGCAATGAATATTACTCAATAATATGAATGGGTTTCGACATGCATCAACCGGACACAAAACAGAACAATAAAAAATAGTGGGTTGCATTGGAGTCTAGACACATCTACAGGCGAGCCGATAGGTTTGTGTAATGAAAGAACCGCAACCTTTTCTAACAGAATATACATGAGGAATGGATGTCCCTTGATGATCAAAGTAAATATCTCACCGTCTCTTGTGATCGTTTAATAATACAATTCTGTAGCGAAAAGAAACATAGAAAAAAAAAAAATGTCTGCCATTTGTTTACATAGACAGATTGGGAAATTGGGTTAGGCTTTCCGGCACAGTCTTCAACTGGTCCAGGTCATATCTACAAGACAGGAAGTACTTTGTCGCTATTGGTAACTATGTATCTGAACTAACTAAAATAAACCTGCAGAGTCCTCCTAGGTCCATCTTTATTTAACCTCCACATGCTCCCACTAGGCCTAATTATACAAAATAACAACATTGCTTACCGTTGTTATGCTGACGACACACAAATCGATGCAGCCCTATCACAAACGGAGTACCATCCTATAGATCTGCTGTGCCTGTGCATCGAGCAGGTCAAGGACTGGATGGGCCAGAATTCCCTACAACTAAATAAGGACAAAACTTCTGGTGCCAAAGATGTTAGCCTGGCCCTTGAGTACCTCTCCTTAAAAACGAGAACCAAGAACAAAGCCAGAAATTCTAGACTTAGATCCTTTTATCACGTGTCTTTTTATGATTATTTTAAGTTGTCTTTTATGCACTCGTTGAAATCCTCTTGTTTTACTGTGTGACATGTTTTAATAAAGAGCACTGAGTCTTTCATACACAAGTCTGCCTTGTGTATGGAATGTTCTAAATAAAGTTGACTTGACTGAGATAAAAGTTTCGGTTTGAATAAAAAAATTCTATAAAATGTGAGTAAGAGCTGTTCAAAGTCTGCTATAAAATAATTGAACTCATGTGAGGGAACTATGAAGAAGACAGGTTTCTGATACAAGTTAGCACTGCAATGTTCTCTCAAGTGTAGGGGGACTTATTTGAGCAGCACAACCAAACCCAGTGATCAAATAACAGGTAACTTTAACCAAGGGGTCTAGAAAATATAGCAATAGTGTGCAATCACACTTATTACGATAAAGAACTAAAGTTGCGATACAACACAAACACACACACACAACCTCTGCCTCACTGCAAAAAGTACAAAGGTCCACTCCAAATTGAAAGCTATTTCTTAGAAAGTGGAGGGATTTTGTCAACATGACTGACGGCAGATTGTGATCAGCAAAACATGGTATGAAAATGCAGTGCCAGTTAATACTGCTATTCGGCAAGACTGCACGGAAAGGGCCAACAGAAATGGTTTGAAGAGTTTGATTGAGTCGATAGAAATGTATGACATTCGAGTTATATGATTCCTGTGTGTCATTAATGGCGATGCTGACTCATCTTAATCAATGCTTTGTGCAATTATTGACGTTTCAGGGATGGAACAAAAACAAAAAAAACAGAGATCAAAGTTAATCGGGTACATTCACAAAGGTAGCCATGGATTATCGGCAAGAAATCCCTTATGCTCCATCTCGCCTATAATCTCTGCTGAGAAGCAGAGAACATATTTGATTGAGTTTACCTGTATTAGGTTACTGGCCCTTTAAGAGGAATAGTTTCTGTCTCTGATTAGTACCATTAATCTTTCGGGGGTTGTTTACTTTGGAGCTGTGTTACTTTTTGCTGTTTCAGGAAGGATGTGTGTTAATTACAAAGTAATTTAGTAAATTATTTATGTAGGTTTGTGCTACTGCTACCAACCCTGGTAACTGTTTCTGTAAATCTGGTCCCGTCATTGTTTCTTCGCTATAGAGATATGCTTGATAACAAGCTTAGCTGCTTGTTAGGCTACCTATATAAGCCTGTGTTCTGTGTACCAATAGAGCACACTGGCAGTGGTAACACTTAATACTTTTAGATTGTATTGCCTGGCTAAGCTCCCTTCACAGCCAGTCAGGCTACATAGATAGAAAATGCTAAAATAGACTCCCAGTCTATTTTTACACGCATCGACACGTCCCTCTATGAATAGCCTGTCTTTTCGAAGAAAGCACATATGTTTGTACCTCAATAAATTCAACAATGTATTGATTAGTAGTTGTAGTTGAATATTGCAGGGGACAAAATTCCCTCTTGTCAAATTTGTGAATATATATCTAGTCGTAGAAATATTTGGCATTCCTGAATACAATTGCATTGTAGTCTGCATAACCCAAGTCCCACCGTGGCGATCATGATGATGCACCCCATATCACATCCAAGGAAATAACTAGTTATGTTTATAGAGCCCCCATACAACTACAACCCTGTGTTCCTCTTATGCATTTTTACTCTGCTTTTTCTTGCTAGTTTCAACTTGTCATCATGGACGAGGTGCGGTTATGTAGAAGCAAAATGCAGACCCAACACTAGCTCAACACACTCAATTCTGCCGTTAGCACCCTTCACGCAACTTCACAAAATGCCATTATGGCAGTTTGGGAAGGAGGAGAAGAAGGACAGACTTTAACGCTCTGGATGCAAGGGCCGTTTGGCTGTCAGGCTATATGCAAACACAAAGTTCTCACCTGAAAGGAACACATCAGGGTCTCATCCACACTCATCATAGCACCTGCGTTGTCAAACTCCCCACAGTAGTTGGGAGCAGAGAACAGAGTCACAAGCTGTCTCTTGGCGAAAAACTCATACCCATCTTCAACGACCTAAAGGAAGCAGAAAAGACAGTAAATGGAAACATCAATTGAACCATGCCTGAAGGTTGCCATGTGTAACAACCTTTAATTTAGTCATGCACCAACCTTCTCGTCTTTTCCGTTTGCTGTAGCTAAGGTCAAATATCTTTTGTGTTCTAACTAAACATTCACGGTTACATTCGATGCCCGACCTTATTAGGCATGTGCAAAATTGCTATGCTATCAATTAATGGGTCTGGAGAATGGGACCCATTTGAACAACCTAAACCCCAATTGCATCATTGTTCATCATTCTGTAATTTAGAAGTTGCTTTTAACTTAAGTCTCTTATTGAATTAAACTCTGCCTTGAAAATCAATCATTGCAAATCCAATGTCGTGTTTTTTAACAAGCTTTGTATGCAAGGACTGTCTTTCCAGTAAATCGTAAAGTTCAGAGAGTTCAAAGATTGTGTGGCTATCTGCACACTGTACTAGTTTGCCCAATTAAAACAACAACCATATATCTTTACCTGATGGGCACGACAAATCAAGTCCAGATCGTGCTTGTGCAAGAACTTGGCCACGACCTCTGAACCAAACGTGAAGGACACCCCCCTGTCGTTTTCCCCCCAGCCCATGACGTCCTTGTCTGGGTCAGACCACAGCAGGTCGCAGAGCAGGCCCTGGTCGGGCACATCGGTGGGACGCATCACGCGCCTTATCTGCTCCATGGACTGCAGGTCCGGTGACAGCCCTGAAAGACGATGACGTGGAATCTAAGAATTAACACCTGGCTGATCGAGGCGATCAGCCAGGTGCGATCAGACTACACCGGTTGTGTCACTCCAGAACAAATAACACATGCTGATTTGGACTGTGTGCACGTTACTTAGCTTCATGAAACAGAAACCTACCTCCGTGGCAGCAAAATATTTTCTCATCCACTATAGCTGCGATTGGGAGGCAGTTGAAACAATCTGTGAAGGTTTTCCAAAGCTTGATGTTGTACCTTCTTTTACCTGCAAAATAAAAAGTCACCACAAGTAATTTGCTAACTTACACCAAAAAAAACATAAATTGAACCCTTTTAAAATAATATTTGTTTACAATTTGCACATGATATTGACTGAGATCCTATATTCAAATTAGCTTCTTCCCATGATATTTCACATAACATGGCACAGATTCTTGTTATTTACCTCTTTTTAGAAAAATACACAATAACTTGACACATTTTGCCGGTTAAAATGATATACAGGTACAATAATAAGCAAGATGTTGCAAGGTGATTTCTCAGCTCAGGTAAATAAGACTCACACTCGTCGTAGAAACCATATATTCTGTTGATGGAGGCACACTCGTGGTTGCCCCTGAGCAAGAAGAAGTTCTCTGGGTATTTGATCTTGTAGGCCAGCAGAAGACAGATGGTCTCCAGGGACTGCTTCCCTCGGTCCACATAGTCTCCAAGAAATAGATAGTTGCTCTCCGGAGGAAAGCCCCCGTACTCAAAGAGCCTGAGCAGGTCATAGTATTGCCCGTGGATGTCGCCTGGAAAACAAGAGCAATATTGATGTGATGACATACAATAGTAGTATTGAAGTGTTCCATCACTCCAGAAAGCTTGGACAAATATACCGATCACACTTATTGTCAGAAAGTAGGTCATTAGTGACTAAACATTGAATTTTGTGAAACCAAACACATGCCGATACAAGGGACAACTTAACTGTAGGTAGGGTTTCAATATTTGTGAGTTTACCCGATTGATGAGTAAATACGATCAGAAAATAATGTGCTCCAAGGATGAAATTGCGACCAAGGGGTCGTGATGATGTCGCATTCAGACACAAACCCCTTACCACAGATCTTCAGAGGGGCTTCGAGCTCCAGGAGGATCGGCTGGCTGAGGAATATCTCTCTTGACTTCAGGCATAAACCACGGATTTCGATCTCCTGCAGCTGCACATTCTTCCCGGGTTTTGCACCTCTGACTGTAAACATGAAACACGAACATAAGAGGGAAGCATGGCGCCAGACACTAAACGGTGTTGTGTGTTTATCACGATGCAGGGTGACAGCCACGGATAAACCATGTGAAGTGGTGTTGAACTTGCAAATCAACAATAACAGCACCCTAATATGGACGGGCTGGCAATGCGGTTAGCTCCCAGTCTATAATAACATGCGTAGCGCACTAAACGCAACCCTGCTTGCAGGTGGAAAGACATTTAGATGCGAGATCCTGGACGTCCTTACCCTCTAGAAGGCGTTGGATGATGCTGTCTATGTTGAGCTTGTCAACATCTGCCATGGCGACCGTATTTTACTGATAAGTGGAATTGTGAAAGATATATCTTCTGTTGACACCTTTCCCTCAGCTAGCCAGCTAGCTGTACTAGCAGTAGCGACGCAACGTAAGCTACGAATAATTTATATATAAAACGAGGGGTGCTGATCAGAAACTGAACATTTATTTGATCAAGCAGACTTTTGCCGGTCTCTAATTCTACCCTGTCATCTCAATACTGTTCAATACTACATCTGTATGTTATAAACGGGACAGATAAACGGGGATTTTCATAAAAAACGATGCCCTCGTTTTTTATGCCGCACCTAGAAAAGCTGGCTTCTTCAAGAGTGTGATTGAATACAAATGTACCGAGTCTGCCCCCTAGCGCTCTGGAATCGACACTGTGGAGTGGCATCGAATGTCTTTGATGCATCAAAAACGGTGACACACACACAGACACACGCACACACGCGCACACGCGCGCACACACGCACACACGCACACACACACACACACACACACACACACACACACACACACACACACACACACACACACACACACACACACACACACACACACACAATCAGGCAACTGGTAACTTACTAGACAGATCATACTGGGAGCTGACTTTGCTCTGCTCCATGCTTTGTTCGTCTGGTTGACAGCAGGGTTTGACATGACACTTTAATTAGAAACTGTTTTGATGGAATAATTAGCACCTAGCTGCATGTTTGGGCCTTACTCATTATGCTAGCAGTTTACTGTGAGATATTGGCTGTCTACGACTACCCATAATCAGAAAAACATACTCCCAATTACACACAGACAGCATGGCAGCAGATAAGATTCAAAAGTGAGGAGTAGGTTTGAATGTAAAGATGATCAAATCCCTCACATATTTTTTTTCCCCAAAGCAGGTGAAAAAAGCCTGGCCAAAGTGTGTCTCTTTACCAAATCATCGTTTGACGAGATTACGTACAGGGTGCTGCTGACAGCACTGGAAACCCTGCTGTGGCACGGATTAAGCTGAGCTATTTACACTTCTGCCAAGAAGCTGTGAAAGAACGTGCCTGGGAAATATGGCATGGTGACATGGTACGGTTTGGATTCAGAGATCCTTCTACCCACCCCAAACCGACTGTTGCCGTCGTTACCCGCACCATGGATTATCTCTTGCACTGCTCGACGGACGTAGACTGGTTTATCATGCTGGGCCAGCTGTTTCATAATCTGGCATCAATCAATACAGTAACACATTGATGGATGAAGAATTGGAAGTGAAAACACGTCAATTCCGTTGAATGAAAAATCTATCTTGGTGTTCCATCTATCAAAAAATATAGGACATATTCTTATTTTTCTGATATATTGTGGTCGTCGACAGCCTATATAGGACTGGAGTTTCCCCTTGGTACGTCTCTAAAGCTGAACCAAATGGTAATCCTTCT
This sequence comes from Gadus chalcogrammus, assembly GCF_026213295.1. Lineage (NCBI taxonomy): Eukaryota > Metazoa > Chordata > Actinopteri > Gadiformes > Gadidae > Gadus > Gadus chalcogrammus. The sequence continues at coordinate 20,762,304 of NC_079417.1, forward strand.
TATTAAAGATTAACCAATTACTTCACCCACCTACTAAACCTATTAGCATAAACCTGATATGATATATATGCAGAATCAATACATTTACGAAATGACAATATTTATGGTTGAGGATACTTTCATGATACATTCATGACTGATCAATCTTCAGAGTGCAATATTGTTTTAATTTATTTTGACCTTAATTTATTGATTAGTTGTTATAAAGATTGAATCCTGACTATAGGGTTGTATCTGAAACAACCCCATGTAGTTTCAAATAGGCTTTAAAATGTAACCCCAATTTCTGATATATCCACAACAATATTAATTATTCAATGCTTTGTGCTAATGCTAAATGTTCCCCCATCAAAAACCCATTAGAAAACCTATAGAAACTTTTCTTAAAGGTGTCCTCTCTGAACAAAGAAAGGTCCTCAAATATCCAACACTATGGGTCTGCTCCTAACATGCACCATGGGCACAGGTAGCCTCGTGAAGATAACACACATTTGACTTTGTTCACAGAACTGTCATAGCATTTTTTATATCATTGATTCAAAGCTAAGGATTATAGAGTTGTCCTGAATGCAATGAATTTGCACTTCAAAAGTTCTTTAAGTGCAGTGGAATAAAGGCCAACAGGAACATTACGACGCCACTCCCGTCATAAACGCAGTCACTAAAGGTAGACACAAACAGGACATATGAGGTCTTTACCCTTTCCCCAAGTCCGAAATGGAAACTCCATTATCTTGGATAAACAAATTAACATGTTCTTTAACAAGTTATCAACAATTTCATGGCAACAACATGAAACCATGTTCAAGGCGTTCAAATTATGTTTGGATAGTTATAAAACATCTTGGATTTTTTTTTTTTCTTGAAATGTATCTTTATAGAGCATATGTCCTGTTCCTGGCTACTTAATTAAATGATGGAAATTTGTAAGTTCAAAGAGCTTGTTTGCATACATATTATTACGCGTCATATTATTTTGTGACTGCATCTCTATCATAGACCCTTCAGACCATTTTACATGAAAGAGCCTAAAGTCCTGTGATTCTTTATAAGATGAGGTACGATATACTTTATTCATCTCTGCAGAGAAATTTAGGAATGAGTGATAACCAATTATAAGTTATGAGTGATAACCAATGATTTTACTCCTTAGATGTTTCTTCCCAGCAGTACACACTTTGGGAAGTAAAATAAGCAAGGCAATATATTTAACATGGTAAAGACCAATAGGCCTACTCATGTCAACAAAGGGAGATGCACAACATTGTTTATCATTCATCAATACAGTATCCCCTTTTCAGTCTTTCTGTAAAAGTCTACCCGTGTCATTGAAGCCCCCTCTGAAGCCCACTTGTGGCCCACAGATCGAAAAAAACGTTCATATTGTGTCTACATATAGACTGAGTTCATGTTGTTTACAGAGATAGATAAGATTACCATATTGTTAAAGTCCCAGTAAGCCTTTATAAGAAGTTTAAAAGAAGCAGTATTTTCTATACTGAAGAAAGGAGCTTCTTACTTAACCAGAGACAGAAGTTAACAGTTGTTTATTCATTCATGTTCCATTTACTTTGACGATTTCATAACCAACTCTCCCTGCTCTCTTCCCCAACTGTCGAATTGGCCTACTCACTTTAATGGGTTTGCTTCTGTCAATACACGTATATGCCTAATGTACAGCGCATATGTATAACTGACACCTGAGTGTGAATACACAAATTGATCTTCAACATCTTCCCTGGGAACACATTTGTAAGAATTAATTTGGGGAAGAGCTATGAATTATTTATTGTTTGATTTAATTTATTACATTAACACATTGTATATAACATAACATTAAGCCCTGGATACACATTTGGGAAACACAATATACCTGTATAGTAATGTACCATTCGTTGCTTACGGCACTAAAGTGCAGAACCATTCTATATCCAGCAGAGGGCGCCGGCGCACACAACAGTAGGGGTTTTTCAATGTGTGCTATGACCTAACCGGAGCAGTGGAATGTGTTATTTTAAATAGGGACGCACATTCCTGACACCGTGTCAAAGAGGGCTGGTTAATTTAGATTGCATGCTACAACACTCTTCTGCGATCAAGGATTCGCTTTTATGTTCCGAAGAAGTCTATAATATTCTTCTTCAGTTTAATCTTCCCTAATCTATACCGTTCACTTCTAACAAAATAAAAATAACAAAATATGTCTATACCCCATTCTCTAAATACTTGCGTTCACTGTTGCACTTGTAATGAACAAAATGAACCTCATATATTCATATATGAGGTCATGACTTATATTTCATAATGTAGGCTAAGCTACAATCATATAGCATAGCCTCAATGGAAAGAAACATAAACGATTATCCTCATCGACTTATTAAATGTACTTGAACAATAGCGGTCATCTCATGGACCTATCTATATCAGTGGAAAACTTAAAATTGTATAGGCCTATAGTAGAATAAAACACTACAAAATAAAATAACAATTGTGAAATATTGTTCTTAAATGTCATATGTAAGAAATAACTTCAAAAAATCAAGTTAAGAAAGAAATAATAATTAAGAAAAGGCTAGTCATATCCTAATATTTATTATGGACCATTACCTATTTCAAATAACGTTGTATTAAATTTCACACGTCGCTTTAACAGCATACAATATAGCCTAAACTGTGGTTTGAATTGTGATATTTCAAGTACAACCAACTTCCCTTCATCCTTCCATGGAAACTATTCATAAAGTTTGAATTAACTCCTATGGCAAACATACTAAGGTATATTGACTAGACCTACGTGATGGTAGGCAGACTAGGCAAATGGAATATAGCCTAACAATTAACAGCCTAAAGGCATATTCCTATTTAACATTTAGTTTCCCTTTTTTTTGTCTACGGTTTGTATACATAATGCCTCCAAAGTAGGGGGATTATGATCTCCACTAATGTACACACATCATTCCCTCTCTGCTCCCAGACGCTATTGATCTCCCCCTTGCGTCAGTATCGATAACGTTGCTAAAGCAAAATCAAGTGCAATCCTCCGGTTAACGTGCGGACGGACGCATAGTTAGTTTGTTAGTTTCCTAAACCGGGGGCTCCGCTTAAAGGTCACTCCCCCATCACCAAACATGTCGTGAGACTTCCTAAACATGTCGTCGGACCCTCGTGTTGTAACTCCGTGCAGTTACTTTCTTTTTAAAGTGCGCCCCGTGATCGTAAACGTTGTTTAACGAGGGGAATCCAGCCCACGTATTTATTGCAGCCGCTGAAAAAAATCTCCTCAATATCCCCCAAGATGGCCGCCGATGTAGGATCGATGTTTCAATATTGGAAGAAATTTGATCTACGGCGGCTCCAGGTTAGTGTTATCCTTTACCTTTTCTCTTTGTGTATTTAAGTATAATGTGATGCACCGAGCGCCGACGTGCCTGATCCTCGTTTGGACGGTTTATTAGGGAAAGCGGAGGGCGATGCATGGATAGTTATTAGAAATTGATCCTCTTCTGCCTTTGTTCGGTTCAATCATTGATCAGCGGCGGAGCGACCATGGAGGAGCACTCTGCAGCCTGCTCACCGCTGGGATCAGCACCGCGGACAGCACAGCCTTTACACACTATTTGGCTTCTCCTAAGCAGAATGGGCCAAAGCAAAACGTGGGAACTTTGAATGCGCTGGTGAATCTTGATGTTTGGACGTACGACAACTTTTTTTTTAATGCCGGTTAAATGTTTTACCCAATTTTATGTCGTCCAGTGTTGCGTACACTGTTTCTGCAGCCTCTTTCGCCACCGAATCCGACTGAACCGTATAGATTGTGTAAATGTAAAGTATTCGCGTGTAGGAAACTTTAATAAGTGCTAATGATTCTGAACTTTTCGCTGTCGTCATATTCTGCGTTTGCGAGGTGTAATAGGATTGTGACTGAAAAAAAAAGCCCGAATATACTGGACATTGCAGAAAGACACAGCTGACATTTCAACATTAAGCCCTTAACACGAGTAAGCGATCGTTTATAGCATCCTGTGACTTTCAACCCTCGTGTTGTGCGTTCTGCTCTCAAACGAGATCATTTGTTTCCATCCATGTTTGCGGTTTTCATTGCGTAAATATCCTGCAGGTTGACAGTTCGCCTCAGCGTACGCTCGTAGTGAATCCTTATTAAACACTCAGTCTGCCTATAGCATCTTATAACCTTATCTATTGGAAGTTGTAGTCCTAAAAAAAGCCAATCTCACAGTCTATTCGAAATGTCGGCGAAGGCATCGTTTGAGTGCAAATTAAACATGGTTGGAAACACCAAAGGCTTTTTTTCTTTGCCGCTGTCCGTCCATCCCCCCTCCTGGAGCCGCATTGGGTTGCTCGGCCAGTGACTGTGTAATTGTATTCCCCGCTAATGTTTGTAAATCAGACTCGGCCAGAGCCATGGCACCGTCTCTGCTGTATGATTGATGTTCTGTAACATGAGGAATGACAGGAGCGGTGCAATCCAAGTCCCGCGGAAAAGCATGCCGAGAAGAAATCAGAGCTGTTCTCGGTTGTCTTGTTTGGCCGAATGTTATTCTACCCCCCAGTCGCTCCTTCAGTCTGTGGGATCCAAAGGGCGAGCTGCAGCCAGGAGCCTGGATCTATGTATTCAGTAGCATTGGCCGATAACTGGTGATAATTCGAAATTAAGTCCAAGCAACACATGCGTCTGCATAGTGAGTTCAATTGTATTGTATAAACATGAACGTGAGGACACGTTGTGTGTGTTTTGAATGGCCAAACTGTTGTTTCACGTTGGTCAGAACGATGAGGATAGATTGGACTGGAGCATCCTGCACAAAAAAGGGGGGTTAGGCTGTAGTGAATAAAAAAAAAAGAATTAGTAAGGACTTCGACAAAATAAGTAGTCCTGGCATTACCTATCAACACTACTCAAAAAGTGCCAGTATTTTTTTTTTGAATCAATATTATAAATTATGTCATTTTTACACTTGGCTAATGGTAAACCACAGCTATGACTAGGTGAGTGTGGTTTAAATGGTGCGTATTCTAATATATAGGTGTTCAAATCATCATTCCCCAGATTTACTATATAAATGCTGGTACTCCTGATAGCTAAGTGGTCCTTTTGTGAATAACAGGAATACAGAGGGAGTAAAGTAAAAACAACTTTCCCTTATTATCACGCATGATAATTATTTATGATGTCTGAGATACTAAATCGGGGAGTCCTCTTTCATTTGCATGCGTGTTATTCTTTATGGTACTGAATACTGTGAGGTAGAGCTGGTGGGGGGGGGGAGCGGAACACTTCACCTGTGCTCCGGTTGATGGAGAGACCACCAGCTAGATAGAGCGAGCAGAGAAGCACCACCTCCAAGGTGGGGTGACCTTGGTTCCCAGCTGGCTCCAGGTCACACCGCCGCTGCCACGGCGATAATTCACACTGGCCAGATGGCGTTTCCGTGGGCGACGGTGAAAAGGACGGGTCGGGGGCTGTGCAGCCAGGTCCCCCGGCCGAGCCCCGGCCCCGGGCCAGGAGGAGGGGGGAGCGCAGGTGGAAGGTTGTTGGTCAGGTAGAAGGTGGCTCCAGGAGCAGCCTCATACCTATGAAGGTAGGGAACTTCACAGGGATGGGTTTTAAATTGAGTCAACACCTTTAGACAAAAAAAAAGGTAAATATCAAAGCCCTTCATTTCAAATAATTGCATATTTGCTACTGATTTATTATTATTGGTAGAGTCTCTGCCAAAGAAGGTTAATAAATGAAATTACTATAGGTATGAGGAAGTGAAAACAGTCGATAATGTAGTATATTAATATTAATAATTTATAATATTATAATAACTCCAATACAGCATCATATGTCATATCGTGGGTTAATATTAAATAATTAATTGATCTAGACATGTTTCTATGTCCCACTAGGTGTTAATAGGTTTAATTATTGTCACACCCTGTCGTTGTAATTATTTCAGTTGAAGCCTGTATCATTCATGAATTATAAGCCTGCACCATCAAAGCCTGTCTGAACACTTTTACTCTCTCTGTAATTGTTACGGACGAGTTCAGAGCATGATATCTGTACCGACTTGGTACAATAATCTCACTGTTGTGGTTTTCTGTGATGTTGCAACGCTGCGCTCATACGGCGTAATAAAGTTCATCTTATTTGTTTCTCGTGGCCCCGTTCCAGCGTTCCCGCTCTCCTCTGTGCGCCCTAAAAGGCATGCAAGTTCTCTTTTGGTGTTATTTATTTTCGTCTTTTCTTTTTAAGCTCAGGAACAAAAGCCCGTTATTGTGCTTCATTTAGCATGACTCAGTTGATGTGACTGATCTGGTGTCAGTGCAAATCCACATACGGGAACAGTATTGCCAAACAGTGAAATAGCTTTGCAGCTTGCAAGCCTGGCAGCCTCCTCTGCCAACATGCTCTGTGTGGCTGCTGCCAGCATTCCCCCCCCACCCTCTTCCCCCTACTCTCGCACTTCCTCTGAATAACTCAAACCCTGCAATTACAAATTGGCTGTGAAAATCTGCCGTGTTTCCCTCTCATTCATGCTTTGGTATGTCTCTTCGCTAATACTTGTTAACACAGACAGATGCTGTTCTCCTCTCATTGTAGCGGAGGATAAGTGAGTGAGACCCAGATTTAGAGATCTTTAGTGTTTTCCTGCACAAACGCAGTCTCGCCACTGCTCAAGAGGACGTGTCATGCCACTCATGCAACCCAGTGGGAGAGATAGGCCTCACGGTGCCAGTAGCTTCAGAGCATTGTACCTGCCCTTACATTCACCATCAGAGGCACTTGCTGCGTTCCCCTTGACTAACATGTTCCTGTCTTCTCGTTATGTGGTCAGGTGCTCCTCAGTAGATAAAGCAGAGCTTTGAAGATCTACAGAGCTGCCGCCTGACTATCACCAGAGGTGCCCACGCCGTATAATGTACCTCTTAACACGCTTGTATGTCATTGTGATTGCAACTGTGAGTTGATGGCTGGGGCATATCTGCTATGGTCCCCCCCCCCCCTCCCCCCAGTTACTTTAAATTAAGCTCACTCTGTTCCTTTTGAAAGCGGCAAGCAACAAAGACTGAATAAAACACCCGTAGAAGCCAGCTGGAAATATGATCCAAAAGGAGCCACAACCTGTGCAAACGCAGTTAGGTCTGCTCAAGAGAGAAGGAGACTAGTCAGAAAGACTCGAGCATTAAGCTGTTTAACCTCTCTGTGTAGCATTGCTCGTAGCGACATCAAAGCAGATGCTCCGATGTTGGAAGTGGAATGTCAAATGAGTTTAAAGATAACCATGGTGAACATTTTCAGGGAGAGAGAGGAGAAGAGGAGGAGAAGGGAAATGAGGGCCTGTCATTATTGTCGGCTTAATCAATTCGACCTTCCTTCAAGTAGATTTCCATACCTATCCAAACAGTCGTTTTGCCTCGGTCCTGCTCCCCGTCTGCAGAGTACGCACTGTCGTTTGATTACCCGACGCTGTTACCTTGTCACTATCTGTGCTCTTATTCTTGTTTTTTCTTACCTTTTTGCTAAGCTGTCACATGATTGGCATTACACGCTGCACGCATGATTTAGGATTATTTGTTTAAGATTCAGTCGTTTTATTCAAAGCGACCGAAGCAAGGACTATGGATTCAGGAACATGTCTTGTCAGAAGTGCTGCGGAAGGTTTAGGACATCTTTCTCAAGATGTTGGGGATCATATCCACTACCTTTTGGCTGGAGTCAAACTTCCAAGCTCCGACATTATATTGTCTTTATCCTGTAACTATTATTCCACAGAATTTCCTCAATGTACTAAAGTTATCATCATCGAGGGTCAAACTCATCATGTTGGAAGTAGAGAAACACACACACAGAGACACGCAAGCACAACCTCCATGCCTATTATGTACAAAACAACAAACAAACATTCCTCTTTTAGGTTTCAGAGGGAATGCCCCCCCCCCACCCCTCTTTCTTTGGTATTTGGTATTTGACAGCAACCGTGCCTCACATTGAAAGGCATTAGGCTTGTGTGTGTGTGCATGTGCATGTGTGTGTGCGTGTGTGCTTAGGTCTGATGCTGCTGCCCCTGGGCTGGAACAATTGCTTTGCAGGAGTAAATAACCAGCTTTAACAAAACTTCAGGGACGCATTAGTGGTCTGCAGGAAAGCTGCACGGCAGGGGAGTGGCTGGCCTCCTCTTCCTCTGCACCCAGGCATGAGGAAGGAGTTACTGAATCTTAAGGTCGTGTGTGTTTTTGTGTGTACGTATGTTCATGTGAATCTGAGCATTTTTACATGCGTGTGTGTGTTTGTTGTAGGGCGGGGGTTCACAGCTATGTCCTCTCTCCCCACTGAAAGGCAGTCTAGTGCCTAGCAAGTACATATTGGATGCAGCCTGGATTTATTTGTTTTGACTGTCTGACAGCACTGCAGACATATTGAGCATCAGACTTTCTCGTTCATTATACAGAGATTACAATGAATTCCTCGCCCCCCCCCCTCTCTGTGTTCACGGCTGTCTCTTCCCAGGTTCTCTGTTTGGTTTGGCATTGCTTCCCGGCTTTAACTCATCCCACTATTTTCAATTTGTTCCTTCATGGAATCAAACAGCAAAGAAGGTACTTGTCTTCTGTTTGATCAAGTCTGCGTGTGTCTTTGTGTGTGTGTGTGTGTGTGTGTGTGTGTGTGTGTGTGTGTGTGTGTGTGTTGTGTGTGTGTGTGTGTGTGTGTGTGTGTGTGTGTGTGTGTGTGTGTGTGTGTGTGTGAGGGCTTCGGGGCACCTTGTGTCTGTGGCTGTGTCTGTGTCACAACAATGTCTGGCTGTCTAATGGTGGTCACGGAGGGGCGGTGTGTGTGCATAGCGAGCGGGAACCGTGCATGCTCCCCAGATCAATCTCTGGCTGCCCTTCTGCAGGTGCTCCATGGGGGATCCTCGCCACTCTTATTAAGTACTACTGTGTGTGTATGTGTGTGTTTACTCGGCCGCGGGAGCGGGGGCTGATTGGGCGAGCTATGTGTAATGGACATTTGTCCTCATTTAACTGAGAGAGACACGAGCGGCCCGGCATATGAGAAATATAATAAATAAATACAGTTGGAGCCCCGTGGTGTCTGATCCGCGCACCGAGATGTGACATTTGCTTTTTACCAAGGTGTGCTCTTATTTGTCAGGAATGGCCCAAAGGATGTGTGGAGCGATCCGGCCTGTGTGTGTGTGTTTGAATGTGTTTCTGGGAGCTGGTCTTGTCTACGCAGCTGCCTCTCTCCATACAGTTAATTACTCCCTTATTCAAGGCCAACAATGGAATGGAGGAGGAGGACGAGGAGGAGGAAGAGGGGGGGGGGGGCTGTGGTATAAATCTGAGCTGCACGTTGTGCCACATTTCTTCGGCAGGAAACTTGGGACCCTAAAGCGAGCGAGTGGCTTCAAGAGGTACAGTTTATCATTTTTAATGGAGAGGAGCAGGAACGCGCCGACGTGGAGCCGGGGCTTGCTTGATTTATACATCTCGGCCCTGCCTGGTGGAGGGAGGGGGGGAGAGAGAGAGACAGAAGGAGGCAGTCTGTCTGTCCACACCTCAGGGCCACCAATACCTCGGCGAACATCAGTCCGAAATCCCCCTATTTTCTTGGACGGGTTGGATGTCCAATGTCAGTCTCTGTCTGCCCCTAGACTCCTTTGGGGTAGCATTTCATTCGTTGCGATGGTCCAGGAAAACAAGTCGCTTCAGCCTCATCCGTTATCCCTTGTTTTGTCCTTTCTCCTCCCTCTTCTTCCTATATGTTTACACGCACACTCTAATTGGCTACTGCTGGCGTGAGGATCGTATCATCACATAGATCACCTTCTCTCTCTCTCTCTCTCTCTCTCTCTCTCTCTCTCTCTCTCTTCTTCTCTCTCTCTCTCTCTCTCTCTCCTATCTCTCTCCTCTCTCTCTTCTCTCTCTCCTCTCTCTCTCTCTCTCTCTCTCTCTCTCTCTCTCTCTCTCTCTCTCTCTCTCTCTCTCTCTCTCTCTGCCTGTCGGTTTGGTTTCCGTTGCGCCCCCTGAATGCTCGCTGTGATGTCACCTCTGCTCACGCCGCTGCGTTGTCACCTGTTCATTTGTTTCCCTGGACGAGGGCGTTTGGGAGTATTGATTGTGATGTTTTTTTCTCTCTTCGAGGCACCTTCAGCGGCTCAACCTGTGTTTGCTTTTATTCTCTATCCTCGCCTCTCAGGGTGCTCTCAGGAACCCCTCTGATCTCAATTAAACACGCAAGCGTTTCACAATAATGCTCTTATGTATGTGTTTATACATTACACGTACATCTCGATGTATGTCACTGACTCGCATCTTGCTCATGCTGGGGAGTGTGTGTGTGTGTGTGTGTGTGTGTGTGGGTGGGGGGGTGTTGTGAATCCTAATCCTAAAAACTAACTAGAAGGAAAAAACGAGAGATCTTTCCCTTTTTCGCTCCAGATACATTTTATTTTTCTCCCTCATTCTCTCCCTCCCTCCCTCCCTCCCTCCCTCCCTCCCTCCCTCCCTCCATCTCTTCCCCTTCCTGGTGTGTGTCTCTCTCTGCGCTGCTTTTCCCCAGACAGGTTCCACAGTGTTTTAGAGGGGATGGATTTAATTGCTCTGTGGGGATTGGCTGGCTGGGCCGGGCTCGGCTGTTTAATTAGTGTACCCTGCCGGGATTGGTTTAATGCCTCATGATCTTGAAATTGTCTGATTGTTCAGCCCTCTGGGGAGCCTCCCTTGCCTACGTAGGCCAGCAGGTTTAGCTAAACATTGCTTCGGGGCCTCGCTACCGCGCAGGCAGTGCTCGGAGCCAGGGTAAGTGGAGCCCATCAGCCCCGGGGCCCCGGAGCCCTGCTACTGGGTGGGGTGCCGCGGCTGGGGCCAGGATATGAAGCGGACAGTCCTGTGGGCTCTGTGAGGCTCCCTGGACCTCCTCCACAAACGCTTCCAGAGAGAAGCCCGGTGAGTGCTTCATGATGGAGGCGATGTGGTCCACACCATTAGTGTATTCTCAACGTTTACACCGAGATAGTGAGCGCATAGAGAGTTCTTTCAAGTCCCTTTTAGTCAAATAATGTACCTCTAGTTTTGTTGTCAGGTTCCCTTAGTTGCCATGGTCTGTTGCCATTGTTTTTTTATTGTTTGTGTACAGATTGAAGACAGTGGGGCAGACTGGTGAGATGAGGCCATCAGGAAGGTCCATGTGGAGTTATGTGCATGGTCACCTTGAATGTGTGTGTTTGTGTGTTCGGGTGCATTTGTGCGGGCATGTACGTGTGTGCGTGTGCATGCGTTTGTGTTGGTCAATTCCCATTGGGCCAAACCCGGCGGGGAGGATGACCTGAACAGTAACACGCGTGGGTTCCAGGCTACCAGAGGAGGCCTGGGGGCGGAGCTAGAGAGAGGGATGAGGGGAGGGGGGAGATGGACAGATGGAGAGAGAGGGACGGAGAGAGGGTGCGGGCCGCGGCGGCCTGCCGGAGCAGATCGTGCCCACTGAAGGCTAAACTCATCGGGCCTCATCAGACTTATTGAGCACACATCCTCCCTCCACGGAGATCAACCTTGAAGTGCATAAATCTCCGCCGCAACCCTAATAGGAGTACCTCCCTCCGACCCGTCGGCCTGGACTCCAGCATGCGTTGGCCCCCCTAGTGAATGATGAGTGGGTGTCTCTCCGTGATTACCTCCCTCTCTCTCCTTCTCTCTGTCTCGAGCTCTCGCTGTATCTCTCTCTCTCTCTTTGAGTCTTTCACTAAAACAGTCCCTTTACCTCCCCTATCCATTGGGGAGACGGGGGGGATGAAAACCATCACAAAGGGAGAGAGTGAGAGAGAGAGAGAGGGAGAGAGAAAGAGAGAGAGAGAGAGAGAGAGAGAGAGAGAGAGAGAGAGAGAGAGAGAGAGAGAGGAGAGAGAGAGAGAGAGAGAGAGAGAGAGATCCCTCCCACTTCCCCCATGGCTAGGCCGGCCCTCCGCCTCGCCGGGAGAGATGGCCTGATTACTGAGTGAGTGTGTGGTGGGTTGCCGTGGCGCTGACTCGAGGGCTACCTCAAGCTGTTTGGATCTTTTGGCCGTGATGAGGAGGATGATGATGATGATGAGCGTGGGGCTGTGCTCATAATCAGAGGTGGCTTTGGTGCACTTTCTTTTGAACATTTCCTGTTGTGTTTGTCGGGGCTCGCTCTGCCACCTCTCGCTCTGTGAAGCCCCTCCCACTCAGGCCTGTACAGACCTAAGTGAGCAGGCGGGGCCTGGATATGGTCCTATCCTATACATGTGTCATAGGTGATGGTCAAATTGGACCGGAGTTTAAATCAACAATGCTATGCATTTTTTTAAAGACAAACAATTATAGAAAATAATTATATTTTTTTGATACCAATATATAGGCCCCTGCCCCCTCGGCCCGTTGGGGCAGGGGTGGGAGACGGCTAGACGTGCAGCCTCATTAACCTGCCTGACCCCAAGGACTGATGGCTACACCCCCCATAGCCAGGCGTTAGGAGCCCCCCTCCGGCCCGCTGGGACCGCCTCTGGAGTGGCCATTAGAGCCATTGGCCTCCACCGGCAAGCATAAATAGGGCAAGTGGCCAGGCCCTCTTGCAGACTGCTGAATAATTCAGGCCGTCTGGTCCCTGTCTGGTCCCAGGGCACTGCGTTGATGTGTGAGTATGTGCAAGTGTGTGTGAGGGGGGTCGGAGGGGTTTTTGGGGAGGGCGGGAACTGCATAGAGGTGCTGGGGTTAATAACAGGTATGTACCTCTCTGTGTCATGCCCCCGCAAAACACACACACACACACACAGACACAGACACACAGACACACACACACACACACATACACATACATACATGCACACACTATTACCATCATCACTCAAACACACACAAACACACAAGTACCACACTATCACCGTCATCACTCAAACAAACAAACACGCACACACACACACACGCCTCCCTGTCCCGGACCCTTCCAGCCCCTCCCCTACGCATGATAGAATCCTGTTCCGTTGATTAGATTTTTTCAAATGGATCAATTTTTAATCAGCGGAGCATCTGACTACAGTCAATACCACCATCGCCAGGAAGACAGTTTCTGAACAGCCATCTGTATTTACAGGAATGTGCATGTTTTTATGTATGCATATGGCCGACTGCACGCCTACAGTCAGCCGCTGCCTCATCATGCATGGCTGCTACTGAAGGATAGTCTGGTCGTGGTTAGGGTATCAGACTGTATAGGCTCACATCAAAGCAGCTGCTTCATGTGGGCATCCCTGAGCAAGAGGCCTGACCCTTACCTG
>NC_079417.1:20775704-20843204 GCF_026213295.1 Gadus chalcogrammus
CTGGCGGGGAGATCGAAGGTCTGTGAGCTTATCGATACTGCCATCTGCAAGGTATCTAAAGAGTTTTATCAGCCAGGAAATAAAAGAGGAATACAGAACGAGAGAAAGAACAGTGATGTTCCGAGGGAAGGGCACAGAGTCAAGCGTTTGCTGAGGTTCTCCTTATGCGTTCCTCCAGAGATTATCTGGCAATGATATTATAGGCAATAACCTTCTTATTTATACTAAACCCTTTCAACAGAATTGGGGAGAAGGGGTGGGGCAGGTGGGGGGAGGGGGAGGGGGGGTGGGGGGGGGGGTTCTGTTTGAGTGGCTATCTAACAAGCCGTCTCTGGCGTCATGTCCTGGAAGGAGCAGGGGGGAGGCAGGGAGAAGGGGAGGTGGGGAGGGGGCACATAGCCAAACAGCAGTCTAGAGAAGCCAGCAGCCGGCTGAGAGCTGCAGACTATTGCATCTGTATTGATTGGCCTCTAGCCTTTTCCATTTTCCATGAACTCCTTTGAGCTGTTCCAAGTGGGAGGGAGGGGTGTGTGTGTTTGTGCATGTGTGTGTTTGTGTATGCATGTGTTTGTGCGTGCGTTTGTGTGTTTGTTTGTGTGTGTGTGTGTGTATGTGTGTGTGCGTCGATCTGTCTGTGTGTGTGTGTGTATGTGTGTGTGTGTGTGTGTGTGTGTGTGTGTGTGTGTGTGTGTGTGTGTGTGTGTGTGTGTATGTTTATGTGTGTGTGTGTGTGTGCGCGCCTGTGTTTGTTTATGTGTGTGCGTGTGCATTTGTCTTTGAGCGTGTGTGTGTGTGTCAGCGTGCGTGTCTGTTTGCCCTGGTGTCCGTCCGTCACCGCCCATGCACAGCGCGACTTATTCCTGACACTGTTTAACATCGCACTCTCCCTCCAACCGAGCTGCGGTGGATGTGCCCGGCCTCTCCGTGGTGGAGCCGGTGTTCATCGTTTACTCGCTGGCTCCTTGACAGAGCAGCCTTCTACGTGACGCCACAGCACCGGTAACCTGCGCACAGCGGACGATCACAGCAGACATTTGTAACCGGAGAGGTCATTTGGACAAGATAACAACGAGGGAGGGGGGGGATCCATCGCTCGCTCGCTCGCTTGCTCGCTCGCGTCCCGGTGACATGCAAACATGTGATTTCAGGGGTGTGGTAACCCACATATCCACTGGTGCAGGCCCTGTCTCCAGGGTGGGGGTGGGCAAGGGCAGGTGGCGCCTAATTTGCTTTCTTTTGTGCCTCCTGATGAACTGTTAATTGGTTTGCCGGGCCCCCGCGGAGCCAGGGTACAGCCAATCGCCGAGGGCCTGGCGCCGCCGACGCAGCCCCCGCCTGTCAGCACGACACCTGCCTTTCAACAGGCCAAATGTCACCTCCCAGCAAAAAAACAAACCACAAAACAACGTCCCGAAAACCCGAACCGCAAAGTCTCTCTCCGGTGAGGCAGGATGAAAGGCAGTGGCTCCGCAGTGCTTGTGTCTGCCGCCTCTCTCCGTCGTCGCTCCTGCTACCTACAGTGAGTGCGAGGTGTCGTTGGCGCTGTGGGCCTCTTTGAAGCTGCCTGCTGTTGAATTAAATCCATTCTGGTTTAGCGATGTAGAATAACAACGACAAGAAGGGTTTGTCGCCCGGTTAGAAGTAGTCAACGCCGCCCGCCACAAAAAGTCCAATAAGGCTGCTACGGGACTTTGTGTTTTTGTGTTTTATCCGATTCTTTGTCATAGGACCCTGAGGGTTTTGTGTTTGCGTTCAGGTTCTCACATTTTACTCATTAGTCCTCCATGTAACCGTCCCATTATTGTATACGGAAAGATTATAAATAAAGTTTTCACGAAAATAGCACAGCGCCACCACCCTTCCTCAGTACTGCCTCAGTGCATTCCCTCCTCCTTCCCCGTCCTACTGAATGGCACCGCTTCGGTAAAGAGTGAGGATCCAATCTAAGGGAACCCTCCGTGTGGAAGGTTGTAGGCTCCTGAGTAACCGCCAAAGCTTAGTGCCTTGTCTTTTGTTCTGCTTGTTTAGAAAGCACAGAGGCTCATTCTGGGGAAACCACCGGCATCATGTTATGTATTCATTGTATCTCTCACACATTTCCTTGATTTGATCAGAATTAATCAACTTCTTCCCTGATACTGTTCTTTTAAAAACCTCTGTTGTTTGTAGCGTTGTTGTTGTTTTACGTTTTTTTTGCACTGGGTTTGTGCTGGAGATCTGAGCTCAGGCTGCTGCTGAAAGTCCTCTCAAGGGGTCTGATCAAAGCATGCGCCCAGTGTGTACAAGGCGAGGATGTGTTGTGTGGATTGTGAGTCAGGTGCGTGCTGTGTCTGTTGCATGTACCTTAATAGCATTTTCTCCCCTGCAGGTTGTTGCTCTGAACAAGCGGAGCAAGGAGGCAGAGTCGGCATTCCTGGGAATCTACAAACAGCTCATCGAAGCGCCAGGTGAGTCCCACACCGCCATCACACTCACCGAGCGGAAGACACACACACACACGCACACACACACACACACACACACACACACACACACACACACACACACACACACACACACACACACACACACACACACACACACGCACGTACACACACACACACACACACACACACACACACACACACACCACACACGCACGCACACACACACACACACACACACACACACACACACACACACGTACACACACAAACACAGGTATGAAGATACGTTGCCATGCTGACATAACTGGGCTATTAGAGACAAATAGATTGTTCATGGAGAGTGTGGAGGTACAATAGCGGTTTTCGAAAGATGCAAACAGAAACACACATGCATCACGGATATATCCTATACTCACGTATAGACACCCAAGTAACTCCTAGACGGAACCACAAACGCATGCACACGCACGCACGCACCTCGCACACACACACACACACACACACACACACACACACACACCCCCCACACAAGTACACACAGACGCTAATCAGATACTAACGCATGATAAGCTGCACAAGGCAAGTCCTGGAAAAGTAATATATACTTTTTATAGTTTCTCACCACAGAAATGTAGTGCAAAGACTCACAGATCAGAGTCAGTCACATCACCCCCCCCCCCCCCCCATCTTCACACCCTGGTGGCCCCCAGATTCCTCATCTGTCTCTGAGGGCACCCAGCAGATTCCAAAAAAAAACTGTGTTTGAGGGCCACTTCAAAACGTGGCCGAGTATGTAGCCTGGCTGCGGAACGGAGCCGGTCCTTGTGGGGGGCCTCGGGTGCTGATTGTAGAGGGCCAATTAAAATCCAGAACATTCCCAACAGCTTCAGTGTGGCGTGCCGTGGGGCCCCTGATGAGGCCAGCAGGGGTAGTGACAAACAGAGAAGAGAGGAGCAAGAAAAAGAAGAGGTTGAATAAGTTAGGAGAGGGAAAAGAAGTGTAGTGTGTTTATCTTGATGTCATTTGGCACGGTATTACTCTTTGTTGCAATAGATGAGAACACAGCGGAGGAAAAAAAAGGAGAAGGGGAAAGGGAAAAGAAGCGCTCCCCAATCTCCGTCTAGATCAGAGGAACACTCAGGCAGGAGCAGAGGATGCTGTTTACAGATTCAATGAATACCAGATAAAAGTCCCCGCGTCACACACCAACTGACTTTTAAAGGTCTCCATTTTCTTTCAGTTTTCTTCAAGTCCTCCCACTGCATTTGTTGCACACACACACACACACACACGCACACACACACACACACACACACACACACACACACACACACACACACACACACACACACACACACACACACACACACACACACACACACACACACACACACACACACACATTGATTTACATACTTTGGAGTTTTCCTTGATAATATGCAGCTGTCTTTGAAAATGAAGTGTTCAGTTTGATTACCCAAACCATACCTCCTCTGAACATAGACTTATAAAGAGGCGGCCATTAGCCTATGCATAGGTGTGCAAATAAACTCAACCAATGATACTTCTCAGCAGAGAACAAGCAAGGAGAGTTTGTTTGGTTCTGAGGGCTTAAACAAATGTCTTATTTCTTTCAAAGCTCCAATGTGCACTTACAACAACACATCGTGGCACACCTGATATCAGTCACTTGGCCTGATGTTTAGGGACGTCGAGTTGTGGTCGGTTGGTATATGTTTTTGGTTTGTTGTACTTGTTCGGCCGGAGTCTCATTGATCGGACAAGCACTGCTGACATTTTCAGACCAATGTGTTTTATTTTTGAGTGATAGTATATATTGTGTTAGAAATAACATTATTTATGAATACAAATAATATTGGAGGCTCCGTCGTTTCTGTTTTAATAATCATATGTTTGATAGACTATAACGCTTAGAGGACAGGAGGCAAAAACACCCCCGGTTTCTCAACTTTGAACTCAATTTAAAGAAGACTGCTAGTGATATATAAATCATACTCATATATAACTTTTATATAAATATTTAATCAGCTCCAAAGTAATTTATACCAAAGAAGTCATCTGTCTGACAGCATTTGGTTAAAAAGGAAGACAAAAAAGTATGTCAAGTGTAAAGTCAGTAAAAGTATGTAGGCATATGCATAAGTTATACTTGTATCATGTTGTCTGCGGTTCTCCCTCAACGTTTGTGTTAAACGCCCGATATGCGTCGAGTGTGAACATATCAGAATTGGTGCCATCCAAATGGGGACCCATTATATCAAACACAGAACCAGACGTCAAGAGGAGTCTCCCGACGTGGGTTGTGTCTGTGTGCTGGCCGACGCCGCGCTCCGTGGCTCGTCCGGTGTGCGACCCACTTTACACTGTACCTCTGCTGAACCCAGTTGGACTCAGGTCAGACCTGGTCCAGGTGGATCTGAAACACACTGTCCTTCTCCAAACAGCACCTAGTTGATATTTAGGCCAGCAGGTAGAGTAGAATTCAGAGAGACCGATTAAGTTAAAATAGAGATTACATGCAGAGTTATTCTATAATTTTTTATTTCTTTTATAATTCGGACCAATCGTTTGGGGCCGTAGTGTTTGTTGAATTTCAGCCGACCAAGATTTTATCTGGTTGACTGCAGCCGTACTTATGAAAGATAGTTGACCGAGATTGAGATGTTTCTAGGCATTAATTCAACCTTAAACACTCGCTCTGATACACTGTACATCACAAGCAAATTTTAATTTAGCTAAAACTGATCCTGGAATAGATGTTCATTTGTCTGTACTTTTTTGCAAGAACTAAAACAATCTTTGGGGTGAATAAATCTTTGCGCCTTAGGCTGCGTTCAGAACAACCCCGATGATGCAGCATTAAATGGTGTGTCCCTTTAGCGGCGTGTCACTAAGCTAGGATGCTAACGTTACATGTAAACAAGGTTCTTCTTCCCTTGTCTTTCAGTCCGATCGCCGGCCTGTGTTATTGGCTCCCGCAGTACGTTGTAGCGTTACTTTTAAAGGTTGAAGCTTTTTCAACGTTTCGCTGAAGGCTGCATCTTTCTCCCGCACCCCCACCACCTCAGCCACCACTCCTGAACCGGGGTTTTCATCCCAGCCCCTGATGGGGTCTGAATGCAGCCTTACAGCCGTGACATACTCAATGTTCTCCTAACTGGAGAGCTCCCTGTTTCCCGCCTTCTTTAGTCAACCAATCAGAACACCAGCTGGCTGTGTCTATCTGGGGGGGGGGGGGGGAGGTAGTTAATGTGAACTGTATTCTGGGCCTGTTTGTCTCTGTACTCGGTCCAAGGTCACCCCTCCCATGCTCTTTTGTAAGGATGGATTAGTCCAGGTAGCTGGAGGACAGTCATTTGGCTGCGGCCCCAACTTTGTTCACCCACCCACACACCACCTACAAATACACACACGCACACACCTCCTACAACCACGTACCCGTAGACATATACGCATACACAGGCACACACATACACCAAAACACACACACACGCGCGCGTGCACACATACACACACACACACATTCACACACACATGCCTTAACCCTTCCCCAATGCCACAGCTCATGTATTTTTAATCTTTTGACAGATGCAATTATTCTTTACACACTGTGCTCGTTAATCTTAATGCACTTATTACTATTCATTGCAGGACATTTTCCCCTCCTATCATTTTATTTTGAAAAGGCTGTGTGTGTGTGTGTGTGTGTGTGTGTGTGTGTGTGTGTGTGTGTGTGTGTGTGTGTGTGTGTGTGTGTGTGTGTGTGTGTGTGTGTGTGTGTGTGTGTGTGTGTGTGTGTGTGTCTGGTTGAATGCCCTTTTAAATTGACACTGAAGCCCAATCAATCCAATCAGAGGGTTCCTATGTGACCCCTTGTATCCAGCGTCATTAACATATGGTCACATGACCTTTCCTAGCCAATGATCATTAACATACGATCAGGTGACCCGTC
This sequence comes from Gadus chalcogrammus, assembly GCF_026213295.1. NCBI lineage: Eukaryota > Metazoa > Chordata > Actinopteri > Gadiformes > Gadidae > Gadus > Gadus chalcogrammus. The sequence goes on from NC_079417.1 coordinate 20,782,104, forward strand.
GTATCCAGCCATTCATTTAAATATAGTCACATGACCCATTGTATCCAACTTTCATTCAAATATGATCACACTACCTGTAGTATCCGTTGTTCATTAAAGGCATATTGTACTTTGTTTAAACATCAGGGCTCCTAACTCGTGAGCCCTGATGACTTGTTAGCCCTGATGACTGTCTGTAAACTCACCTTCATGTTGATGAGTCACTCTGGTGGCAGTAGTCTGCTTTAAGGGTTGCGTTGTTTTTCACCTCATTCACATTGCATTATATGGCAAAACAGTGCTTAAAAAGAGTGAATGAAAACGAAAATGTTTTCAAAAATATAAACATATAGCATACATGCTGACACATAATTTCAGACGTGTGTTTATTATCAATACACTCTTTGTCATTCGGCTTGTGGAACAAAATAATGTATCTTATGTTCCGCAAAAATGATACCAAAAAACAACACAATCAAAGCTGTGATCAAAAGCAGCCCTGGATAACCATCCCCCCTCTAAGAGCCGTCTAGAAGTCTGCTCACCTCTGAAAGGTCGTGGCTTCAGAAAAGACAGGAAGCAACATGGCAGCACCACATCCTGCTTGACTCTTTCAGCCTTTCCCCTTAAAATAAGCAGCACACCTCACTTCCTCTGCCTTTGTTCCTCTCCTCCTCACCTGGCTCTCCCCCGGCGCGTACGTAGCTGTATCTGGGAGTGTGTGTGTGTGTGTGTGTGTGTTTAGCAGTGTGTGCATTTGTGTTTCTGTATATGGTAGACTTGTGTGTGTGTGTGTGTGTGTGTGTGTGTGTGTGTGTGTGTGTGTGTGTGTGTGTGTGTGTGTGTGTGTGTGTGTGTGTGTGTGTGTGTGTGTGTGTGTGTGTCTGTGTGTGTGTTGGCGTGTGTGGTACTTGAGTGTGTGTGGGCGTGCGCCTGCGTCTGTGAGTGTGTGTGGGCGTGCGCCTGACTCTGTGAGTGTGTGTGTGGGTGTGTGCCTGACTCTGTGTGAGGGAAGCGTTTGAACGCTGGCGTTTGTTACCGTCTCTTTGAGAGTGAGCGAGGCCCCTGTCGCCGGGAGCGACGCCCTGAGACTGATGCTCCAGGTGTTTGCTTTTCCTCTAAGCACACATGCAGGTGCACACACACACACACATGCACACACACACATCCCCCAGGATCCACCCCACATCTCAGACGCTGCGCTCCTCCAGAATGCTCTTCCTTTCATCTGTGTTGGGGGAGTGTGTGAGGATGCTGATCTGAAGAATCTTTTTTCTGTGTGTGTGTGTGTGTGTGTGTGTGTGTGTGTGTGTGTGTGTGTGTGTGTGTGTGTGTGTGTGTGTGTGTGTGTGTGTGTGTGTGTGTGTGTGTGTGTGTGTGCATACGTGTCTAAGTGCACGTCTAGGTGTGTCTATGTTCGTGTCCTTGTGTTTGTGTAGACGCAGGGGCTTTGGCAGTTTCTTGAGTCGAGTCTGTGCCACATTTCATCTCGCCAGCAACAGCACTCACTAGTGGTGACTAGTAGTTACTGCAGCCTTCTCGGAGCAAGGCACAGACTGGCAGGCACTAAAACAACATAAGTGTCCGTGTATGGAGTTGTAGCTATGAGGCCGCACATTAATTTGCTACCTTACTTACTAACTCAATCCCTCACTGGAAAATAGAAGATGATAAAAAATAGAATCAACAACAGTGAAAAGCATTTTTGCGGTTGTTTTCATGGTTCTCATCGTCCTTGGATAAGAATTTTCTTCCACCAAAGAGAGAGGCCTGTGAGGCAATGTTTGGTGACTATACAATCCCAGAGGAGCCAACGTAGCATTGAGCGCATCGCTACGTTTGTGTGTGTGCCTGTGTGCCTGTGTGTGTGTGTGTGTGTGTGTGTGCCTGTGTGTTTGTGTGCGTGTGACTGTATGTGTGTGTGTGTGTGTGTGTCTGTGTGTGTGAACGAGCCTCCCTTCTGACACAGAAGGAAGGCTGTCTCTCGAAGGGCCCCAGTTTAGTCACAAGTGATTAATAAGAGCAATAATAAACAAAGGACCAGGAGATGTTTGAGGTGGTTAATAATGCATTATGTTCATAAAAGAGCTGGGCCTGCTCAACCAATCCCTGTGGAGAAGCCAAAGAGGGCCTGGAGGGAGAGAGAGAGATCTTAAAGGAGGGGAAGATAATCTGCTGGAATAGGTGGTTGTGTGTGTGTGTTTGTGTGCGTGTCTGCTTGTGTGTGCGTGTCTTCGTCAAGGCACGCAGGCAAACACACACACATTGGGACACGCCATTATCAGAAGCAAAGTGACAAAGACTTGCTACTTTGTGTTGTTGTTATGTGACTCCAAATGAAGGCCAACTTGTGTAACCCCCGACCCCGGCTCCCAACCCCTGTGTTCCTTTTAACCGGGGCCGTGCTCCCGCTCAGGTCTTAGTTTAGCACCTTGGAAACGTCTCGCTCTCACTGATGTCGTTCGCGTTCCTATGGAACAAAGGCATGAAACAGGAAAAAAACAGAAACAAGAACAGGTTAAAACTTTCTATTTCAGCTTAGTTTTTTTTCCACACATCAAAGACACCCTTCCCTCAGTCATTTTTCTTCTCAGTATATATCTCTCTCTGTTTCTTTATGTCTCTTTCTGCAGTTTTTTTCTCCTTTTTCCACATCAAGGTAGAGCGAGAGACTGGGGTTTGCTCTCTGAATATCAATTGTTCGTTGGTTTAAAAAGCATTCCAAACAGGCCTAGGTATGGCTGTGTTTCTCAAAAAGAGTTGATTTTTTTACACAAACAAATCCCATAAAACGGACGGCATATAACACCATATTCCATACTCTAAGAGACGGCCACAGCAGAGAGTGAGGAACGAGCACAGACACTGTTAACCCAGTTGTTGTCCTTGACGGCAACATTACAACAGACTTTCTGTTTGTTGCAGCAGAGTCCGCGAGTGTTTGTGGACCTTGAAGTCCACTCGAAGGAACGATAACAACAAGGGGTGTTTTTGAACGAAAAAAAAAGAAAGGCAAACGAAAACTTGAAGCACGGCCTTGTAAATTAATTTGTTCGTCTTGTATGATGGGAACACAGCTGGCCTCATTAACATGCGCACAACAAATAATTATAGTGGATTTTCTCTCTCTCTCCCCCTGCTCTCTCTCTCTCTCTCTCGCTGTCTCTCTCTCTCTCTCTCTCTCTCTCTCTCTCTCTCTCTCTCTCTCTCTCTCTCTCTCTCTCTCTCTCTCTCTCGCTCTCCAGCCAGCCAGCGCCGGGCTAATGGGCTTGCTGGGTTAATTATGTCAGTGCGTAATTACACTGGGCCCGGGGAGACCGCGGCGCCGCTGCACCCTGCCGGGCCCCCGCTGCCTAATGACGGCGTGGAACGCTGACAGGGCCAAGGTGCCCCCCCCCCCGCCCCCCCGCCCCCACTACCTACCTGCCGTATACACGCAACCTCGTCCGCCTAGACAAACACAGCCCTGTCCCGGACCGTCACCAACTCCACAGCCCCCCCCCCGCCACCACACACACCATCACACTGACGCACACACAAACAAGCTCCCTCATCACACTCCCAGATCAAGGGCCGAGCTCCCCGGCCCCCCTGCAGTGGGATGAATAAAAGCTGAGCAATATGCGCTGGTGGTCTCGGTGGGGTCCACCGGGCCACACCGTCCCTGCCACCGCCTCTGAGCCAGAGTGATGAAAGTCAATATCAACGTGGCCAGTAAACACACCCCGACTCGTGTGGGGGATGAGTGTGCAACCCAACACCCAGCCAGCGCCGTGGTCCAGGGTGTGTGATGTGGGTTTGTGTGTGTATGTGTGTGTTAGTGTGGGTGTGTGTGGGGCTAATGACTACTGGTGTTAAGACCCCGTAATATCCCCAACAACCTCGTTATGATTCACGTGTATACTCAAGCGCTTCCGATCCAGGCAGAGCGTGCGGACGTGTGTGTTTGTGTGTGTCGGTATGTGCGAGCGTGTGTGTGTGTGTATATTATGATGTAATAAGATGTGTGGTGATTTATGAGTCCGGCGAGGCGCTGTCGGTTGTTATCGTGACCCCGGGAGCGGATTACTGTTAATTAAGGGAAGATGCAGGTTGAGAGAAAACATTATGATTAAGAACTGTGTTTGCAGGAGCCCTGACCGTAGCCTTAGCGCTAACACGTCCTGAGACCGCAGAAACACAGGTCGGGAGGGACTGAAGGATAAATCACAGAAAAAGTTTAAATTGGGAATTTGATAATCAATATTTTATTCATTAATAAGATGTTTTGTTCAAGTAGAAATGCACTTTGCCTGTCAAAGAAATGGTTGTGTTTTTATTTTTGTATCATTTCTTTTTTCGTAGGTCTTTGTCAGTAAAAACTAATTTAAGATGGAATCAATTATCAATCAATTAATACAAATTATAGCTAGTTTGACATCCACCAGGCCTGTTTTTCCTTTTCTTACTCTTTGACATTCTTTGATTTCTGATGTTGAGGATTTACCGAAGGCTGACCCTGAAACGTCTCTCTAGCGCGGCACCATTAGCTCTATCAATTAGCGGCGCTTCCCTGATGAGTATCAGCCCGCGTTCTGTACCCCGCCCTCTGTAAGTGTAAAGGATATATGGGGAGGAAAAAAGAGGCTGATAAAGAGATTTTTGTGACAGCGGGTCGATGTGGTAGCAGCACTTGAAGTCATCCTGTTTGTCTTAGGAGAAGTTGTGCTCTTAATGGTGCTGTCCCCTGTGACTGATGCAACAGCCACGCAACTCCACCAGGGCTCCACTGTAAACAGGCCTGGGGAAAAGAAAGGGACAATTATTAAATAGCAAAAAAAAATTATGTATTGGCATGAAAAAAAGTATGCATGTATATATATGTATATATATATATATATATATATATATATATATATATATATATATATATATGCATGCGCCATTTTTTGTCATAGATAGTTGACCCATTTAGGATACATTTTCAGATTTGATATCAGTGTACTATCTTCTGAGGTTGTGTGCTTGACTGCAACATATCCCGTGTATTTCACCAAATTGCATATTTCAATAGTTTTCCTTTATGACAAACAGTTTATGAGTGACGGCCTGCTGATTGAGTGAGCGTCTGGCTGTTTACTGTCTGTCCTCCCTCACTCCCTGTGAAGACATCCCATCAGTCTGCGCCGGAACTGAGGGAGCAATCTGACCGGGCTTGGACGCCAAAGTCTTAAGATGAGTGCATGAAAGTGGCTAAGAGAAAAGTTTGGGCAACAAAAGCACAATTTTTCAATTTCTGTGGGCTTTTTTTCGCGACTTTTTAAGGGCTGCGCTGTGCGTGTGTGTGTTGTGCGTGTGTGTGTGTGTGTGTGTGTGTGTGTGTGTTGTGTGTGTGTTTACTCCACATCTTCTCTCTTCTCCTCCCCCCATGTCAGGTGTCTCCCCTGAGCCCCCCCCCCCCCCCCCCCTCCTTCCTCTCCGAGCTTTGGCACTAGAAGTCACCTCCTTTGGTGTTCGGCAGGCAGGTACACAACAGGAGCAGCTTCTCTCCCTCTCTCACTCTCTCTCTCTCTCCTTTCCCCCTCTCTCTCTTGCTCACTCTTCCTCTCTCTCTCTCTCTCTCTCTCTCTCTCTCTCTCTCTCTCTCTCTCTCTCTGAGCTCTGAGCTGTTGAACTTTTCGGGAAGGGAAGAAAGGGAAGGGGAAGATTAAAAACAGCCCTGTGATGTGGAGTGCGCAGCCGCCTCCTGAGGATTCCTGGCATAATAATTTAAATGATCAAATGATACAGCAGAGACTTGTTAGCAGAGAAACAGCCTCCTAGTTGGCCCCATGGGCCCCGAGCTGCCGCGCATGCATTGCAAAACAGCTTCTCTGTTGTGCTAAAGAATCTTGTTTCTTTTTTTATTTTACTTAACCCCCCCCATCCTCCTCCTCCTCCTCCTCCTCCTCCTCCTCCTCCTCCTCCTCCTCCTCCTCCTCCTCCTCCTCCTCCTCCTCCTCCTTCGCACCCTCCCTCCTCACTTCATTCTCCTCCTCCTCCTCCTCCTCCTCCTTCGCACCCTCCCTCCTCACTTCATTCTCCTCCTCCTCCTCCTCCTCCTCCTCCTCTCCTCCTCTTCCACAGACAGCCTGTTTTCCTCACTTTGCCGAGGTGTGTACATTAGGTGTGTGCTCGGGACTCGTGCGTCTGCCTGGCGCTTGGTGGTGTCTGAATATTTTGGCGGCCGCCTCCTTTTCATGCACCTCGCTCCGCCATTCATCAGGCGGCAAGCGGACTCATTAGGAGCCGTCTGTGTCGGAGACGCCACGCGACGGCTCGCGGCTCGCCGCGTCGTTAGAGGGGTCCGGTCTGTGAGGGGCCCGAGCGAGGGGGAGGAAGCCTTTAAAGCGGCTTGGAGGACCAGTCCGATGCGGTTGATACGGCTGATGGTAGAGAAGACAAGAAGAAGAAGAAGAAATAACAATGTGCCCAATGTTGCCCTAAGTGCCTCACAGAAAGATTGTGCAAAGAGGAGTTTGTGTTTGTGTGAGTGTGCGAGTGAGAGACTAGCCAGTGTGTCCCTGGTTTTTCCTCGCTGCATCTAGATACATAAAGGCACCACTGGATTGATCAACTATTTCTGCATAGAGTATTTTTCCTATAAGAGCCAACCACCTTTGATGTTCCTGAACCCAGCCACAGTTGTCAAAGTCAGATTCCCCGAATCCTCTCGCAGAGTGAGAGAGCACTGAGGACGCAATAAGCTAAATAGAAAAAATGTTTTATCAATGTCACTTTATTTTACACTTTCATTGACGTACATGTGTTGGGTAAAACTGTTAATACAGACTGGGCCATTCCAGGCATTTCTGACTTGTTAAGTCTGGAGATATTATTATTATTCAAATGGAATAACTGTGACTCTTTATGGTTGGAGAAATTAATCCTTTCTGGATTATTATTCATCTTGGGTACATTTTTAAGTGTCTTTAAGCCCCATCACTCTCTTAACTACTCTCTTCTCTGCTCTCTCCGGTGCTTTGGTTTTTTGCGGGTGCAGATCTCGGTGGTAGAACCCAATATTCAAACAAGAACTTCAAATAAAATATGAAAAAAATTCAGTGATTGAAAATAACAAAACAAAATGTGTGTGGCTATACTTTGGGGACTATTAGGATTAATAATATTTTCCATTATATTTCAATAATCAAATCTTTGCGTTTGTGTGGGTGTGTTGTTGTACGCGCTTGTGTGTGTGTGTGTGTGTGTGTGTGTGTGTGTGTGTGTGTGTGTGTGTGTGTGTGTGTGTGTGTGTGTGTGTGTGTGTGTGTGTGTGTGTGTGTGTGTGTGTGTGTGTGTGTGTGCGCGTGTGTGTGTGTGTTTGTGCACGTTTGTGTGTGTGTGTGTGTGGACGCGCGTGTGTGTGGACGCGCGTGTGTGTGTGTGTGTGTGCGTCTGTGTGTGCGTGTGTGTGTTTGTGCTCCAGACCCAGCCCCTGTGCTGGAGGCCACTCAGACCCTGGAGGACCGGCTGCAGCAGCTACAGAGCGGGGGCCCCGCCAGCGAGGCCCTGGTGCGGGTGACCGGCGGGCCCTGGAAGAACCACCTGGAGTGCCTTGACAGGACAGGTGAGCTCACCGGACGGGGTCACTCAGACGTTGTCATGGGGAACAAGGAGGGCTCTCAGGATCATAAGCTATCGTTCGCTCTGCCAGCTGCAGCTCAGTCTGGGAAGGCAAATGTTGAAAATCGCACATTGAAATTCTCCAAATGATTTCCCAAATCTAAAGAGGTTTGTTCATTATCGGAAAACATCCTTGAAACAAGTGTTACAGACATTATCATTGACCGCCCCGAAAAGGTTCCAATAAATATGTGCCTTTGAGCGTTTTATAATTGCGGTGATCCCTCGCCCGAAGGTATTCATGGTGAGAGTGGAAGCGGCATGCTTTCCTCCTTCCTGACTCTCTCTCTCTCGCCTCTCTCTCTGCAGCAGAGCCCGTGAAGGAGGGGGCCGCGGGTTGGAGGCCGGCCCCGTCAAGGGAGCCCCCCGATTCCAGCCAGAAAGCCTGCCTCATGACCCCCAACAGCACCCAGCCCCCTGGAGGCCCCGGGTCCCCCCACCACACACGGCAGGAGCCCTCCGATAGGTGAGGCCCTCTCAGAGGATTGGCTCGAGTCAGACCTCATTCCAGCAGTCACATGTGTTTCCAGAGGGATTTTTATCAAACACAGTTTTATTAAGCCCGATTGGATCAGATGTTAGGAGATTTCTATCAAACAAGATCGTCCCTGATTTTAACGAGCAGGATTTATAATGACACGATTTCATCAAACACAACTTAATCAAGCATTGTTTTTTATCAAATGTGTTTTTTCGAAGAATGATTTAGTCAAACGTTATTATTTACAAAGCACAATTTAATAACATGGTTTAATCAAACACAGTTTTATCAAACGTAACTTCATAAAACCAATGTTATTAAGGTCTGGCTTCCAATGATCCTATTACAGGACGTTAATGCTCGTATAAGGCTTGAGTTAAAATTGCAGCTGTCATTGAGCGATCTAAATTAGAGTGGTATCAAACCTTTCACTAAGTTGGAGAAGATCCATTGGGTGCAGCCCTCCACTTGTGTTCAGACACCATCTGTATGGTTAACCTGATCGTCCATGCTAGGGTGGTGTTTACATGAAGTAACTGACCCTAGACTCCTGTCTTCCAGGGACGAGGAGGAGACCGGACAGGTGCGCCCGACAGACAGGTTATCTGAGGCAGAGGAGAGTATCAAAGTTCTGCACTCATGTAAGTGGGGATTCATTTGAAGAATTAGACAGGGATTTTATATTGTTTACTTTAACCTGAAGTATATTGTAAAGAGCAAGTCAGTCTGTAATATGAAGGGTAATAGCACTGTATGACATGTTCTAATGCTGTAGTGCGTTTTTTGAAAGTTTCATTGACATTACATAGAGAGGATCATCTATTGAACAGGTTTAGGTCTTTGAGTTGGTAAATTGATTCAACCCATCAATTATTAAGTACTGTTTTGATAAAATTATACCCAAAATGTGTCTCACCACATTCCTGTATTCATCTTCCAGCTCTGAACATGGCCCAGACAGAGCTATTGGACCTGCGGTGTAAATACAACAAGGAAATGACTACCAAGTAAGCACTCTCTCTCTCTGTGTCTATCTGTCTCTCTCTGTAACCCTTTCTCCCTCTCTGTCTGTCTGTATGTCTATCTCTCTCTCCCTCTCTGTCTGTCTGTCTATCTGTCTTTCTTCCTCTCTTCTATCTGTATCTCTCTCTCTCTCTCTCTCTCTCTCTCTCTCTCTCTCTCTCTCTCTCTCTCTCTCTCTTTAGAGTGTTAAAGCGTGTATATAAAGCATAACCGTCACCTTCTGCATGGCCTCGTGCGGCCTTGACTATCGCAGCACTTCAAGCTAGTCCTTAATCCCCCTCTGCCCTGGTCGTGTGAGGAACGGAAGAATGCCGTCGATGAGGTAGAGCGAGAGTGACTCAGCCGCTAATGCTGGTCGATCAACTTTGAGGTCTGTGTTTGCCCTCACCGGTAGCTGGGCCTTGACAGCCCTCAAGAAGAATTGCTCCATTTAAAGATTGCTTCAGAAAACACTCTACCTTGTCCTGGTCTTTGTGTGCAATGTATCCACCGCGCAGCTGAAATGAATCTGAGCTTGTATGAAGGATGTCGATAGACATTCAAAGTAAACAGTCTTTTGTTTGGCTTGCGCTCCTGAGCACATACTGCCACCGCTAATGGATTTTCTCCCAGCCTTAATCCAATGGCGCAATTGAACTGATGTTTCCAAGAAGCCAAACACCATTCATTTTGCTGGATTGCATGTGCTTGTGTTGTATGGTTTTTCTGCCTTTTTTTCCCTACGTGAAGCAACGTATCAAAAGACCATCTGGTTGACTTGTGTGGCTGGCCATTCAGTCTGTTTGTTTGAATTGCTTCTTTATTTGTGTGTGTCTGTCTGAGTGGGAAGGTTTGTGTGTATCTGTTTGTGTGTGTCCATTCCTGGGCGGACTGCAGTCAGTTGTTGACAGTTGGTAATGCAGTGGCCACTGGGAGGACCAGTGCATCCCAACGTACACTCTTAAATACAAGGACACACGCTTACAGACACACGCACACACACAGACACAGACACACGCACACAGACACACACACATACACATGCACACACACACATTCACACACACACACACGCACTCGCACGCACAAGCTGGTCCTCACGTGCTGACTTGCTTCCTCAGCGTTGATAAAACAGACTATTTGTCTGCCACGGCCCGAGCAGCCGAGCAGCTAATCAATACAAAGCATTTCTCCCGCACTACGCACGTTCATTAAAAAAACGCACCGCTGACACCTGTTACTGTTTGCTGTTCGTGGGCAGCAGGAGCGCCGTCTTTCCCACACTCGGAGCGTCATGGATGGCCACTGGGCCCAGCCCCCCCCCCCCCCCTGGTCAGGTGCCTGACTTAGGGTCACGTGGGGCAGCACGGCCGTTTGTTCCAGAGGAATAACAGCACTTGATCATTCAACCCCTCCTGGATGTTCTGTGGGGGTTCATTGGTTTTTGATCAGCAGGATTTGAAGTTTGCCTCAGGATTATGTTTTATCCTTTAGGCGGTCCTAATCCGAGATGAGGCGAGATCAAGTAGGCTAGCCTACAGGACATGAGGCCCGCCGCTTCGGCTGGTGTTCATTTGATCAGGAGAGATGAGTCTTTGAGATGAAATGAAGTGGGTTTCTCTCCGTCCCCGGACGCAGAAACTATGTGCATAATTGAAGTGAATTGCAGCAGCCTTGTTAATTTGTCCCCGCTACCTTTTGAAAATGTTATCCCATGTGTGTAGAAAGAGGGAGCATCGAACTTTAAATAGCCCTGGTGAATAATCTTGTTTGTCCTATGTGAAATAGACTTTGTTTTATTGTTATATCATGTGTGAAGGCAAGTTGCCGGAGTTTGATCTCATAGTAGTTCCCTAGGCTGGGATTGGTCAGCTGTCGAGTTGGCTCCTGAAATCAGAGAAGCACTGTTTTCCTCTGTGTTTTTTTAATTATTATCGCAAGATGAGGATGCATATTGATGAAAATTATACTCTTATAATAATAATCATGTCGTGTTTTGATAGGATCTCTAACCTAATGGCTCAACCAATCCCTCTTGTGTCTGCAGGGCAGAGGAGATGAGCACCATCATGACCAACCTGGAGCAGGCCAACCAGGTAGGTTCAGTCGATGCCCCTCGCCCCCTTCCCCCCCTCAGTAGACTAAGGACCCCAAGCCAACCCAGTCAAGGACAGCATTGGCGGGGTCCATGGAGCCCAGAGAGTTCCATGGGTCATCATTGCCCTGATGACTTCCTTATCCTGACCCCACTACACCTCTTTCGTGCTCCTACTCTTCATCCTGCTCTCTCTCTCTCTCTCTCTCTCTCTCTCTCTCTCTCTCTCTCTCTCTCTCTCTCTCTCTCTCTCTCTCTCTCTCTCTCTCTCTCTCTCTACCTCCACATCTATCTCTCCTTCTCTCACTCACTCACATTCCTTCCCCATAATTGTGTTCTTGCCGGCAGCTCCTAGATAAATGTTCTCAAAATGAATCATTAATTAGCAGGCCGGCTGTGACAGACGAGGTAAATAGTATTGTTACTGTGTGTGTGGTGTGTGTGTGTGTGTGTGTGTGTGCGTGTGTGCAGGCGCGCTTGTGCGCGTGCCTGTGTGTGTGTGTGTGCATGTGTGTGCGTGCATGTGCGTGCGTGCACGGGTGTGTGTGTATGAGTGCATGCGTGCGTGCGTGTGTGTGTGTGAGTAAACGGCCGTCTCAGCAGAACGGGGTGGTAGGCGCTCCTGAGCACCTGCTCTTGTGTTGTTGTTTTGTGTATTCTGTGTCTTGCCGACTGAACGTGGCTTTAAACGACGTAAAGTGAGGGCATCTGTTGTGAATCTGACTTATCATTATAATGAAACAATGTATTTAATCCTGCATTAGAATACGTCTGAGAGAAGAGGGAACAGCAGAGCGGGCACCGATATCGCTAACAGTGTGTGTGTGTGTGTGTGTGTGTGTGTGTGTGTGTGTGTGTGTGTGTGTGTGTGTGTGTGTGTGTGTGTGTGTGTGTGTGTGTGTGTGTGTGTGTGTGTGTGTGTGTGTGTGTGTGTGCCTGAGCAGAGAGCGGAACTGGCACAGAGGGAAGTGGTGAGGCTGAAGGAACAGCTGGCTGAGGCCCAGCACCAGAGAGCCAGCGCGGCCCCGGGGGGCTGCCAGCCAACAGAGGGTGCCAGCGGGGTACGTAGCATGTGCACCCACACCCACCCACACACACACACACACACACACACACACACACACACACACACACACACACACACACACACACACACACACACACACACAAACACACACACACACACACCTCCTTGCTTTTACCTCACATCCTTATTATCAGATCTCTTTCGGGCTTGTCAGGCGTACGCGGGTGGCGGCGGCGGCGATAATGATGAATTATGGGTAAATTAGCACCTCAGCCGCTGCCTAATGACGGCTGCTCAACTTCTCTGTGTCTCTTCAAGTGTGAGCCGTTGTGACGCCGAGGGAGCCGCCACTGTCTTCTCTCTCACTCTCTCTCTCTCTCTCTCTCTCTCTCTCTCTCTCTCTCTCTCTCTCTCTCTCTCCAGTCTGACTGTACTTAACGCTCTCTGACCCTCCCCAGCAGCACGATGAGAAGAGCAAGGCGGCGCCCGCTCAGCTGGCCGCCGCCGTGGTGGCCAAGGACTGCGAGGTCCTGCGTCTGCTGGACAACATCCAGCAGCTCCAGTTCACCCTGCAGGAGGTCCGCGAGGCGTCGGCCAATCAGATCCTGGAGCTGGAGCGCCAGCTGGCCTATAAAACGAAGGCTATCGAGGTGAGGAGGGCCGGCAATGCAGCACACGCGTGTGCACGGCCGTGAAAGACACCTGACAGGTTACTCACATCCACGTGGTGTCTCTTAAAACATGATCGATCTCTCTGTTTATCTTTCTATAACAGAGATTAGAAGCTCGACTGCAATCCCAGTTGGACTACGAAGAGATTAAGACGGAGCTCAGGTGAGATTTGCTTTCCTTGGAACCCCATTTTCAAAGGACTTCTCGCCTGACTGAAATGGTCCAGATACTGGCTCTCACTCTTTCTCCCGGTCTGCTCGCCCCCCTCTCTCGTTTTCTATCTTTCATTCCTGTAGTATCCTGAAGGTAATGAAGCTTGCCTCTGCAAATGGCTCCACATCCCAGGTATGTGATGCAAACCCCCCTGCTCGCCCTCCCCTCCCTCCCTCTCATTGTCCACACAGTGGTTGTTCAGTGGTATAGACTACCAGGGAACCAGACCAGCCCCTTTTGTTTCCTCTTAATGTTCCCTGGGTGTCGGGGAGGAAAAACTGGAGCAGTGCTTCAGAATGCCTTAGTGACCGCCATCCATTGTAAGAAATCTACTGCCACTATAATTGATTAATCCCAAATGTAATGGCTTCTCTGTGTATGTGTGGTTGTGTGATTGTGTGTGCGTGTGTATCTGTGTGTGTGTGTGTGTTTGTTTGTGTTATATGTGTGTGTGTGTGTGTGTGTGTGTGTGTGTGTGTGTGTGTGTGTGTCTGTGTCTGTGTCTGTGTCTGTGTGTGTGTGTATAGGATTCTGCCAAGGCTGCAGAGGCTATATTGCTGGACAAAGAGGCCTTTCTTCCAGCTCATAAGTACCTGATGGATAAGGGTCGGGTTCTGCACAGCACTGGTACTACCATCAGCATCTTTACAATGCTACTGAAATCCATTTGTTCACACCATGACTGGCTCACACCAATTCAAAGAACTGTTGAACTGAATTTGAACTTGAAAAATCGAGCCTCGGCATTTTAATGAATAAAATGCTTTTAGTCTACTTTATTTAGAAACCGTCTGGAATGCTTCAGAAAGTATTTCATAATATGTCTGGCTTTATTGTTTTGCGTCACACGCTGACCAGGGGTGATCCTCCCACTGCCCTCTTTCTCTGACTGCTCATGAGACCCCCACGCACCCCCCGTCCCTGACCCTTCTCCGTGTCCTCAGATGACGACCAGTCGGAGGACTCGGGCAGGGAGGCGGGCCGCCGCCCCGGCTCCCGCTCCTCCTCCTGCTTCCAGCCCGACGGCCACGCCTCCCGGAGCCCGGGGCCCCCCACGCAGGACGGCTCCTGCTCCTCCTCGGCCTATGACCTGGCCCGGCCCTTCTCGGCCTCGCCCTGCTCCGCCGACCGCCTGTCGGCCGACCACGTCCTGCACCGCCAGCTCCTCTCGCCCTACTTCAAGAAGGAGGGCGGCGGCGGCCTCATGGCCTTCCCCTCCGCGCTCTACGCCGCCAAGGCTGCGCTCATGTCCACCACCGGCAGCCAGGGGGGGACCCCCGGGGCGGGGGGGGCAGGGGGCGGGGCCGGGGGCGGGGCCGAGGCCGGGCTGCCCAGCGACCAATCGGAGAGCGGCGGCTCCACGGCGGGCGACGAGGACCAGCTGGACACGGCGGAGATCGCCTTCCAGGTGAAGGAGCAGCTGCTGAAGCACAACATCGGGCAGCGGGTGTTCGGCCACTACGTGCTGGGCCTGTCCCAGGGCTCGGTCAGCGAGATCCTGGCGCGGCCAAAGCCCTGGAGGAAGCTGACGGTGAAGGGCAAGGAGCCCTTCATCAAGATGAAGCAGTTCCTGTCGGACGAGCAGAACATCCTGGCGCTCAGGACCATCCAGGTCCGCCAGAGAGGTGAGGAGGAGGAGGAAGAGGAGGAGAGGGAAGGGTTTGTTCTGTTGTGGAGACGCTACAGAGATGGGGAATAATTGGAGAATAATAGGTTAGCTCCCTCACGGGTATACGCGCGCAGTAGGATACCGAGGAAATAAGTAGCGTTTGAACCTTCTTCTCGCGCGCTCCTCCTTGCTCCTAAACTTCTTCCATGGCCTCTGCGATGTGCCACGTTTGTAGTGTTGCTTTTAAACTTTGTTTCCTCCCCAGATTTGTGGCTTTTGAACGTTTAGCTTCCCGTATACTGCAACCTCAGACAGCACGCTCTCAAAAGCAGCCATTGATCTAGCAGTCAAACGCAAAGCCTTGGAACTGCTCTCTGATCAACCTTCCCACTCACCCCCCCCACTCTCTCTCTGTCTCTCTCTGTCTCTCTCTGTCTCTGTCTCTCTCTCTCTCTCTCTCTCTCTCTCTCTCTCTCTCTCTCTCTCTCTCTCTCTCTTACCCTCTGTGGCAGGGAGTATCACTCCTCGCATCCGAACTCCAGAAACTGGGTCAGACGACGCCATCAAGAACATCTTGGAGCAGGCCAAGAAGGAGATCCAGTCCCAGAAGGGAGGTGAGTACGTAGGTGGGTGAACCACGCAAAAGGAAGCTCAGAACTTGTATTTCTGAATTTGTTTTTGCATTTTTTGTTTGTAAAAAACGATTTTCCTTTGTTGACTGAAAGAGGTAGTGGTAAGTGAGAGCAGTCAGGGCGGTGGTTGCCGTGGGTGACGTGACTTTGCGTGGCTCTCCTCACAACCAGGCGACAACAAGTCCTCCATGGGCAGCTCGTCGGGCCGCAGCAGCAACGGCGCCGGCGGCAACTCTGACGACACCATCAAGACCATCCTGGAGCAGGCGCGGCGGGAGATGGAGGCCCAGCAGCAGGCCCTGCTGGAGATGGAGGTCTGCGGCCGCGAGCCGGCCAATGGCCCCGGCCCCGGCGCCCAGGCGGGGGAGCAGCGGCTGGGGCCCCCGGAGCGGTCAAAGGGCCTGCCGCTCCCCACCTTCATCAAGCAGGAGGAGGGCGCGGCCACCTCGGTGGCGCTGTGCGTGGCCAACCAGATCGGCAGCCCCCAGACGCCGCTCAGCGTGCTGTCCCCCGCCGCCTTCGTCCAGAACATCATCCGCAAGGTCAAGTCGGAGATCGGTGACGCGGGGAGCTACTTCGACCAGCACTGGTCCCTGGAGCGCGGGCCCCTGGGGCTGATGGGGGTGGGCGGCGCTGGCAGCTCCCACCCCTTCACCTCCGTCTCCCCGTCCCTGTCCTCCTCGTCCTCCTCCGGGCCCCCCACCCTGGCCCGGCCGTGGCCCCGCCTGGAGAACGGCGAGGGCCTGCTGCTCCACAGCGAGGAGGTGTCCGTGGCGGAGGAGGTGTCGGCGGCGGAGGAGGAGCCGGCGCCGGGGCCGCCCGTGGAGGTGAAAGTGGAGTCGGACGCCTCAGTGAGCGGGGAGTCCCCGGGCCCCGGGACGGCGGGCCCCAGCCCCGGGCGCCTCTCCTACTACCCGGCGTACATCCCCCGCGCCCTGAAGCCCACGGTGCCGCCGCTGACCCCGGAGCAGTACGAGATGTACATGTACCGCGAGGTGGACACCATGGAGCTCACCCGGCAGGTGAAGGAGAAGCTGGCCAAGAACGGCATCTGCCAGAGGATCTTTGGAGAGAAGGTCAGCCCATCATCCGGTCTGCAAACCGTTTTTGTGTTTCTCCTTTTTTTGCTTTATAAATCAATTCAAAAGCAAACCTCCTGTCATACCTTCAAGCTAATGGAGAAGGAACAGGAACCGGTATTACCTTTGTAAACAGACAGACATTAACTTGGGCTGTGCCATATTTGTTCAGATATCTATTGACATAAACATATATATACATATATATATATGTGTATATATATTGGCAGCATTGAGCTGTAGGGGGGTGCTCTGTGGTCATTTAGTGTAGAAATTAAAATGGAATACCATAGACCGTGTCATCTTTCAATTGCTATATTTTAATCTTTGAGTAAGCAACAGCTTTAATACCATTGTACAATTTATTGTCATACTTAAATAATAATGTTCACTTTATTGAGTAACAATTCATAACCATTTGAAACATTGGCCAATAGCGATTGACCATTGGATTATCTATGTAAATTAGCTGCGCGAAAGCCCTGCAAAAGACGCTCTACACTGCTCCTTAGATTATTATGGGGCGTTGCTGCCATCTAGTGGTCGTTTGTTAGACATGTATTCAATAGTCTTGGCCAGTAGAGCTGTTCCCTTTCAACAACAGACAGTAATAGTGTGTCTTTTTCAAAGAGACAATCAATCCTGCAGTGATTTACACAATAATGTTAGGTTTAATTGACACTGTACTTTGGTCTTAATGGGGTTCAACCAAGTCAAATCCATACACTAATTGTTTATTTTTTCCACAACAGGTCCTGGGTCTGTCTCAGGGCAGTGTGAGTGACATGCTGTCCCGACCCAAGCCGTGGAGCAAGCTCACCCAGAAGGGCAGGGAGCCTTTCATCCGCATGCAGCTGTGGCTGCTGGACCAGCTGGGCCAGAGCCTCACCCAGCTGCCCAGCCAGGGCCACGCTCAGGGTAGGAACCACCGTCTGCATCCGCCTTCATTTACATTGACCTTTACATTTACATTTAGCAGACGCTTTTATCCAAAGCGACTCACATTAAGTCCATTTGTCAGAAGAAAGAGAAACAATATATCACTGTCGGTACAGTAAGGATGTCCATAGAACCAAGTGCCCAGCATCACAATTGCGAGGTTAACCCATTCCCCGTAATCATGAAAGATAGCAAGGATAAGATGCTACACATTGATAAGTACTATTTTTAAGTGCAAGGAGGTACAACATACAATTAGTGCGTAAGAGGGGTGTTTGGAAATACTTTCAAATGGAACCAAACATTTGATAATTTTCTAAATAAGAATTACACTTAATTTAACATCACACAACATGGTTTATTATGAATCACATTTAAAAACATCAAAGGGAAGAAGTTTGATTTAAGTTGTAATCTCTCAAACCGTTTCTATCAATGGCTTATTCAAATTGCACAACACCCATATAATTTCTCTGTTTCTGCCACACCCCAAATTTTAAATAACACACTAAAAAAACTACACGCCTGTGATTCCCAAGCACGCCCTACAGTGTGCACACCCACATCAACAACAAAATCTCACAGATCTCATTGTTGACATTTAAACAATTCAATACACTTTATTTATATAATAAGTAAGTGAGCTATTTAATTCTACTTTTATTCCACACACATCCCCAAAAAAAGTCCATTGCTTTTAAACAGGACATTCCCGGCAATAACACAAAAACAGGAAAATAGTAAAAGTCTATTCAGAAGGGTTTAATCTGAGTAATATCTAACGATTACATGATTATATCAACTGTCAACATATTGCCTTATGCCAATACCTTATCACGTATGATCTAGCTCAACGTCTAGATGAAGAGGGATCTTTAAAATAAGGTGTTTCTACTTGTTACCCTGCAGACAAGAGCCCTGCCCTGGCCCAGTCCTCGCCCTCTCCCCCCGTCAGCCCGGCTGAGAGCCACCCCAGCCTGCTGGGGGAGCCCGTCAGCCTGACCCTGGAGAGCAGCAAGGAGAACCAGCAGCCCGACGCCATGGGGCTGCCGCTGCTGGCCCCGTGCCTCCACCACGCCCAACCCCACCCCGAGGGAGGGAAGGCCACCCCCGGTCTGATGGCGCTGCACCAGCCCTCCACGCCGCTCGGCATCCAGGAGCTGGTGGCCATGTCCTCCGAGCTGGACACCTACGCCATCACCAAGAAGGTCAAGGAGGTGCTGACCGACAACAACCTGGGTGGGTCCCCCCTCGTTATCAGCACTATCACCCTCGTCATCACCTTGATCATCTTCACCCTCAGCTTGGACTAAATCGGTGTCATTGTCAAGGCATTCATTTCCTTTCAGAAGAGCATTGATGCCAGACTTTATAATTATCACAGCGATACCTCTAGCATGTGATAGAAAAGCTTGGAAATACTTTTCTACTTAAGTTAACAAATCTAGTGTGACTCTTCCAGACATAGCTTTGTATTACCATTTTAGAATTGTTCTTATCAATAACCTGATTGAATCATCTCCATCACGTCTTTGCCGGAACACAGCAGTTGCTAAACAGCCACGTTTCTTTTACAACATCAAGGGTCAGCGCCTACTTTTCCACACTGTTAACGTATGCCCTACTACACGGTGTTGATCGCAGCCCTCGACTATGTAGCACAGCAAGCAAACACAATTCAGTTCCAATTCGTGTTAACAACAAGTGTACGTCCCTTTCCTCACTCCTTCATTTCACGTGGCTTCAACAGAGCTCTCTGCTCCCACAGGCCAGAGGCTGTTTGGGGAGAGCATCCTGGGCCTGACGCAGGGCTCCGTGTCGGACCTCCTCTCCAGGCCCAAGCCCTGGCACAAGCTCAGCCTGAAGGGCCGCGAGCCCTTCGTCCGCATGCAGCTGTGGCTCAACGACCCCCACAACGTGGACAAGCTGCGGGACATGAAGAAGATGGAGAAGAAAGGTATGCACATGCTAACTCTTTCCATGTTCGATCACTATTCCTCTCACTCAATGAGCTATCGCCCGGTGTAACAAAACTAATGAACCCATCCTGTTTATTAGAAGTGTTCTTAGTCTAAGCTTTAAGCGTGCACGGCTATCTGTCTTTCATCTCATGCATGTCGCAGAAAACATGCAACAGCGACCCCTGGTGGCTCTTTTTCAGATGGGTAACAGAATAGGGTCCGCGAAAATTTTGTCTGACCTAGTAACGGTCCGTGGCGTAAAAAAAAGTTGGGGACCTCTGCTTTAGAAGGCTTAGGGCAGCGGTGTTCTCTAGGCCTGTGAAGATCTGTCAAACCGTGAATAATTCATCATCAAGGGCGTTGGAGAGACACGCATGCTTCTGACCTGGTTCTTAACCCCTTTCCTCCTCCTCTTCCTCGCAGCCTACCTGAAGAGGAGGTACGGGCTCCTGAGCACGGGGTCGGACAGCGACTCCCCCAGCACGCGGTCGGAGTGTGTGAGCCCGGCCCTGGCCTCACTGGACCTGTGCCCGTACAGCCAGGTGAAGAAGCCCCGGGTGGTGCTGGGGGCGGAGGAGAAGGAGGCCCTGCGGAAGGCCTACCTCCTGGAGCCCTACCCCTCGCAGAACACCATCGAGATGCTGGCCTCCCAGCTCAACCTCAAGACCAACACTGTTATCAACTGGTTCCACAACTACAGGCCAGTCTGCCTTTTCCATTGAGAGGGGGTGGGATGGAGTCGGCTGATAAGAAAACATGGAAACTAGATTATAAAACAATATTGTGGTTTACAATGCAGAGCATAGTGTTTATGGAGAAATTATTCAGTATGTGAAAACATGTAGAAATAAATATATCAGCAGTTATATCCCATTTATCATGTCTGAAAATCAGTTGAACTGAACCAAATCAGGAAGTGAAGTTCAATGTACGACACCTGCGTATCCTTCCTTTACTGTGTTATGAGGCCCCAACCACGTCCGTAGTAAACATTGACATTTATTTTATTACTAATTTACTCTACGGCCGCTCGGAGCTCAGCCAACGTGAAGGGAGGTGACTTCAACAGCACTATCAGCAGGAACCCCTCTGGCCAGACACACAGAACAGAGAATATATCCAAATGGTCAAAGAAAGAGGCGGGTGTTATTGCATTGCCTCGGGCTGTATTACAAGACAAGTGGATGGGGAGACATGATCATACTTGGGCAGAGAAAACTCCTAGTTATCCACCCCGATACCACCAGTGGTTCGCTCATTACGGGCCGGCCTGGGGGGGTCGTGTTGTCAATAAGTACGATCAACAAAGCAGTCGAACGCAACCCGACAACCTCTCTGTCTGTATCGTCTTTAAACATTTTGAGTCAGAAGCCAATTCTATTAATAATAGCTATAACAACAAGCGGGTGCCGCGACCACAAGACATTGACATAGGATTCAATAGTAGCTTGGGAGATAAAAGCTAGTTCATCTTAATACTTATCCTGCTGTTGGTTTTTATGCATAAGGATGGAGTCAAGCTGAGTAGTGTGTGTCTCTGTTGTTCTTACGCTGGTAGTCGTAATAGCGGGGTGCATGTGTGCTGGTGTGAGTTGTGTGTAATGATAACTGTATCCCTGGCTGCCCGCTGGTTTGTGTGTCTTTCTATGTGTCTGCGTGTGTGTGGGTTATAAAGGCTGTTTCTATTGTGTATGTTTGTGCTGGTGTTTGTGTGTGTGTGTTGTGTGTGTGTGTGTGTGTGTGTGTGTGTGTGTGTGTGTGTGTGTGTGTGTGTGTGTGTGCGTGCGTGCGTGCGTGCGTGCGTGCGTGCGTGCGTGCGTGCGTGCGTGCGTGCGTGCGTGCGTGTGTGTGTGTGTGCGTGTGCGTGCGTGCACGTGTGTGTGTGTGTGTGTGTGTGTGTGTGTGTGTGTGTGTGTGTGTGTGTGTGTGTGCTAGTGTGGGAGTGCACCTAACAGCAGGGTGTCTGTGTCTAGTGTGTGTCTGTGCTAGTGTGTGTGCTTTTGTGCCAGCTAGCGTATGCATGTATTAGTGTGTGTGTTTACCTAACAGCAGGGTGTGTGTGCTGCAGGTCCAGGATGCGCCGGGAGGTGCTGATGGAGGGCCAGCCGGACAACGACGAGGACACGGAGCACCTCTCCCCCTCCGGCCCGTGCAGCCCCCGCTCCGACTCGGACGACCGACGGCTCCAGCCCCCAGGACACGCCCTCCACGCCGGACGGCCCCTCATCAAGCAGGAGGCCTCGGAGAGGGAGGACTACGACCTGCGGCTGTCCAGGGTCCAGTGCTTCTCCATGGCCGTGCATTTCCCGCAGCTGAAGAGCGAGCACGAGGATGCGGCGGCCGTGTTCCGCGACCACCACCACGGGATGAGCAGCCAGGCCCGGGCCCCGTCCGCTACCGACGGGGCCGTGAGGTCCAGCAAGTCCCGGGGCCCCGAGGGGGAAGACCCAGGCAAGTCCCCCGTGGACCCGGTGAGCTTCAAGGCCTCGTCGGAGGCGTGCCGCAGCAGCCTGGAGGTGTTCCTCAATTCGCCGTCGGCCGCGTCCTCGCCGGGCCTCATGATGTCGGTGTCGCCCATCCCGTCGTCCTCCGCCCCCATATCGCCCTCACCGCCCGCACCTGACGGCGGCTCCTCCACCAATCACAGCCTGGAGCCCGGGCAGCACGGCGCGCTGCTGCAAAGCCCCAAGGCCAACCGCAGCTCACAGAGACGCAACGAGAAGATGGCCAACCTCAACAACATCATCCACCGGCTGGAGAGGGCGGCCAATCGGGAAGAGACGTTAGAGTGGGAGTTCTGAGTGTGACTGAGATCTGCTGATGATCTGCGCTGCGTGCACATTCTGCCTCCATTCTGTTCCGTCAGCGGGGAGCTCCACACCAGAGGAACTGTTTGGAGGGGGGTAAATCCAGAGCTAAACACACAAACAACCTATTCTCCCCCCCCTCTTTCCCCAACCCAAGATAACTTTAAAGGGAAAAAAATAATTTATAAATATGTTGAGTTTTTTGTGTCTTTTTTGATAACGCATAACTACTTTGAGATATATGTGCAGCACAAGCTGTTGTTTTACCTATTGGACTGACATGAAGACTTTTGCAGCTATAGTGTCATGAAATGCACACTAAAGTTCTGAAGATTGCCACTAGGTGAGATTAAAAATAGACCCTTGTCTTAAGCCATCAAAGCACTATAACTATTTGAGAAAAGAGACATTGACCAAATTTGCTACTTTTTGAATAGCAATTTTTCCAGATTTTTGTCTGAAAGACAGGACGGTTCAAGTCAAGTGACGTGACATCCTGCTTTCCAACTGAGGGATAGTCCTCAAAGACTCTAAATATTCAACATCTCGTATGTACTTAGTTTCTCGGTGACATGTTTTGAAAATATTTGTATCTCGGACGTATAAAATGTGGTTGTACACGTTGTAGGGTTGTCTGCAATAGCCTCCTTCGAACTGATGTAGCATGGAATTCACCCTCTGTAGTTAGACTCATATGTTATACTTGGAGCTAAAACGAGAGAAAAAAAGAATGAATACAGCAACAAAAAAATACGGTTAAAAGTAAAAAAAAGAAAAAAAAAGAGAAAACATTAAGCTATCAGTAAAGTATTTAAGTGTTTTTTGTTTGTTTTTATTTTAGAATGATCCTTGAGGTTTACAGTTTTTCGGGTCCCTTTGTGCTTTTTCGTGACAGGAAGTGACACGTTCACCGCGGGAGCACAGTTTACACGATTGCTTTCCAGACTTACCTCTCTAAACCCTGTAGAAGGCGCCGGTTGTCCGACTGACGTGGGCCAGAACACACAACACCCTGTTACCTCAGATTATGTTGACACACATCATGCTACCGCTGTGCTTCGCTTCATACGCATACACATAACCAGATGTTTATTTGGATAATTGAGAGAGTGTGTTTGGGGGGGGGGGGGGGGAGCTGTTTTTGTTTGTGACATGCCTTGCACATAATTCCACCGCTCTTTGTTTTATCCACTTGGGTCATTGTTATTCAGTCTCTGTGTTTGTGTCGTGGGTCCTCAGTCAAGGGTATCATCATATCGAACTCCCCAAAAACACAGCGAGGCACTCAGCTGGTGTCTCGCTCTGTTCGGGACCCTCGAAGGTGTTCACTGAAAATGGCTCCCATCGCAATCAATCAAAATACTAACAATCCAATTGTTTCACCTACAGACTGTAAACAAACAAAAAAGGAACGTTCTGAACTAGCAGCAGGTTCCTGCATTTTTAGAGGCTCTGTCTTTCAGTACTTTGGGTGAATGTTGCCTACAATAAGATGTTGAGGGTTAAGATAAGATAACCCCCCCTCCTCCTACCTGTGTCAAAACGTTCTCTCATGCTTGCAAGCTATTCTTTATGTATTTTGCCACTTTTTTATACTCAGAACAAGTAACAAAATATCCAATACATCTTGTATGAACTACTTATGGCACTTAGGTTTTCATCATTGCGGGGAAAAATTCAAGACATTTTCAAAAATATTGAAATTATGCTTACTTAGTGTCCACAAGTCTTGCCTTTACTGTATCGTTGAAGTTGGTAGTAAACACTTGCACATGTCTAAATAGTTCAGAGAACTTTGATTGTATTATCTAGAGATATATATTACACAATAACAGAAAAACAATATCATGACGCTCTTGGAACAGTAAAAAAAAAAACGGATGCTGATTATATTGAACTAAGAGTATACAGAGTTAATGAACCAAACCTGTTTGAGCCAGTTCTGGTCTGGCAAGCTTGCCCACGTTTTAGACCTTCTCTCAGGGTAGTCTTGCAATTTGAAGCTTTACTCAACAGTTGCCCTCATCAGCAGTGGAGAGATATGGTAATAACACAAAGTACCCGGTGTAAAGGATGGTTGTTGTTGTATTATAAAAGGACTTGTGGAAGCAATGACATCAGTAAAGGGTTATGCGAATGACCAGGAAGCTGCTCCAATGGCAAGAGCTGTAGCAGATGTGTCATGATGTGGGGTTGTACTGATGACACTGACAAGTCTCTTCTCAACTTTTTGACACGTGTTTCTCTCGCAAATATAGGAACCTTTCATGTAGCCGCATACGACTTTCTTGCTATTTTCATAGCCTCTGTTTAGGTGCATTATATACTGTATGGTCAGAAATTACATTCCCTTTATGGGGATCTTATTGTCTTAATGGTCACACCGGACACATGGCAGAAAGTGAACTATACTTCTTCAGACCATTACCTCTTTATATAAACTTCCTGCTATTATTTCCATTTGCATGCAATTTCATTCTTATTACAATACAGGGAAGAAACGGGCTGTGTTTATAATTGTTGTTTAGCCACTTAATCACCACTTAACTGCTTTTCTTTTGGTTGACCTCAGACTAGTCCACACATAAAGCACATACACCCAGCTCCCAGAGCGTCACAGCGAGGCCCAGTACCAACGAAGGAGAGTTCTGTAAATTAGGATGCAAAGAAGCCCAATGGATTGTCATTACTTAAAGTGAAACATTAAAAATCAAAAACTCTGTGCCATATCACGCCTCATTGAGTCGTCTCGAGAGGAACTTCCTTCAGTCAATTGTGATTTGGGAATGTGGCTTTTCTAGCCAGGTAGAAAAAAGCAAAGCTTTTATATCAAGGGGCCTAAACAATAGATTATTTTGCGTTCTTTTTTGAATGACATCAGTCGTTAGACAATGATGCGTCAGTATAATTTCAGTGACTGCATGTAGGGTTGTCAGTATGGATGCAGATAGATATTTACAACTCTAGTGAGGATTTGTCAATAAGTGAAAATTTACTTTGGAGTTCCAACTGTGAGATGTAACTTGAGAAACAGGTGTTCTTCAGGCTCAAATCACTTTACTATACCATACGTTACAAGGTATATTATTACATGTTAAAGAATCGACAAAAGTATGCCAAGCGTCTTGAAGTTAAATTTACATGTGTATCAAGCCATCATCAATACATAAAGATCCTGTTGAAGACCCGGCTGTGTTGTCTTATTATTAACATGCAATATTCAACCAACGTCTATGAGGATTATCCCATATTTAGTCTCTTAACAGAATGGCTACGTGAGTGAATTCAGATACAGGTCATTAAGGAGCAGGGGGTAAGGCATCTTGCTCAAGGATAGAGCAGGATGCTCTGGGGTCAAACCTTTATTTTAAGTCAAAGGAATCTGCAGTTTGGAATAAGGTGTCTCATCGTGGTGGTTTATGGCGCAATTACAGTAACTGCTGCTGAAAGACACTACTGCTCCCAATACACTGTGTAATAGCATTGACGTGTTAAATTGGACATTGTTAGACAATTAGTGGACAGATCAGTTTACTATAATTTGAGGAGGTGGAAGATGTTTGAAAGGAGGGTCCATAATCTGCTTTTGGAATCTAACGTATCCATTTTGGAGTTAATTTTGTGAATGTTTTAACAGTGTTTTACTGCTTCCAAAATGAAAATGGTCAACATGATTATAGTCCCTTTGTTGTACCATGGACTATTCTCATTCTACTCTAGTCTGGGGCATGCTAGTCGACCTGTTATTTATACCTGACTGAAATCCTGCTCCAGACAGCAGTTATCAGACCACATCTAATTTTCCTCTTTCCAGCAAAATCGGTGGTCTCTAAGTAACTGCATGGTCTTGCTAAAACAATCACTGCATAATGTTGGTTTTATCTCTTTATTGGTGTAACTTACAACCACTTAAGCTAAGAAAACAGATTGCCATCCAATCCATGTTTTGTTAAAAAGCTAAGAAGATTTTGCTTTCATATATATTGTTGCTTACAGGCAGTGTATTGTTTCTCTTAGTCAGTGAAAGTTGATAATCAGTGTGTAAATATATATGATCTAAGAGGATTCATTTCAAGCAACTCGCTTCAGTAGGTCAATATTCAAAGTTAGTTTATCAGCCTTGATCAGATTATTTAACCGTGTAGATTGTTGAAGCCACATTCATGGATCCCACATACTACAAAGTTGATATTCGAGGCTTCCTGGATACTTGCGTCTTATTCCACTATTAGCAACAAAAATTGTATAAACCGTTAGTGTTGTTAAAGGTAGCTAGCTATTTTCAATATTTTGTGATGAAAAGCAGTAAATTGATTCATAGGTTTTTGGATACAACCATTATCAAGCAGCAATATTATTACATTTATTTGTTTCTCCTTATATTCATGGGGTCTATATCTATAAGCACGTGTTGTCACGTTTTCAGATTAATTGTCAGACAGAGAGAAATGGAAATCGTAGCACCTTTACCATCTTCCATCCCAATGTTTACATGATTTTGGCTGCGTGGTCTGCTGATGAGCTCCTCCCCTCCGCCCCTCCCCTCTGTCAAGAGCCGACCGCCGACGTAATGACGTCACTTTCGCACGGATAGCGTAGGGCTGGGACTATTCGCGGCGATGGCGACGACGAAGAACTCTGATCGGCGGCTCCTGACCTGGGCGCAGTGAAACTGGCTTCGGCTTGGATATGACTAATGTTTATTTGATCCGGTGTTTTTCATTGTTGATTGGCTGCACTGATCTTCGACTGAACCGTTGGCTTTAAGGCTCCCGTCTCGCCCGTCCGCTGTGAGTCTGCCGGTGGCTGTTCTGCTCAGCAGAGGCCTCCGCGTCGGGGTCCGCCCTCCATCTCACAACAACAACAAAACCTCTCCGGTGAGCCGCGGTAGCGCCGCTAGCTAACAGACACAACTGTTATGTGTGCATAAAAACAGAACTACACTATCCCATTGAGACACTAAACATAGTCTGGTTAGTCCAGTGAGTGGTGGATGCTAGACGTGGGAGTTAGCCCGGGTTATTCTTGCAAACTTAACCGGGTCAACGTGAAGTTTTCCACAGCGACTAAAAGCAACACCGCCGTCACTGCAGCGCTCTTTCGTTCCCTCACAGATAATAAATAGAGATAACAAATGTGTGTCATGGCATTATCTTTCTGTCACGTTAGCGGGGTGCTATCCTAGCTGTTCCCCCGAACTGTTAGCTTGTTCAACATTAGCACGTCCCACTCCCAGTACAGTGTTTTGAATAAACGTGACAACGTAAACATGTTTAACAATTATATTTATTGATAACAATGCAAGCTATTGCATACATTTATAATCCGATGTTTAGAAATATTAGATCCGTCTACGTTGTCCCTCCCTTGGCCTTTTTATTTACCACTACTTCCCTTGTTCACTAATTGTTTTGTATTTAAGTTAAGGTTTCTGTATACAATAATCTGCTGAATAATGCTTCATGTTGTAATATACAGTGGCCTGTTGCGGGATAGGAGTCACGTTAAGGCTCTAATGGGCTTAGCCTGCTCTGTGCACCTCTTAACATGGACCCGGTCTGGACCCGCTCTGGGTCGCAGCAACGGCTCTCATGATCCCGCTGCGGTAAACATAGTCTGCGAGTGAGTGCTGAAGATATGCTTTATCGGCTTGAGACAGCCTTGAGTGTAGTTCCTGATACTTTGGTTCGATAGCCAAGTATGGTCATTAATTTGCTTACTAAGTAGACCGACGGGTCTGGCTTGAATAGGCACATTTCGATATTCAAGCTGCTCCTGTTCAGCAAACCCTGGTATTTTATATAAAAATGCACTTGAATGCGTATGGGTTATGTCATTCTGACCTACCGAGATCGGATTTACAGAGATCAGATTTCAGTTTTGTCAAGTGTTGCTGTTTCCTCTAATTGGAAAAAGTTTTGCACATGCCCAGTTTTCTATCCTTATCTGAAGATGGAAAACTAATAAGCAATCCTATGTGACTGATTAAACTTTACTTGCTGTCAGGATTCCATAAACTCCAAATGGACCCAACTGACTCCATGTCATTCCCCCCCAAACGTGTGGAAGGTGTGTGTCCTATTCTCGGCTCATTTAAAGGCTGCCCTTACCACCAGAACATCTATATTTGCCTCTGAATAATAAGGGCTATTGTAGGGTTAGAGGCTGCAGTGGATGGGGAACACTGTCACTTTACCGAATACCAAGAGAGTTATAAAGAAAACATTTAGTCTTAAATCACATGCATGTTTGCTGCCTCTCTTAACAGATTTCCATGCCCAACCACTAAACCCTTGAGGACAGGATTGCGAGACAACCTCGTCTGTTGCTTACTACTTGTGGTAAGTTCCAAGTGGTGAAATAAATACTCTATTGAAACTTGCAGTCAGCTCTGTGTACATTTTACTGCTATGTTTTTTAAATGAACAATTGATTGGGTCAGTTCAGAATTTCATATGGTGCATTAGAATCACACTTGATGTTCTCTGCTCCAGGAAATGTGCTGGCAAGGCGCCCATGTCTTTGACTGTTGGGACATTTTAATGTGGGATTGTTTCACCAGTTACCTTATTATAGCAGGGCCAGTTAGCAACCGGTGCCACATTAGCCCAGTCAATGGTATCCAAGAGGCATTCGATGTTTGGCCCTCATGTTGGTTTGTGGAAGTCTCCACCAGCCTTTACTTCCCTTGCATTTCCCAGGCCTGGTATCTGCCAGTCTCCGGATTTAGTCCAAGCAGTCGATTAGCCTGGCTAACGCCAGACCTCATCTCAATCTACATTGAGTTGAGGTCTGGGAACCACACATTCATTTTCTCGTATTTGAGGCGTGGTTAACGATTGCCCAGAGCCGTTTATTGGGCGCTACGAATGTCTATCATATGAGTCTGTACGTAGCTCATAGCCAATCAAAGCCTGTTGGTAGCAGGGCAAAGACATCCTTCTTGGTAATGAAAGAGCTTAACGCCGGAAGTTGCTATTTTTTCAAAATAAACATGCGTTCTAAACAACTTCGAACACCATCTAAGGCTGCATCGAAAGGTAACGCGTCTGCTGCCATTTTGGATCCGTAAACTACAAACTTCGGTGTGACTCATAGACGTCGTCATTTGTCTTGCCGTCCCTCCGCGTTCTGTGATTGTTTCCCTATCTCAGGTGAAAATCTGATCCATGGAATCCAGGCTGCCAAGCAGTGTGAAATGAAATTGGGTGCAAGGCAGCATGGGTATACCCAGGCTAGCAGTCGATAAGGGTCTGAGTAAATCAGACGTATGGATTAATAATGAAGAACCTCAAATAGACCATTATTTGGATGTAAAAGGTCACACAAACAGGATATGGGAACAACATAAGTGGTTCAACACTTGAGCAAATAAGGGTTATGTCATGACCCCAAAGATCTACCAGTGTCAACAGAGTATCGATTATACTTTATAACAAATTTAAGCACAGACATAACTATCAGAGATAATCTTGCCACCGATGTGGCTTCCCAAAAATATCTGAGAGGGAAATATGGGTCATCCAGACCGGAAAATCCACAATCGCTGACTCGTTGGATTTTAATGCCTCTCTTCGTTTTCAAAACAAAATAATTTGCTATTGGAGAGTAGTTCTTGATTGCAAAAAGGCAGCAAAGCTTGTGGGGATCGCTGTTTTTTTTTCAAAAAGGCAGCGCTGAGAACACTGCTGGTTATGTAACAAGGTGTCAGATTATGTGGACGCTGCCCATGACGGCTCTATACTGAATGGTCTCTGATTCTGTACAGCGCTCTCTGGCTTTGTGGCGGGGAATGGAAAAAGAGGTTGGGTAGGCAAACATCTCTGCCAATAGTTTTTAATTTTCCCCAGAATACAATGTTTGCCAAGTAGTACTCTCATTGAATATCAAGTAGACATTGATTGACAGGTCGTCTATGCATAAAGAAAAAGGCAAACGATATTTAAACAGAGGTTCAAATAAAACAACACGGGGATAGATTTGATGTTACACTTGAATTTGTTAGGTAGATGTGAAGTATATTTTATTTTATTTTTCTCTTTTGTCTCCTTCTTCTCTCCCTCAGCCTGGGTTTCAGTCCCAGGGTAGAGCTTCTGTGTCTGAAGACCCCACTCCTTCCTGGGGACCATGGTAAAGCTCCTCTCAATGCATGTCATTACAGGGCCTCTTGGGGAAGCACTCTGCTTCTCTAGGTAGGCTGTCTGCTTTGTTTTGTATACAGAATTGGAAACCCTGCCTTTTATTTATCTTCTTTTTGGTAGCTAATCAGTCCACTCTAGTATCCAGCAGGCAATTACAGCCTTCACAGCCATGTCCAATTTTCAACCAGTGAAGTGTGTGTGGGTGTTACTGCACTTTGCAAGTGGGTGTGTCCTAGTGTTGTGGATACCAGTATACTTCAATTTGCACCGCACATCTAACCTGGTCTCTGCTTAAGTAAAAGGGGATCTGTATTTTTTGTTTAGGGTGTGATTTCTATTGTTTATTCTATGTTTATATCTATTGAGTTTTTGGTTCTTGTGCCAGTGGGGCTGGCGCATCAATGTGTGTGATGCACTATGGGTCGGATTTAATAAACGTCACACCATTAGAATGAGAATGATTAACATTTGATCAGATAACCATCTAACTTATAAACTGCGCTGGGCTGGCCCAAAATATAAGAAGAACCAAGGGCTCGAGCTTAAGTACGTCTGGTCGGCCTTGAGGCGGAAAAAGGAAAAGGATTACAATTAGAATTTCTGAAAAGTTTTGATTGTTTTAACGTTGGTGAAATACAAATGGAAGACTAGCCTTGTGACATGAGCTCTGCAGTGCACAGTAGAGAGCGGCAGACAACAGAAAGCAAAGCCGGCTCCTCTGTGATTCCGTCTGCTTTACGTGAAACAAACTGCCATGTGTTGATGAGCAAGAGCAAATCTCCCAAATAACGCTGACTCTAAAGACCATCACCGAAGCGTTACGCGGCAAAACAATCTCAGCCACAGTACTTGTATGTAAACAGATTCCTCACAAGGTGAAGCAAAACTGGCTTTACAACAGCTTTCCTTTTTGGGATGGCTTAGATTGTATTTCCGGATGGTTCCAGGAGGAATGTTGAAAAAAGTTGGTTAAGAGCCCTGTATTCTACGTTAGTTTTGTATTCTGTTACATGAACACTTTTCCACTACATTGGTAGCACTTTGACACCCTCCGTCCAGTGTGAGAATCGACCAAAGACAGACAGGTTGTAATGATAGTATTTATTCAATATTCTAGGCTTCTCCGCAGGATTTTGTTTTCCATGGTGGCGCTCCCACTAGATAGCTGGCGCTCTAGAAATAAGAGGTTGAGGCGTAAGCCTTTTGATGTGTCTCTGTAATCACACAACATTCATGGAAGGTCTTTCGAGATGTTTTGAAAACTGATAAATAACTGGTTTTCATTGCTTGTTAAACACTCGTCACTTCTGAACCCTAAGTAAGGGTTTCGGGTGTCTTGTCAGAGGATAGCTAGCCCTGAATTTGTTATTGGTCAATTGAAACCGCAGAAAACAGTTGGCCCTGTTGAAGCGCCAAAGTGTGTTAAGTTGAGGGTTTATTGCAAGCGATATATGCATCAAACAAACAACACGTCCTTCTGGTCATTCCTTCCTGGGGCTAATCGGAGCATTGAGGGGAATGTTTGAATGGCGCATTGTATTGGTTCTGCTTCACCCTGCTTGTGGACCTACAGGAGGAGGAGGGGCAGCAGAGCCTGGAGTGCGTCCAGGCCAACCAGTTCTTCCCCAAGAAGTCCCCTGTCCTGGAGGAAGAGAACATGCAGGTGAGCCGGAACATCTGTACAGCTGTTTCTAAATTAAGCATTTGGGGTGTGTGTGTCCTGCACACGGATAGCAAGTGAAATAGTCTGTAGACGGGGTCGGAGGTCTTTTTTTTTTTTTGGTTCACAACAGAATTATTTTGAGCCACAAAAAGGATGACCCCTTAAAATTGTGTGTGATCAACTGAGTTATTTGCATTTAAAAAGAGATGAACAATATTTAGCATTGGACTCAAATCTTTTGCATTGGATGCTTTCAATTTGAGAAACTATGCAGTCGCAAGCTCAGGAATGCCTCTAAAATAAAAAGCCCTCATGCCTAGACAACTACAGTTAAAGTTAATGTTTGAATGATGTTTTGTTGTTGAATAGCATATATTTCACCACTTCTATGTCAAAGCGGAGGCTACGGTTCTGAGCTTATGTGTACGGTTCTCTTCCTGCTTCCATGCCAGGTTCCCTTCTCCCAGCTGCATGGTGAGTTCACGGAGTATGTGGGGAGAGCGGAGGACGCCATCATCGCCATGTCCAACTACCGGCTCCATATCAAGTTCAAGGAGTCTGTGGTCAATGTGAGTCAGGTCCTCCGCTAAATATACCAATAGTTAGCGTTTAAGAGGATTACCTTAACGGCAGCCCCCTACCATGTGCCGTGTATGAGACGATGGATACAGTGGAGGCAGTGTCCACAGCGTTGATCAAAGCGAAATTCCACACCATGCCGCTAACTATATTTATACCGCTCTAGTAAGTGGCTTAAAGCAATCCGTCCCGTGTTTCCCACCCATTTGACCGTGTTCTGGTGGGGGGGTGCCGCGCAGTGCAGATCTCTCTCTCTCTCTCTCTCTCTCTCTCTCGCGCTCTCTCTCGCAGTTCTACTGTTTTTGTTGGAGAAAGTGAGGCAGAGAAGAGAGGGGTCCTTTTTCTTCAAACGTTCTACATGTAACTATTGTGTTACCACCAAATAGATATTTAATACTGTTCCTAACTTTCCATCAACGACTAGTTTAATATGTTTTCCAAAAACAAGCAAGGCAGCAGGTGATCTAACCCTCAGTGTTTTGTTACTTGGCTGCTGCTGTGAGCGACCAGGCCAGGGCTTGAGCTGCACTCCTTCAGTCTTCCTTTTCTTCTTCCTTCTTCTACCATTCTCAGGATTAAACACATGAAAAAAAAAATAGTAAAATGAAAAATTCCTGTTCATAGACTACCAAACATTACTATGGTTTCTATATTAACTGCATAGATGTGTGGCAAAGGGCCGCACATCATTTTACAGTCCCCTAATTACTATGTATTTACTTGAAAAAATAGGTTACAATAATCTATTATTTTGTATATCACTAGTAAATCTAGTTCTAATTTTGACGTTTAAAGTTGGTTTGGTTTGTAAAAATCTGATATAATTCTGTACTTTTCGTTCACTTAGTGAAGTTGGTAACCAATTCTACCTCCTCTATTACCCATCAGTGAAAGTAACAATTGCAGTTATCCAAGGCTAATGTTGGTAACGGCCTAAGTTGAATTATGTACAATCTACAAATTTAGATGGTACTTTCTAATGCACTACTTTTTCTCAAATAGTTTTTGTTCATGGTTCCGCCCATTTATAAAGGGTTCATTCAATTTAAGTTGAAAAAGGACATTGATACTTACCTGGTAACAATCTTGATAGGAACGGTTTGCCTCGGTTGTCATGGTACATCTCTTTAAATACTGGGTACGTTCTTGCAGATGTTTCTACAATTGACCCAGTAAGTCTAAACTGTCCCTGGTATCACTCGGCTCCAGGCATGTCTCTCGTACCTGATACCTTTTGGATTCAGTAAATACAAACTGTTACCATTTTGTTCTGCAATGTTTGTAAGTAAGACATTTTAATTTTGTCAACCGAAAATATACGGTTGAAAGAAGGCTTATTTTTTTCCATGGTTTTGGAAGGGCTATACACTTTTTAGCAAAAAACACATAACTTGAGGCATGAAGAGATGGATTCTTACATTTTGATTCTATTAATGAATTAGGCCTGCCATCGCCGGCGGTTGAAGTCCATCAACAATCCTCCCATCCTTCCTCCACAAATTAAGTTATAAAGGAATTGAGAATGATGAAGGAGGAGAACCCTAGCTCTAGTGCTGAGTAGAGGTCCATCTGTACTTTGTGCTTAAAGGGGAACTTGCTTGAGCCCATTCATGCAAGTTTAATATTGCATGGAAAAGGGAATGTCTTACTTAACAACATTGCAGAACATGTATGCTAAAAGTTTGTATTTATTGCTGGGAAAATGAATAACCAGTTAGAGGTATAGGGTTAGATCATGGCAATACCATGGAAACAAACGAGGCTTCCTTTTTCAGGACAGTTCATCCTACTTTACCTAAAGTTTTTTTACTTAGGTTTGTTGTGGAACATTCATGGTACAAGTTGACTTTAATTGCATGGACAATGGACTATTCTATTCCAAGGGAAATGGTGAGAGCCTGGTAATACCATGAAGTCAAACAAGGCTTCCTTTTACAGGACAGTTTCAACTTATTAGTGAGTCAATTGTAATATAATACTTGGTTACGTTGCAGAACATGTATGGTGCAAGTGTGTTTCAATTTCATGGAGTAAATGAGGAAATTACATGAGTAAACAACTGCAACAATGTACCCAGTATTTAAAAAGATGTACCATGGTCCCAGATGTAAACTTAGGGAAATGTAATGAACCCTTTATAAAAGGCTGGAGCCATGAACAATAACTACTTAAGAGAGATTAATTTATTGGAAAGTACTATCTTCATTTCTAGATACAGAATACAACTTGGGCTGTTCAACATGAACCTTGGATGACTACACTTGTACCTTGAATGGAAGGGTACTAGAGGAGGTATTTCTAATGATTGGTTACCTACTTTCCTAGGAAGCACCCAATTATATCTGAAATATTACCCACCTTCCAACTAACGTTCACAATTACATGGAACCAAGTGCGATTGGTTAAACTGATTTATTGGCAAGCTAAAAGCTGTAAAAAAAAATAGACCTTGGTGCGATTCAAGTTAATGTCCCTTTTTCAATACAATTCATAAATCGATCAAAGAAGCTCATCACTTGACACCTGGCTTCACAATGCTGTCGTAGAGGATTACATAATTTTGGGAGTACCTAGTAGCGCAATAAACAATACAGGCCGGTAAAGGCCCCCATAGACGTTGGGAAGAGGGGGTTAGGGAGGGGTAGGTGGGGGGGGGGTCAGTTAGTTGCAATCTGCAACCTCACCACTAGTTGCCACCTCGACTTTACACATCATACCTTTAATAATTAGGAACTGTAACAGTTTTTTGTTTCTTACTTCCGAAAACGTAATAGGGACTTTTTTTTAAGTGTCTTCTTTATTACTGCATGACAAAACAATGTGGTAATGAAATTGAATGTGTCGGAACCACCAGAAATTAGCCATTAAACATTGAGTGTATTTTATTACACCATTATATAACAACACAAAACGTATTTGTAACACCAGCATTTTTTTTTTTTTGGGGGGGGGGGTATTTGTAAGTATTTGTAATAAAACTGATGCTTGTCAAAATAACTACGGTAGATGCTAAGATTCCCTGAGCGGTTAGAGTGAAAGCTTGCTGTGTGCCTGGCGCAGGTGGATGTATGGATCTCTGTCAGAGTGGCAGTTTTGTTCATAGCTGTGCAAATCTTTGCGGTCAAATAAAAACCCATGTTTAGACCACAAAGCCCAAGTGTCGTTGCTAGTCATGACTCTTGGCGTATTTGATTGAAGTTGTTCATTTAATATAACTTAGTTTAATTTCTCCTGATCGACTAATGCAGTGGTTCCCATCCTTTCTTGCCCGGCACATTTCATCTGCTTCAACTCAAATAGTTTTTACCCAATAAACATCTGCCTTTATATCAGTGTCCCTTTGAACGTTATCACATCACAATTCTACAGAATAAGTAGTAGTACTAGCTTGCCTGTGGCTATAAATACTAAGGCAGTCAGTTTATACAGGACATCTATGTGTAGTTTAAAATAAAATAATAAATAAAACTGTTTTGATAAAATGGATGTCCTGCGACCCCATATACACATCAGGGGACCCCGACCCAAAGGTTGGGAACAACTGGACCAATGACTTGGTTGGCTATTAGGGAGCAGCCACATCCCAAATCCACATCAAAACAGCAGTGAAGAATAACGTTAAGTGTTGCGTAATTCCATCCTCTCTTGTATTCACTATGTATGAGACAATTGAGCTTTAAGACCGCTCCCTCCTAATATCTTCCCTCATTTCTGACCAACCAGGGCAACAGTTCTAAGTGTTTAAGGGCTTTATGTCATCCAGCTGGTCAATTACGTATAGTATAGGGCCATATTTGAAAAAATAAGGGAATTAGTTTGGTTGTACTGTTAAGTAACTTGTAAAACCCTAAGAAGTATTGAGATTGGATTGGGATCCTGCCTGAAAGAAAGCGTGATATGATATTTTTGCGATAACGCACACCCCTACCCTCCTGCACTGACAACCCTCATGCAGTCATAACACTCATGCAGTCATAACACTCATGCAGTCATAACACTCATGCAGTCATAACGCTCATGCAGTCATAACGCTCATGCAGTCATAACACTCATGCAGTCATAACACTCATGCAGTCATAACACTCATGCAGTCATAACACTCATGCAGTCATAACGCTCATGCAGTCATAACACTCATGCAGTCATAACACTCATGCAGTCATAACACTCATGCAGTAGGCCTCACACAGCCCTCTGGCCTCTAGACCGACCAGCAGTGAGATAGGTGGTGATGAGGAAGAGGGAGACGGGGAGAGGAGAGGAGGGAAGGTGAGAGACCTGGAGATGCCTTTCACGGGAACGACAGAGTTGCCGTTCACCCAGCAGCCCAGGGTAATGTGAAGGGCGCCTTGCAGGCCGGGGGCCTGGATTAGAGCAGCGGGATACCAGGCGCAGACAGAATGTACAGACGGAAGCACAGCCATCAGGATGGCCAGCAGCATTTTCATTTCAACAAACTTGTGTTGGATAACCGTTTTGTTCTTCTGTTGTTGTTTTTTCGAATAGATGAGTTGTTGTTGTGAGGTGTCTGTAAGTACCCTGCGGTGCTGCACGGTGTGGGGTGGTGCACGTGGCTGTCATGTGCTTTTGCGTGTGTGCACACGTGTGGACGACTGGACGTACACTTCTGTTAGGCCAAATCCCAGTAAGGGGTAGAAATGGGATTGGGCCTAAATCTGTGCGAATGGAGGTGTGGGCCGTTTTTATAACTTCCAAGGGGTGGGTGAGGAGGGGTATCTGTCTATCCTGGAGAGAGCTCGATGCCGCCATTACCATGTAAGGGAATCCCCTGGATTCAACAACCTCATATGGCTCTATTAAAGGAAATGAACAGCATTCTGGGAGTCTAATGGATTCCACAAAGACGCTTGCTCCACCAACCAGTAAAAGGACAATAATAGTATATGTTGTTTGGAGGGATGTGATTGGACAGCACTTCTATACAGGCTTCACATATTTATGTGTGTGTGGATATATGGTTGGTTGTTACTCTTCCTTCCTGCTCCGCCACGCGCTCTGGGCTATCTGTCCGTCACGCATGGCTTTGAACCGTGTGTGAAACAGATCATTAAACAGCGGTTTCTGTCGGACAACCAAGCCCAGCAGAGGCATCCATAGAGGCCAAGCCAGTTTAACAGTAAAGTCTGTGTTCTCATACTCCTCCAATGTGCCAAACGATAACCGGCAGATAAACATTGACTGAGTTCAGGGGGGGGGGGGGGGGGGGGGGGGGGGGTTATAGTGCTGTTGGTGGAACGACACCATCGAGGGTTCATGCAACAAAAAAAGCTTTGACTGGTGTACTGCAGACACAGCATGCAAATAGATTTTTTTTATTACACTATTGCGTAACAAATGACAACCTGTTTTTGATTGACACTAACCGGCTTTGAACCGTAAATCATTAAAGTGGTTGCATGTGGTAGTGGCATTCCTAGCCTGCTGGTGTTGTGGAGCACACGTTATATTTTTGTGTGTGCGAGTGATGCTAACATTAGCATGGGAGCATGCCTCAGTGTTGAGTGACAACCTGCCGGCTCCCCAACAGGTGCCTCTGCAGCTGATTGATAACGTGGAGTGCCGGGACATCTTCCAGCTGCACGTCACCTGTAAGGACTGTAAGGTGGTCAGGTAGGCCCCACGCACAAACGCATAAACACACACACACACACACACACACACACACACACACACACACACACACACACACACACACACACACACACACACACACACACACACACACACACACACACACATCAAACTGTCAATGGACACATCCGTTGCGCGATTGAAACCTTCTGATTTCCTATGTTAAAGATTTCTTACAAGAAAACCTATGAAATTATCTTTTTGGAGTTCTTCAGTACAGTATTAAGTATAATCGAGAGCTTGGGGAAGTTATTGTATACTACTAAGCGCAGAACTTGGAGGTCCGAACAACTCTTTTCCATCACCTCCGTCCGCAGGTGCCAGTTCTCCACCCTAGAGCAGTGCCAGGAGTGGCTGAAGCGGCTGAGTGCGGCGGGACGGCCCCCATCCAGCCTGGAGCACCTCTTCTCTTTCGCTTTCCACGCCTGGTGCATGGACGTCTACGCCGGGGAGAAGGAGCAGCACGGCGAGCTCTGCAGGCCAGGTAGGGCTGCCGATCCCTGACAACTTTAGGTGGGATCCCTGCCAACACAGGGACGATCCCTGCAAACCAGCCCCTCCCCTCCACCTCCATTCTCCAAGACTAGGGCCCAATCTCGTTTCTTTGTTCTACAAAAATCTCCACCTTAACCCTACCCCTACCCCTTAACCCTACCGCTCAACCCTACCCCTACGAAATGGGACGACAACCCTTCACGACCCAGTACGTCATTAGTAGTTGTTGACGGGGTTTTGATTTAATTTAATTTTTTTGGTCTTTTGATACAATATCTGTCTCTGGAATTTTACTGAATAGTTTGAATGTCTTAGGAATGCAACCTTACGCACATGGAAAAGCACGGTATGGTTAGATAAGAATATTATTCATGCTCACAATCTGTTAGAAACTGCAGAAACTTAATTTTGGATCAAACATTATGCTCAAGATCAACATAATATATAAAACCAGAATAAACATAGTACTTGAGGTAGTATGCCATCCACGTAAAAAATAAATATTAGGGGTGTAACGATTCACCGATACGAATCGGTATCCGGTCTGATTAACACAGATGCGACTACATCCATACGTAGGCCCCTGAATCGATTTAAAAAGACCAAGAATCTGTTGATGCACCGATTTAAACGTTGCAATCGGTTGAGTGAGCTTTAGCCTGATACCAAGACAGCATTCTCAACTCAATTCATTCCGTTTCCATAAGGATCCGGAAAATGAAACTTAAGGAAGCGAACGGATCCGTGTGGGTGTGAATGTTTTTCCGCACGTCTCCGCCCGCGCCCTGCGTCTTTTAGTAGGTTACAACCGGAGTTGTGAGTTTGCGAATAACAGCCATGTGTGCGAAAACTGTGAAATGATTTTCAGTGCACCAGCGATTCTGAAATCAAACGTGTGGAAGTCCTTTGGGTCTTGCCTCTGACAAAAGCTTCGCAATGTTTTAAATTGTTTTAAAAACAGCGATCAAGTCTATAAATAAACAAATAAATAGACATGTAGTTCTAAACTTAATTAAAAGAAAATGTATGTGTTAACGTTAAGCGAATATTATCTATCAGATTGATTCATATCTCATCAAATCGCACCAGCCCTACCCCAAAATCTCAGGGGTAGGGCTGAGAAGCAAGATTCACCCTTTCCCAACTCCCTCTCAGCTGTTACTCTTTTATTTATGTCGTCCATCCCCTCTTCAACGCAGGCGAACACGTGACGTCCTGGTTCAAGAACGAGGTGGAGCGGATGGGCTTCGACACCCAGAACGCCTGGAGGATATCAGACATCAACAGTAGATTCAGGTATGGGGATCTGGCCCATGAATGGGCATTGAATACTTTTGCTCCCGGGGCCCCCGGACAAATCCCCCCAGGATCAGTTAAGATCACAATTATAACTCAAGCAATGTTGGAATAACAAACAGCTATGTGCCCGACACAACAACACACAGGCTAATTGTATTTAGTTTTATATTACAGCCCATCGTTCATTTGTTTCAATAGCAAAGCGTTGATAAGAGCCCATTCCAATACCTTCTGCTGAGTCAATCACAGCGCATCGTCTCATCGTCTCTGTGTCTCCCTGGCCTCGCTCACCCCTCCCAGGCTGTGCTCCAGCTACCCCCAGCAGCTGCTGGTCCCAGCCTGGATCACCGACAAGGAGCTGGAGAATGTGGCCGCATTCCGGTCGTGGAAGAGGTTTCCAGCTGTGGTGTACAGGTCTGTTGCTCGCTGTTCTCTTCCTCTTTCTGTTCCGCACGTCTTTGGTCTGTTCTTTGTGTGTGACACACATGGCACCAAACACCAAACTAAACCGAAGATATCTACCGCGGCGTCTGTTGACGTTTTCTCTTATGAAGTGTTTGCTCCCCGTGCTGTGGTTGTGCTGAGCCATTCGTAGAGGCACCTCAAGCATGGGATATCCATCCATCCATCCAGCCCTTTGACTACATGGAGCGAAATGCTCCATGTGAATAAACCTTTATATCTTGATTCCTCTATTCTGATCTCCAGGCACGTGACCACGGGGGCGGTGATCGCTCGCTGCGGCCAGCCTGAGGTGAGCTGGTGGGGCTGGAGGAATGCAGACGACGAGCACCTGGTTCAGTCCATCGCCAAGGCATGCGCTGTGGACGGCATCAGCCGAAAGCATCAGGCCAACGGCGGCTACAGCAACGGCACCGCACTGCCCGATACGGACTTCGGTAAACCCAAAGCTCATTCACTGATTCATTTATCTTTACTAAATTAAAGCAGACGCTTTTA
Source organism: Gadus chalcogrammus (assembly GCF_026213295.1). Classification (NCBI taxonomy): domain Eukaryota; kingdom Metazoa; phylum Chordata; class Actinopteri; order Gadiformes; family Gadidae; genus Gadus; species Gadus chalcogrammus. Next base: position 20,823,033 of record NC_079417.1, read on the forward strand.
TCCAAAGCGACTAAAAGGGTTAATACACACATTGACACACTGACGGTGGAGTCAACCATGCAAGGCGACAGCCAGCTCGTCGGGAGCAGTTAGGGTTAAGTGTCTTGCTCAGGGACTTGCGGTTGTCTCTGTCTCTGTTTCTCTCTCACCTTGTCACTGTCTCTACATCTCTCTCTCCCATTGTCCCTGTCTCTACATCTCTGTCTCTCTCATCTTGTCTCCGTCTCTACATCTCTCTCTCTCTCTCCCCTTGTCTCTGTCTCTACATCTCTCTCTCTCACCCCTTGTCTCTGTCTCTACATCTCTCTCTTCCCATATCGCTATCTCTTGCTGTACACATGTACCCACACACATTGACATTCCTTAAATATATCCACCATCCCTACAGTTCTATCTTTACACACACACACACACACACACACACACACACACACACACACACACACACACACACACACACACACACACACACACACACACACACACACACACACACACACACAGCTCTGCAGCCTCACTATCTGTGCTTTTTGCATCAGACAGCATTGAGCAATATGGCCTGCCAGGGCATGTCTGGAAGATCTGCTGTGCACACAAACATCAGACATCCATCAAAACACTGCCGTCCTCTGGGGAATCCTGTATCAAACTTCCACAGGAGATTCATGAATCAATCTCCTGCTAATGAATCCCCCGCCAGGGGTTTGCCTTAAAATAACTCGGTCACGTCTTGGTTATTCATAATAGATTTGGATAAAGTACCCCCTTTCTTGCTCGCTGGTTCTTTTTATTGTGATCAGAGAAAACTTTTTGGCACCTCTCCCCTGGGGGTGTATATATTCACGTGATGATGAAATCTGTATGGATCTGAGTAGTAACACGGTTGGAAAGGATCTAAATGGAAACATTGAGTAACAAAGACAGGAAACATGTAAAGGAATCGCGGTTTCAGTGAGCGTGTGTTGTTTTGTTGCATCAGAGTCGTCCCTGACCAACAACTCTGAGGTGGAGACGCTGGCCATCCAGCCCCACAAGCTGCTGATCCTGGACGCCCGGTCCTACGCCGCCGCCGTGGCCAACCGCGCCAAGGGGGGAGGCTGCGAGTGTCCAGGTAGGATGCCCGCTCCGGCGCCCCACAGTGGCTCCCACCACGGTTGTCTGGATGTTTTATGGGAGAATCCTGCTCTGAGAGGACTTTAGTTATCGGGAGCAATGGCTGCTGTAGGATGGAAAGCATCGAGGTAACAATTCCTGTTCATCCTCCTCTGAAGAGTAGCCACACACGGTTCCAAGCAGAAAGTTAGTTGGGTGAAAATGCGTTATGCCATTCAGAAGGAGCAGTTGCAAGAGCAGACGTGGTGCTGTTTCCTGAGATAAATGTAACCCTTTTAAATATAGTGAAAAAACGTAATTATTATTGTTTAATTATGAAGCTCATAATTATGAGAGCTGTAATTAGAGGATGGCTGAGCGAGGGCTGTTCATTTAGGTTGTTTATGTTTTAAATGTTGCCCTCTACCGGGCTGCTCGCTTTCCAACTCCAATCTGACCTACAGCAGCGTTAAAACGTTGGTAGCATTGTTTAGTCTGGTTGGGGACGCCTGTTTCCCTGCTGTTGTTGACGTCTGTTTTCCTGCTGTTGTTGTTGTCTATTCCCCGGCTGTTTCAGAGTACTACCCCAACTGTGAGGTGGTATTCATGGGCATGGCCAACATCCACTCCATTCGCAAGAGTTTCCAGTCCCTTCGTTTTCTCTGCACCCAGATGCCTGATCCAGCCAAGTGAGTCGGTCTCTCTCTCTGTCTTCCTAACTAAGACAAAAACAATATTCTTGCACTAGAACCCCAGGTATTTTTCTCAACCAGTGCTGAATGTGGTTGTTTGTTTCCTCGTTAACTACATTTTGACCCGTCGATCTGGAACATCTGAGGCCGGTTTCAGAAGCTCTGGCACCGTTCCATGCAGATGATTTTGATCTCTCCTCTTTTTTAGACTATTGCTCTAACTCTCTCACTCTCTCTTCTCCCGCTCCATTTCTGTCTCAGTTCCTCCCTCTCTCTCTGTACGTCCCCACTAAGCAGAGTCTAGTCCCTGCAGGGGACTGTGCTGACTCTAGAGATCCCCAGGGTGTAGCGTTCACCAGTGTGATAATGAGTGGCTGTGGTAAAGCTTGGTTGAAGACGATGTGGTGTTTATACAGCTTCACCAGCACAAAGATGTGTCATACATGGCCTGCTCTGTTTGCTTTTCTCCAAATATAGGGGGTAAAAAGAGTTGAATTGAAAGGAAAACAAAGCTATGGCTGAGAATGCCCTTACAGAGTTTTTCCACGATACTATACTTCGACTAGACGAAGCAATCCAGCGCGGCTGGGAATAACATTTGAATTACAACCGGGCCTCACCCTTGAAGGTGTGTTCTTAACTGATGATGGGCTTGTCTTGAGTCGATGACAACGCTCAAACTTTTATGCCTGTTTAGCTCTTTATTAAAGCCTACCATAAAATCGGATTGATTAGTTTATGACCCATTTGATATATTTGGGTTGTCTCAGACGGATAGCGACACGCACAATAATATCTGCGATGATCAATTCAGTTTGACGCTCAATATTCACCCTTTTTTAAATTCCTAATCTCAATAGCTCATTGACAACACATTTATTTAATGGAAGCGGTAAAATCATAAAAAAAAATGTAACCGCCACCCGTAGAGCCTTGCGTTCATAACGGTAAACGCCACGTTTCCACTCTGAGGTGTCCGTGCTTCTGTCTGTGGCTGACCTCTGCCCCCCCCCCCCCCCCCTGCAGCTGGCTGTCGGCCCTGGAGAGCACCAAGTGGCTGCAGCACCTGTCCCTGCTGCTGAAGGCGGCGCTGCTGGCGGTCAACGCCGTGCACCGCGACCACCGGCCCGTCATGGTGCACTGCTCCGACGGCTGGGATCGCACACCCCAGATCGTGGCGCTCTCCAAGATGCTCCTGGACCCGTACTACCGCACCATCGAGGTACGGCGGCCGAGGCAGCCCTGAAAGGGCACGTGTGTGGACCTGTTGTTTCATGCACTGTTTCTATGATTAAGTTGGCGGGAATTTGGGTTGGCGTGTATTTCCTGCCATGTTTCAATTACGCATTAATTCAGTTGAGCTGTTTTATTTGTATTTTTTTATAAAGTTTTGGAGTGCTTGCAAAAGTTCCCACAATGTTAGCAAATACTTGACTAAATGATACATGCTAAAAAAATATCACAACTCATGTAAGGGTTAGGGTTAGGGTTAACCCTCCTATGTTTTGTTTCTGTGTTTGCATACTAAGCTGTTAAGTTGGAACAATTAGTTCTGTGCTTTCCTGTAAGACGACAGTACCAATGCTGATGTCTGCGTTTGCAAACCTATCTAATTGCACTCAGTGTGTGTGTGTGTGTGTGTGTGTGTGTGTGTGTGTGTGTGTGTGTGTGTGTGTGTGTGTGTGTGTGTGTGTGTGTGTGTGTGTGTGTGTGTGTGTGTGTGTGTGTGTGTGTGTGTGTGTGTGTGTGTCTCCCAGGGCTTCCAGGTCCTGGTGGAGACGGACTGGCTGGACTTCGGCCACAAGTTCGCCGACCGCTGCGGCCACGGGGAGAACTCTGAGGACGTGAACGAGCGCTGCCCGGTCTTCCTGCAGTGGCTGGACTGCGTGCACCAGCTGCAGAGGCAGTTCCCCTGCTCCTTCGAGTTCAACGAGGCCTTCCTGGTCAGTGTTCATCCCCAGTGGTACTACATGCAGGGAGATCCGCTGCGGGCTGAGGATCTGTTTCCGCTGGGATTCTCCAATTTAGATCACCACAAACGACACGAGAGACTCCCAAGTCCTGTGCGACATCTGTCTTCCAATATGCAATTTCTGTTTAGGGGTGTTGCTTGTTGTGGTTGGGTCTGTCCTATAATCAAATCTGAGGCGATTTATGATCATACTAGGGTATTTACAAGTTCCTACATACCAGCTCATCGGTGTATAATTACGTGTGTGTGTGCGTGTTTGTGTGTTTCTGCGTGTGCACGTGTGGGTCTGTGTGTATTTGTGTGTGTTTCTGCGTGCATGTGTGTGGGTATATGTGTGTGTTTGTGTGTGGGTATGTGTGTGTGTTTGTGTGTGTGTTTCTGCATGTGTGTGTGTGTGTGTGTGTGCAGGTGAAGCTGGTGCAGCACGCCTACTCGTGTCTGTTCGGCACGTTCCTGTGCAACAGCGGTAAGGAGCGGGAGGACCGCCACGTGCAGGAGAGGACCTGCTCCGTCTGGTCCCTGCTGCGCAGCGGCAACCGCGCGCTGTGCAACATGCTCTACTCCTCGCAGTCCGAGACGGTACGTCCCCTCCCTCGGGCCCCTCGGGAGGACCCTTCTCCCCAGGGACCTGGGAGTGGTGGTCAGATATAGAGAGGGACCCACGGCTCTGGGAATGCAGATTGTGGCAGCGTTACGTAATGCTCTGCATTGCTTTGCCAGTGGGTTCTAGAGACACTAAATCTGGATTAATTACCCTCTGGGAAGTCTTTTTGCGGTGACATTGTTTTCTTGGTGGTTGCATTCCAAGGCGTGGTTCTTTTATCTACATTCTTCAATTAATGATTCGTTTTTATGATTTGATGATGGGGAAAAAAATGAGGATTTGCTCTAGAAGAACTTTTGATTTGAGACGTAGATCCTCAGAGTGTGGTTCCTTTTTCCTCTTCAGGTGCTGCACCCGGTGTGCCACGTGCGTAACCTGATGCTCTGGACGGCCGTCTACCTGCCCAGCTCCTCCCCCACAACGCCCAGCGACGACTCGTGCGCGCATTACCCTGCGCCCGGCTCCAGCCCGGAGGAAGCAACTCTCGGAAGGTCAGCCTGCCCCCTGATCACCCGTCTAGCCGGCCCGTTGCACCATGAGATCCACCAGCAGACCACTCCAGGTTGAGGGTGGATCCGCCCCACATCACCACCACCTAGAGAGAAGGGGGCCTAGTCCTCTGGTCGTCCGATGCTTCTCTATCGGCATCGGATCCCAAAGCAGCCGCTGACAGTCGCTAGGGCAGAACAGGTTGTCGCTTCGCTTCTAAACCTAAGAGTAAACCTAGGGTCGCTTTGTACGTCGAATGCTGTTAACAACATTCACTTTTCTCAGATTAATAGTTAGTGTGACGTGTCGCAACACATTTTGCCATGAGGGTTCAATTTCCGCTAGGTCTGTTATGATTTAACAATATTCTTGGCACTCTGTCACATGCCACATGCAAGACGTATTAGCTTCTGCAAAAGGCTCAAGAGTCATTTGTTCTGAGTTCACCAAGACTCTGCATAGCCTCCCCCTTACCCCCCCAAGTCCTCCATACCACTCTTATGAACTTATTGTATGATGAACGTCCTGGCACTTAATGAACACACTTATTGTATGTTCAACGTCCTGGCACGTAATGGACGCAGTTATTGTATTTTGTACGTCCTTAAAAGTAATACTTACAAAAGGTTGAACTAGCAATTGCTAGTGCTTGTCACTCGGTTCTCTGAACATCCTTACTGTACTGACAGCGATATATTGTTTCTCCTTCTTCTGACAGATGTACTTACTGTAAGTCGCTTTGGATAAAGCTAAATGCGCTAAATGTAAATGTATTAGCAGTCTCTCCCGTTTGGCCAAAAAGACTCTCCCTTCTCTCCTCGACGCAGACGCCCCAAGACCCGCTCCTTCGACAACCTGCCCAGCGCCTGCGAGCTCGGCAGCATGGCTGCCCCCAACCGGCGCTCCAGCGACCCCAGCCTCAACGAGAAGTGGCAGGACCACCGGCGCTCCCTGGAGCTCAGCTGCGTCACCGCGGGGCCCGACGGCGGAGCGGGGGGCCCGGAGGACCTGGAGGACCAGACCGACGGTCCGATGTACGCGGACACGGCCGAACCCGAGCCCCAGCCGGAGGAACGGGGACCCAGGCCGCAGCGGCCGCAGTCGCCCGGCGTCCCGGTGGCGGGGCCCCCGGAGCGGCAGGAGGCGGAGCTGTCGGTGGCGCCGGGCGTGGCGGAGGGCCAGATGGAGAACATCCTGCGAGAGGCCACCAAGGAGGAGGCGGCGGCGGCGGTGGCGGCGGCCGTCCACAGAGAGAGGGGCGTGGCTCAGGTCGTCTCCAACGGAGACACAGACATGGGGAAAGGTATAGAAAGTGAAGAGAGAGACGAGAAGCGTGCAGAGGTTGATGGCGGAACGGAGAATCAGAGTGAGCCGCTGTGCAACGGCCACCCTGAAGAGGATGTGGTGCTGGCGTCGGCAGCGGAGGGGGGTTTCCCAGGCGTCCCTCCCCTCCCTGCCAGTACGTCAGAGGAAACGGTGCGGATGCAGCAGAGCCTGGAGGCTGACGTGGGTAGGATCTTAGAAGAGCTGGTCAAGCAGGTGATGGACGGTTGTACTGAGCCACAGCCACAGGGGCAGTCAGCATGGCCTCTTGAGCCAGAGGACGCTGCATCCCACAGAACTCACACCAACGGCTGCCTTGTTGGCACCTTGGTAGAGCCGGGGCTCAGCTGTCACTGTGGCGAGCCCCCCAAGCCCCTGGTGCCGGCCAATAAGACTGCGTCTCTCATGGAGAGCTCCACCGAGACTCTGACGGACGAGCCTTGCGGTACGCTGGAGCCAGCGGCGCCGTCGCCGCCCGGCCCCCAGACGAGCAAACCCCTGCCCCAGCCCGCCAGGATGAACGGCCTGGAGGCCAGGCAGCAGCCGGCGGTCGCCAGGACTCCCAGCGGGGCCCACAAGCGGCCCTCCCTCAGTGCCTTCCAGTCCACCAACGGCGAGGGGCTGTGCAACGGCGAGGAGCCCTGCAACGGGGCCCCCGCCTGGGCCAAGGCGGCCGCCGAGCGGGGCCCGCTGAGCAGGCAGGCCTCTCTGGCTAGCGGCGGCTCCCTGGGCCCGCAGCCCCGCGGCTTCTGCCCGCACCGCTGCACCCACATGCCCGCGGGCCGCCCGGCCGGCAGCCCCGAGCAGCAGTCCCGCCTGCACCTGGACGACGACGGGCTGACGCTGCACCCCGACGCCATCCAGCAGCGGCTGCGGCAGATGGAGGCGTGCCACCAGAAGGAGGTGGAGAGCCTGAAGAGGCAGATGCAGGAGCTGCGCACGCGGCTGGAGAACCAGCAGCACGGGGGCTGCCCGCGGCTCAACGGAGACCAGGGAGACGAAGGGGTGAGGCCCGTCACCGTCACTGGGACCATCACTGCATACGTTTAAACAATGATCTCACGTGTGTTGGACCCTGATATGAAGGCGTGTCCTCTGAACATATTGCTATTTCTGCAGCCGTCTAGATTACACCATCCATCTAGATTACACCGATCCGACAGGCTGTTTGACCTTTTTATTCTCTTATCTTTATCTATCTTATCTTCGTTATTCACTTCAATAGCAATTGTACTGCATCAAGTAATCAGTGCACCATGGAGGGATCCATCAGGAAATGGATCTGTTAAAACAGGGCGGTGTGATCGTGTTATGACGTCGTGTGTGTGTGTGTGTGTGTGCCCCCTGCTCTGCAGACCTCCATTATGGACTCAGAGTACAACATGGATCCCAACTGCCTGTCCCGCTGCAGTACGGAGCTGCTGTCGGAGGCCAGCTGGGAGCAGGTGGACAAGACGGACGCGGAGGTACGGCGGTCACTCTGCCGCAGCGGGCCTGGGTGAAATGTTGAGAGTTTAGGGGTGGTTAGGGTGGGGACATGCAGGTCTGTCAGAGCAGAGGTGAGATAATATACAGGTTCCTAAGGGTGGTGATGGAAATTTGAAGGAGCACATTTATAGCTATCTGAAAACCCATAGCTGGTCTTTAGATTGTCCTTAAAGAACTAGTGAGCCCACTGTTTCAGATGGAATCCGCACACTCAAACACAAGTTTTAGGAAAGAGGAGGCGTGCTATCCCCATGGCTGTGACCCACGCTTTTTTAGTACCGTTGTTGTGTAACTGCGTATAATGAGCGATGTTGTATATGGAATCCGCCACTCCCAGTAGAGTTATACTATAGATGTCCGTTAAGCTTAACCCTCACTCGGACCGCTGCTCAGACGTAGCTTCACCCTCCACACACACCCTGGCGTTATATGTACTATATGTGTCTGGGAAGCCTTCCCCTCGGACGTGGGTATTAAATAAACGTGCTGCTCAGACTGGATGCGCTGCTCCACATGCTGTATTGGCCATCACTTTGTGAAGGATGCAGAGCATTGCCAGGGTCAGGGTAAGGCACACCCCTAGGGGGGCATGAGGTGCTAGAGCCAGTCAGGGGTAGGACCAACCCTAGGGGGGCTCCAGGACATGAGGTGCTTGCTGCCTGTTGCAGGTGACCCGCTGGTACCCAGACCACCTCGCCGCCCAATGCTACCGCTGTGAGAGCCGCTTCTGGCTGGCCAGCAGGAAGCATCACTGCAGGTAAAAACACACACACACACACACACACACACACACACACACACACACACACACACACACACACACACACACACACACACACACACACACACACACACACACACACACACACACACACAGCCACACACAGCTGTTAATACAACCCCCCCCCTCCCCAACTCATTCAGTTCTGTGAGTTTGTTCTACATGTTTTGTTTTTAAGGGGTAGGAACAAAGGTTACTCTGTGCTGTCTGTGGCCCAGCGCTCATATCATGTGAAATAATAATAAGGCCTATGTCTCACGATCTCTAGCCCATACCCTCATCGCTTGCTGATGTCTGCTCTCTGTTCCTCTGATTTAACTGTTAACTTGGAGCAGTCCTGCTTGCACCCATCATCCCTGGGACGCGGCACTATTCAGGGGTGAAACATCGTTATCAGGAAAAAAAAATTAAAGTGATCTGTCTCCCTTAAACTCCATTCTCATGCTCAGTGCTTTGCAAGCTTTCTGTTCCACCCGGTCTCTGTTAAGAGAGGGAGCTCTAGTGTTTGTGTGTGTGCGTGTGCGTGTGCGTGTGCGTGCGCCGCCTTATTGGCCCATGTGACATTCTCCATTGTGTACCCTCTCCTCCACAGTGGAAGAGAGCCTGTCCAGGAGGTCTGGTGAGATCCCGTGCTCCCCCCCCCCCCCCACCCCCACCCCTGTACTCGTCATCCTCCCAGACAGAACCCTCCCCTCCTAGCACCTCACACACTCACACACATATATATACACGCGCACGCACGCACACTGCATCCTCCCTGCCCTGTGGGTTCTGTTGAGGCGTAGAACCAGCGCAGCGCCCACTCTGACTCATAGCGTGAGAGGCCTGCAGTGCGGCACGGCTTTCCACCATTTAACCTTTGCACCGTGACAACGGGTTTGGACGGTGGCGCGAGGGGTCGCTACACTGCTAACCTCTCGCCTGTCCATCCACGACGTCACGTGCTTCCTTCTTTGCCCCCCCCCCCACCCCCACCACCTCCCTTCCATCCAATCCGGTCCCCATAGCAACCCCAGTTCTGGCCTTATGCTGCCTCTCCCTCCCACCACCATCCTCCCCCTGCAGCTCAACCGCTAACTGCATGGTTCTGCATCAGAGGTCGGTGGCGTGCTCAGGGGTGAAGCCCCGCTCCTGGCCAGGACTCGTACTCTACCGGGGGGGGGGTCTCGACTTCTAGTGGGGGGTTCTGATCAAAGCCAAAGACAAAGCTGTCCTCATTGACCAGTCGCTCATCTTCTCATGCATCATGTTTTTGTTCATGTTTTTTTTGGGTTGTTTTTGTTGCTGTTGTTGTTGTTGTTGTTGATGCACATCTGCGTGTGAGAGCATTGAGGCTAACGCCCGCATGTATACAAACAAAGATAAGAGCAGCTCTTCGTCTCTCACTTGTAACGTATAATACCATAATGAGTGACCAGTGTGGGCAATGGGGGTTAACGCTCTTGTCTCCCCCCCCCCCCCCCCCTCACAGGAACTGCGGTAACGTGTTCTGCGCCAGCTGCTGCGATCAGAAGATCCCCGTGCCAAGCCAGCAGCTGTTCGAGCCCAGCCGCGTGTGCAAGTCCTGCTATGGCAACCTGACGCCCTGCCCCGGCATGGGCCCCCGCCTGGCCCCGAGTCTGGGCCCCCTGGACGTGGAGCAGGACCAGGGCATCACAGTCAGCTCAGACTAAAGCCCAACACCCCCGGGACTTACAGGGTGGGGGGGTGGCGGGGGGGGCTGTGGGCCAGACGAAACACTAGGCTCTATCCCTTTACCCCCCAGCCAGCGGTGACGCTATTCTGCTGCGGGAGAGCACAGGAGCTACACAGAGTATCCCATGGAAGTGTGTGTGTGTGTGTGTCTGTGTGTACTACGGATTGAAGTGTATTTACAAGAGAGGAACGTGTACAGTAGAAGCTTGATGAACTTTGATGGGCAGCCGTCTCCTTGAGTGAATGTGTTTGCCATGCGTGTGTGTGTGTGTATGTGTGTGTGCGCATAGCAGGCTGAGAGTGAGAGAGAGATGGGAAAATGCAAACAACTGAACATGCATATTGCTGAGCAGGCCGGCGGTCTGTCGGACAGCACCTTAAGGCCCAGGAGTCCCTGCTCCCCCAGACGGGCTGCACTTTGACATTGAGCCCGCCAGAAGATCATGGAAACCTCTGCAATAAATGTTACTTTGTTCTTACCCTTTCCCCCCTCTCCCATCAGCCCCCCTCCGCCTCCCAGTAGCAGGTTCTCTGTCCAAACCAGTGACCCCTTTCTGTCCAACGACTGCAGAGTATTTCACCCTCTTTTGCGCTTTATCACCTCACGACACATGAGGTCATTAAGATGTTGAATCCTGCCGTCATGACACAAGCATCTCTCTGGAAAGACCGGAACGGGATGTCAGGCATTCGTCCCCAACGGAGCTCCATTGAACAAGTGCTCCGAGCTGAACCCACCCCCAGTCCCCCCTCCATCCCCAAGGGCTTCTTCCTCCTCCTCCTCCTCCTCCTCCTCCTCCACCCAGAGTGGTGTATGATGAGGGGGGACCCGTCCACTTGGTGACCTTCATCAGAGAGCAGTGTTGTTGACCATTGACAATGTGGCCATTGTTCTCCTGCCACGCCAAGAGGACTGCACCACAGCCCCCCTCCCCTGGCCTCTCCTGTCTGCAACCACTTCAGCACCCCCCCCCGCCCTCGCTGCCGTCTCTCTCCAGCAGGTCCTGGGTGCTGGACAGCCTTGTGAAGACAGCCAGTCTTCAGCCGACACCACAAGCAAGGTCATGTTGGGGCCCTGGCCTGCCACAGGCTGGACACCATGGGAGGATATTGACGGAGATACACGCACATATATTTTTTATTATTATTATTTACTTAAGAGTATGTTGGAATTGATATTTGGGGTGGGGTAGGTGATGGCAAACATTGAAAAGATGAAAGTGAAGGTGCTTAGGGGGGTTAAACGACACGGCTGGCCCCCATGACCTTGGTTGCGCTGCCCTGTCGTCTGCGTTGTAATTTCCGTCTTGGGTTTCCCTGTACGGAGAAGACCTTCCACACTCCTGCAGAACCACCGGCTAGCCTGCACCCTGCCTGCCAGCCCACTGCCCACCTCCTCACACTCACACACACACACACACACTTTGGTTTTGTAAAGCAAATGAATGAATTAAATAATATATTCAGAGACGTATATAGCATTTAAGAAAAAGGCTAAACAAATGTATAGAATCCTTTTGAATCGTGGCTCACTAAAATTAGTCACCAAAAAAGTTTCTTGTTTTCCTTGATTTTCTTTTTTTTTCTGGTCTAATTTTCCTCTGTTCATTACAACCAAATCTATATTGTCAAACTGTAGAATTTTTCTCCTTTTTAAATAGTTCACACTTGACACGTGTGCTGCGTTAAGTGCTATTAGTTTTTCCTTGGAAATGCAACGATTTCTCTTTTCATTAATTATTGTTTTATTTTTGAATTGCTGTTACAAAATGAAAAAGGACTAAAAATGTAAGTTGGGAAAATGAATTCGCCCCTGCATAATCAGTGTTGGGTCGTGAGCAGAGCTAGAGGTGGTAGTTAGAAGTAGCTTAGCATGAAGGGCCATGGTGCTGCAGGTCCTTCAACCTTTCGTTTTGTTTGGAGAGGGCCGAGGCCAACAGATGGAATAATCGCATCTGTATTCCATCTAGAACTGACCATCAGGCACAGTTTGGTATGGTCATCTGAATTCGGCCATAGTGCAGGCACAACACATGCAGACTGAATATTTATGGAGAGTATATGAGAGATATACAGTCATGAGTGAGTCCAATACCAGACCCTTCTCAGCTCAAGGACAGTCTGCGAAAATTCTAACAATCCAAACCTACCTGTGGAAGTGACACACACACACACACACACACACACACACACACACACACACACACACACACACACACACACACACACAGGCGTAGCTCACGATATGCTTTGAAATGCTGGTGAGAAAATAAACACCCCAAAAGTGGTATGCAGCAAGTAAAGCCAGCAGCCTGCACCTTAAACAACCAAACCTTCCTTCCCCTCGGCCGTAGTCTTACGCAGGGCTCCATTAGGACATCCACATACAAACACTACCTCTATTTTGTACACACAAATATAGCCTCCTTCACATGACAAAAAGTCCAAACATCGATTCACATTTAGTAGTTCTTTGGCGACAAGGCGAGAACTGCCTTGTTGGTCCTTTTCCGTATCTTTGGGTTGGACAAGCTCGGCCGAATCATTAATCATCTCTTGCTCTGTGTGGTTGTGCGTGTGTGTGTGTGTGTGTGTGCGTTGCTGCTAAGGGTAAGACGATCACTCCAGTTATAACCCTGTCAGGGTTACTGGAGCCTTGTCAGGGTTACCCTGACAAGGCTCAATGTTTACTTGGTTTCCCTCTTCCCTTTTCCCTCTTCCCTCCTGTTCTGCAGGCTGTGAATGGACATCTCACATCTCTATTTGTGACGTTTATCAAAACACATGTGAAAGAATTGTACAAATACAATCCGAACGTCGATTTAGAGTCCTGCTATCATGATGGAGGGTGTCCCTGTTTGGTCATCCTTCAAAACAATCAAGTGTTATGCTGGGAGGGAGACCAGATCATGCAGGTGTCGTCGACGTCGTCCCCCTCACTGCTCACAAATGTTGTAAAGGCTTTGGCAGCTTCAAACCTAATCATGTCAGTCCCCCACCTCACCATCGCACGAATACACACACCATTACACATGCATGGTGGGGGGCCCCTGCACACTTTGGAAACACACCAGGAATGGGAAATCTGAAAACCTTCATTCAGTTCACCCCCTTGACAACGTCTAGAGTGGATGTACGAGAAAGAACTCTTCTGAGTAGAGGCAAAAACAGTGTCACCACAAGACCATTCCGTACCCCTATTTGTTGCAATAAGGGGGTTCTAAATTGGAAAAAGGTATCCGCGGATCTGGTTGTTGGTCTTGGACACAGACATTTCATTGGGTGCTTTGTGAACAAGCAGTTAACCCGAGAATAAAGTGACTTTGAAGCGAGTTTGCGTGAATATTTGAGTTGACCGTCTCTTATTAGAGACCAGTGCCAAGCAGTGTTGCCAGATTGGGCCCGATTTTCCGACCAATCTGGCAAGCAGTTTTATTAGTTTCTCCCAAAGGGATGATGATTTCCTATACTTTCTGTTTTCCCCTTTTTTGTTGACGATAAGCACTTTCAGTCTTTCCCTGGGCCCTGCCCTGTCTAGAGTTTTGAAGCTGTACATAGCGTTTTCCTGCAACAATCTACTTGTGATGTCTGAATCTTTTGATTTTTGTTGAATTACTTGGAGCATTGTTGTAGTTTGAAGAACAACAATAAAATAGACATTACCCGGGTTGTTTTGCCAAGCCTTCACACAAAAACAACCACATACTCTGCATCCCATGATGTACACAGGGCCACTGTTATCGCTGTAGACCAAGTCATGTTTAATTTTCTGCACCTTTTTACATGTTTTTTAAAATCGAGACAAAAAATGTTTAGTAATCGTCTCACATCAATGAATACAGAATCAAATGTAAATTCAATCGGCCACATGACAAGAAAAGCACAACCAAGAGAAGAGGCTGCCGCTCCAGAAAGCTCATGCTCCTTGACGCGACACACGGGGGACTCACCTGCTGGCCCCCAGAGCGGTGTTGCAAGATTGGGCTGGACAACTGGCCCAATCTGGCAACATTCCATCAGAGGAAGCGATACACCTAAGTAACGGCCGTGTGCCCTGCGGTTTTTACAACTATTGTATCATAGTTTACTACACAGGAGTAAAGAAACGAACAAAAAAACTTAATGTAAACTAACCGAGCGCAAAGACGTCTGTACAACAACCAGAGTCAGACACGGAGAAAGAGGGTCGGTGACGGAGTTGCTTTGTGACTGAGCCCGCTTAGGAAGTCTTGGTTCACGACCAAGCCTGGCTGGTGCCGTTTGCTTCATATTGAATGTAACCATAGGGTCACCACAACAAACAAAAGGAAGCTTTGTAGCAACAATCGTCATTGAATTAGGCCCTATGTTGGTTAATTAAGCGTCCAATTAAGGTCCGTCACAACCAGAGTTCCCACGCCCGTGAGTCGTTGAATCCTATTTCAATTCCACCTTGTGTGCGAAGTGCTGTCCTGTTCAACCGTTCAAAGCATTCACTACAGGTGCGTTTACCTGAATAGAGAAAGCCGATACATTTTCTTCAGATTATAATTGAAAGTTGATGATAGATTTTTCTCCCAGTGACACAATTAATCTCCCTGCAACATTGTTAGAAATGCATTTCTTTAAAAAAAAATAGACACGGCTTCACCAGCCTTCTCTTCCCTTTGGTATATAAAAACGTAAACAACTATTTACAGTGTGTGTGTGTGTGTGTGTGTGTGTGTGTGTGTGTGTGTGTGTGTGTGTGTGTGTGTGTGTGTGTGTGTGTGTGTGTGTGTGTGTGTGTGTGTGTGTGTGTGTCCGTTTTGATCTGCTGCCCCGAAATCCTGCATTGAACACACGTATCCTATACACACGCATCCGATGGCTGTTAACCAAGTACAGATCTTCCATTGCAAGTGTCTTGTGTGGTGGAACGAGGAGCTGGGATGGGCGCTATGTACAGCCGACGGGTCCCACGCTCCGTGATGTGTGGACGCAGAGGGAGTTAAGATGCTGTTCTCCTCTGCATCCAATTAGAAGCGACAAACAGGGAGATGGGGTCACACAGATGACTGATCCCAAACCTGCAAGAGAGACCGGAGAGCCACACAGATTCACAATCGATTTGTGTCCCCACCAGTTGCTATGCAGGTAGATACACATTCATTCATAATGGTAGGCCCTTATAAATAATAATGTTTACTATGTAACAGCTTTAAGCTAGCTTCCAATTGGGGGAAAATTAGCCAATACTATGGCTGCTAGGCGAGGCCATTGATCAGTGAACTATAGAAAGACATTCCATGGCCCTACCACTAAACCAATCAGGAGCAGCAATAACAATAATACACAATCTGTGTAGAATCTGTGCAATTTAGTTTTAGTATTCGGTTTGTAAATAGGAACTTCTGAACAACAAATATAAAATGCAACCTTAATACAAAGAATTCTGAAGTTGCCCTGATCCCCTTATGGGACGTCCCGGTCCAGCGGTGGCAGCTACCTTGTTGACGGGCGTGAGCTGGGTGCGGACGGAGCTGGAGTGCAGCCGGCCGCTCTCCCCGAAACGGCTGGGGGAGCGCTCCCTGCGGCTGTCGTGCACCCGGCCCGGGGACTTCTCCCGCTCCAGGGGCCGCGCCGGGGACTTGTCCCGCCGGAACTCGGTCCGGCCCTCCCGGTAGCGGTGCGGCGTGCTGGGCTCGCGGTGGAGGCCCTCGTGGCTTCCGGGGCCCGACGCCAGGCGCTTGGTGATGTGCTCTGTGTAGGTGGGGGGGCCGCGCTTGCTGGGACTGCTGTTTGAGTCGGGGGAGGAACACACACCCAGTGGGCAAAGGTCAGCAGGTCTGATCCTCCGGAGTGATGTGATTATCGGTTGTGCGTATTATTTGGTGATGTCAATCTGCGACAGTATATTTTTGATTCGACCTTTTGATCAATCTGAAAATTTGAGGCTTCTTGAATATGTTCAATGTTTAGGAGCGTCAGGAAAATTCTTAGATTTCTCTCTCACTATCTACAAAAGGTTAAGCCAAAAAGTGGGAAACATTTGAGCGGAAACAGATGCACCGTTTGCTCACACATTTCGTGTTACGTCTCTGTCTCAACTTCACTTATGACGAAGGCTATTTATGGAAACAAATTGATGGTAGTTTACTAATTTGTCTTATTATGATTCCACCTGCATTCAAATTCAATGACATGGAACATATTTATATACTTTCCAATTTGCACATTTGACATGTACATTCTATTTCATGTTCTGTGATTTGTGTGTTTGACTCTGTTTACATGTTTCATGAACACGTTTTTTAAATGTCTTTCAGGGTGCCCTTGTCTGGATCCTCCAGCAGATGGCGCAGGTCAACTTTGTAAATACACTGGTTGGTGCCGATTTGTATATGGAGATGAAGTTTGTGATATATTCTGCTATTACATTTATAAATGCACATACTTTTAGAGCACAAACAAGGATTCAGGCGGGGTAAAAGCTTCCTTTGTCCGTTTTTTTAATCAACCGGACACAGTTGACTGGAAATGCCGCTCTTCCTCTGTCAAATATTTGCAAAAGTAAAGCCTCAGCAAAAAGAGGTTGGAGAAAATGTTAGGGGGGGTGAGTGTTAGTGAGGCATGAAGAAGGTAGGGAGAGAGGAGAACTAAGAATAGTCTGTTTAGGAGAGTGAGGGTGAGCGAGAGTGAGGGTTGAGGAGAATGAGGGTTAGGGAGAGTGAGGGTTGAGGAGAGTTAGGGTTAGGGTGAGGGTAAAGGAGAGTGAGGTTTAGGGAGTGTGAGGGGAGAGTAAGAGTTAGGGAGAGTGAGAGTTAGGGTGAGGGTTTAGGATAGTGAGGGTAAGTGAGAGTTATGGTGAGGGTTAGGGAGGGTGAGGTTTGAGGGGAGTGAGGGTAAGGGGGATCAGGGGCTTTTTGAGCAGAGAGAAGGGTAAAGGAGAGTGACCATTAGGGAGAGGGTTAAGGTAGAGTATTAGTGACTGCATGACCAGCAGGTTTTACCACCAGCCAAATTGGGAAAATAAGTAAATTCTCTCCATTGGAATTTGTTAGGGGAGAGTGAAGCGATGGTGGAGAAGAATGGACCGGTTTGTTTCAGGAGGATTCACAGTGTGTGTGTGTGTGTGTGCGTGCACGCGTGCGTGCGTGCGTGCGTATGTAGCGAGAGCTGACCCGCGGCTGGACGTGCTCCTCTGCTCCCCGGACTCCCGGATCAGGCTGCCCTTGCAGCAGATGACCCTCAGCTTGTTCTGGTAGGTGGAGGCCAGGTAGATGGCCCCAGAGGAGATGGCTGGGCCCAGGTAGCGGGGGTTGGGGATGTCCAGGTGGGCCAGCACCAGCGGCCTGCAGACACGCCCATCGGGCAGAGAGACGGGTCAGCACACGCGGCTGATATTCATGCTGTCATATCACAGTGTGTGATCGTATTGCTGTGTGATTGGTTAAGTCTGTATTTAGTCTGCTGTGACATCAGTGTAACAGGGTGTATTTATACACACTTACCCCAGGGAGGCGTGGACCTGGACCTCTATCACGTCCAGGGAGTTGAAGTAGGTCACAAACAGGTAGGGCTCTCTGTAGGCTGGAAGAGGAGAGGTGAGGAGGAGGTTACACCACAGGACGTGTGTGTGTGTGTGTGTGTGTGTGTGCGTGAAACCGGCACAGAGTGGAGCTGCTTCGTACGTTTCTCTTCTCGCCTGTGTTTTGCATTCTGCTTCCCACACTCACTCTCTTACGGAGTTCGACGCCAAACCTGCGATTTTCATGTGATGTAAACAAAACACTGCGACTAACTGCATACTTTCTGCATCACGTCCTCCTCCTACACACTCAACCCGGGCGCCATCCCTCGCCTAAATTATCCGGAGAATCTCCAGTATGTGTGAACACGTCTGATGCGTCTCATCTCTGGCTGTGAGTTGCATGTGTGTGAAAGGCCTGTACGCGTGCGTGTGTGTGTGTGTGTCTTTGGGATGGATGCTCACCGAAGGCCAGAGGGAGGCGGCTCCACCTGATGTCGTCGGTGCGACTCCTCCTCCCGTACGCGTCCACAAACACCCCAAACTCTGCAGCAGGAAGTCAACACGGCCGTTAGCGGGACTCTAGTGTTTTATACATCGTGAACATTCAGTCGTCGAGCAGATGGCCTCGTCCCTCAATCGAAGCTTCACATCGGGGGAAAAAAAAGACGTGTTAATATTGGTGTCACTACAGATATTGCTGCATGACGAAAATAAATGGAAACGGTTCTCTGTTTTGAATGGCTGTCATATGTGAAGGAGATGAGCAGTTGTTGTTGTACAGCATATCGTGTTACAAACATCTTTACTTTACACTAAGGAAGATTATACAAGATTTAACGAGGGATTTAGCAAAGGTAGAAGGAGACTACATTATCAATACAAGAAGAATTTCATCTGTTGGTTCTTGTTTTTTGTTTTTTAGCAGTAGCTGGGCCTTTCCCGAGCAAACAGTGTCTAGCATCACAGTGCCATCAATGGTGGATCGCTGAATACAAGGCAGAAAGTGTGTGCGTGTGTGTGTGTGTGTGTGTGGGCGCTCGTGGAGGCGGCTCACCATGGAAACAGAGCAGGTACTCCTCCTTCTGCATGCTGTTGGCCACTTGCATGATGGCGATGGGGAAGCAGTGGGAGGAGGCGGAGAACATGGCGCCGGCCAGCGAGGTGTCGTTCTTATCCAGGAACTCTGTGGACAGAAATAACTCGTCCTATAGGGTCACATCCAGGCTCTGTTTATGTCTGATGGACGTCAGGAGCCATCAGGCCATATATAAAGGCCTGGTTCACTCTAATAACTCTGCCCTATTACTTTCTTCTTTTAATGCAAAACATGTATTGATTTATTATTGCAAAATCTTGAATATGTTTTATATAATGTATTTATGCATAATGTAATGAATTTTCATTGCTTAACTGTATGTTTTACTTTTTACTACCTGTTTTTTGTATAAAATGCTCTGTTAACATATAGTTGGATTTAATTTAATGTATCTCTCAACCCAGTATCACCACAGAGCGGGATTCCTCACAAACTTGACAAATCCCAAAGCTGCCTAGACATTATTACAGCATCCAGCAAAAAAACATTAGGTGAGTATTTTGAGCTGAGTTCTGTTTGTGCCTGGACATAAAACCGGACCGCCTACACCATGCTTTCTGCTCGCTGACGCCTGTGTATTGTACAAAGGGCCAAAGTATTATACAAGACCCCTGCAATGCCACTGGGAGAGCATTCAGCTGGAGAAAAACCCAGGAAATGGGTCCGAGATATGCTGGTTTTTCTCTGTTTTTCCTCCACAGCCGACCACGACGCAGGCCTGCAGTTTTCACTCACCCTCCAGCGCAAACTGCTTCATCTCAATCTCGTAGAACTTGTTGGTGCCGATGATGGCACTGTAGCTGGTCAAGTGGATGCAGCTGCAGGGCTCAAGGGTCTCGATCTCCTGGGGAATCACACCCACAACCAGGACCAGAGAGAGACCCGTTATACATCGTTCACAGGACTAGATCCAACTTTCAACTAGATCTAGCCCTCGTTGAATGATTGGGGAGGTGATTCACTTCAGGGGGATTCTCAGGAATGAAGTCTCAGCTGAGGTGGATGTAGTTGTGATAACACACTGATGTATTGATGTCGTTATGTCTTTGGTTTAGTATACTCATCTTTTTCTACATTTCTAAAATATTGTAAAGCTGCACTGTTCAGAGTTCACATGCACACTGCATAGCCACCCCCCTTATCCCCCAGCGCCCATTCTCCCCCCTTACCCTCTTAAAAACACCCCTCTAACGCACCTATTGTATGTTGTACGTCCTGGCACTTAAAAAAAGTACTTCGAATTGTGTAGTATATTATCCTAGCTAGCTTTGTTGTGTACAGCGAATGGGTTAACCTAGAAATTGAACGTGCTTTGAACTTGTTTCTATGAACATCCTTACTGTACCGACAGCGATTGATTGTTGCTGACAAATGTACTGATTGTAAGTCGCTTTGCATAAAAGCTTCTTCTAAATCAATGAAATGTGAATGTAAATGTACTGTGTTTT
>NC_079417.1:20848204-20883204 GCF_026213295.1 Gadus chalcogrammus
GACCCACCTGGGCTGCTTCATCCAGCCCTCCAGGTGCACGTGTACCCCGGCCTCTTTGCCCTGCAGCTGTCCGGGGGAGCTGCCCTTGTCCCGGCCCAGGCCGTCAGAAAGGTGCATGGCGCAGTCCGTGGGCAGGCCGCATGTGGCTGCCAGGCACGGGGAGCACTTGGGATGGCAGAGGGCGTGGCATTCTGGGAGAGAGATGAGAGCGATGGGAGAAAGATGGCACACTTCGCTTTTACTTCTTTCGCCTCACATATGGAATGGAAGGATTTTGTTCACTAACTCTTAATGGACCACAGCAGGTGGCCCCAATTATACCACCAGGTGTGAATTTGATTAGCCATTACAAGCCATTTGAAAATGGGCCTTTTCCTGTTTTAATGTCATCATAAGTGGAACTGTCCAAATAGATGTATACTGGATAGATCAGCAACATTCGCTACAATCCACTGGTTAGGCTGGTAGATCTATCCAGCTTACATCTGGGTGGAAACTCCCACTTGAGATGTCACTAAGGCACAGGGAAGGGCAGATTTAAAATGTCTTGTAATGGCTAATCACACTCACACATGGTGGTATAATGGGGGCCCTTTAAGAGAGTACTGGAGAGATGGATTTGTATGTCAGTAATATGAAGTCGGGATCACATCGTGTGTTTACTTGGCTTCAGAAAGGATGAAAAGAAAATGTCAAACATATTGATTTGGCTTCTGTACAAAAGGGCATGATTTATGGCATTTTTAAATATCGTTATATTTTAAGGTTCATCTTGTATTTAGCGTCAACAATTCCTAGGTCAAATAGATGACTTAGGCAGACAGTGATT
The DNA here is from genome assembly GCF_026213295.1 of Gadus chalcogrammus. NCBI lineage: Eukaryota > Metazoa > Chordata > Actinopteri > Gadiformes > Gadidae > Gadus > Gadus chalcogrammus. Next base: position 20,849,034 of record NC_079417.1, read on the forward strand.
ATGGAATGCACTCTGATTAGCCTAGGACACAGCCAATCAGGCACAGTGAATCAGCAGCTTTCAGGAGGGTATAGTTCGGTTAAATATCACAATTTGGTTAAGATATGACTGAGGCAATTATGCTATGAGGCTAACGACATGTGGTGGACATGGAGTCTCACACACACAGAGGCATCGCACACACAGACAATGTGTGACGTCCACCAATCAGAAGACAAAGCTCACCCAGGCAGGTGGCGGCCTGGCGGCCAAAGTGCACAGTGTCCAGGCACACTGTGCACTTGGCGGCCCGCATGTTGAGCCCCACGGAGAAGTGGTGGGGCGTGGCGTGGTGGCCCCGGTCCCGCTCGCGCTGGCTGTCCTTCATGCGACGGCTGTACTCTGAATAGATGCGGGGTAGGATTGGGGGAAGGGGGGGGGGAGCGGAGGGGGGGGGGGGGGGGGGGGGGGGGGGTCAGAGGTCAGAGGTCAGGGAGGAACGAGTGACGGGTCATTTGGATGCGAAACGGGTCAGAAACGGGTACATCTCGAAGGGATTTCATTCCGGAGATTGTCGACGACAAATGGAGGATCAGTTATGAATTCAGGCTCATAAAAAGGAGGATCGATTCAGGTGATCAGGAAGAGGCAAAAGCAAAAACATATCGTCGTAAATAAAGAAATAAAGAATGTTGCTGCTGCGGCACATAAAAGGTACTATCCAGTCAAAGGCACTCAAGCTATGAATGCCTGGGTGAAGGAACATTATGAAATATTAATATAATGTTAGCATTAGATACCAATAATTAGTACTGTGTTACCGAGAAACGTAAAGCTCATGCTTCTGCACGCATCGGTTTGAAAATGGGATAAGGGTAATTTTAGCTAGTAGGAACATTTCAGACTTTACTGTAGCAAAGCAACTCGGTGAGATTCCTATCGGTCAACCTTGAAATTACTTTTACACCATGAAACTTTTGATCTTACTTTTCCAAATATAAACCACTTAAGGTGAAGAGTTTCGACTGGATGCTACGTTTTAAGGCATGACTCATGCAACCATTTGGTCGGTATAAAGAGAAGTAAGAGTTTGGCACATACACACAGATGTTAGTGTGTGATGGGGGGGTTGAAGGTGTGTGGTTTTTGCTGAGGTTTGGAGAGTTGGCGTTCATAGTAAACTGGTAGTTAAGAAAACAAAGCCCCCGCTTCAGATTTCTTAAGTCTGCACTGAAAACAAGGCGCTGCACTGGACCACAGCCGTCTCTGGCATTGTGTCTGCTGTTGCATTTGAGTGCAGAGCTTTTAAAATCCGGCCTTTCTTTTTCAAAAACGGCCACAGATGAGGTGCATAAGAGAGGATAGGTGGACGAGTAGCGGACCAAAGCACCAGCGGTTCGGACTTAGACTTACTTTCAAACGTGACCTTCCTTCTTTCTGAAAGTCGCGCGAAAGAGAGAGAGGTGAGAGTGAGTGAGAGAGAGAGATGGTGAGAGTCTTACAGCCGACCCGCGGCTGGGAGGGCATTTTCTCAATTGTGTGTGCATGTGTGTGTGTGTGTGTGTGTGTGTGTGTGTGTGTGTGTGTGTGTGTGTGTGTGTGTGTGTGTGTGTGTGTGTGTGTGTGTGTGTGCCCCCCCCCACCCTGTCACGCCCCTCACCCTCAGGCGTGGCCGTCTCCTTGCGGCGGGCGGAGCTGGCGGGGGCCATGCTGCTCGGGCCCGGCTGGTGCTCAGGGGACTTCACCATGGAGGACATCACCATGTGGCGGGAGGGGGGCGGGGCCGCTGGGCCGCCGTGCTCCAGGGCCTTGTACTGCAGCGCTGCGCAGGGGGGAGGCGGTGTCTGATTGGTCAGTGGGCCTTGAGCTCGTCATGTTGGGCGTTAGTGACACGCCCTGTGGTGAGCGGTCTGTGTTATACACACTCATCCATAGTTTTTTGCTGTGAGGGAAACACTCACATGTTTGTTGTGAGCTCGACGATAAGGTTGCTTAATGTTTGTTTTTAAATTATTATTGCAATAATCATAGAGAAGCCAAACAATAATGTTTTGTGGCGGTTTTTTCACACTTTGATTTTCATTTCCATGACAAGCGGGCTGCTTGAAGGTGTTTTTAACAGATTGTCTCGACACAACACAAACACACACATCATAGCCTATTCGTTTTATATCATAGCCTACGGTCATATCTGATGGATTCGTTTCAGAGACATTTCATGTATTGTGGAGGGAATCGCTGCCCCAAGACACTCCACAGGGAAAAAGGGGATAGCAACCAAGGAAAACAGCCTTTTCCTCAAAGACACACGCTGAGAGAGGTTATTGACAATCCCTATTACCCGGTGCACCTGCTGCCTGATTGGCCATGGTGAGCCCCTGCCGGCCATGCGGCCACCAGCCAGTTTGCCAGCTACAAAGGCAGGCTGTGCCTTCCCCCTCGGGCAAGGATGGTGGCTACATAACGGTAAGCAGTTCAAAGAAATACTTTGAAGAGGGACACTGTAGAAAGGCAACATATTGTCTCTGCTTCCTGCCGTGTCTCACCCCTTTTCCCCTAGTCGTCTACCAAGTAGTGATGGGCGATTATTATTATTTTTAATAATTTTTCTTTTTGAAAGAATCTTTTGTGCGATCCGGTACGTACGATTGGTATCTGGGGGTGGATCGCTCATTTTGTGGATTCGTTCTTGGATTTGCCAATGCGCATTACTTGTATCGTCCGGTATGTACGATCTATATCTGTGATTGGATGCTTCACCTCGTTCTTTTGTTCTCCAATTTCCGCATTCGCAAATGAACAATCCAACTCAAAGATCTGTTCATTCGAAGGATTGAGATCCAAAGGTCTGAATCTGAAAAAATATCAGAACTTCACATCATTAGTTCCCAGCCGCCAGTGCACCCCTGAAGCCCTCACAAGTAAACCTACCCCAGTCCGGGAAGACATTTAGTTGGATTTTTACCTTCCCTTTGCCCTCGGCATCTTAAACAAAACCTACTTTATTCAATAGTTCGTTTTTAACCCCCCACCTGTCCGTTGTTGTCTGTTTACACAACCCAGTAGACCTCGGTTCTGTCAAACGGCCACCATGTCTGGGTGGTTTCAGATGGACAGCGACAATCACCATGGTCAGCGATGAAGATGAATGTTGTTTGACGTTCAATGTTCCCCCTATTTGTTATGTATGTGGTATACCCACATAATGAAGGCATCCCGCCCCATTAACCTCGGCCCGGGCGGGTCCGAGGTGAGGTGGTGGACGGCATATACCGCCGCCACCCACCGACCGGCGACAGAGAGCACCACTTCTCTCTCCCTAATCAGCGTGATTGGGGGACACCTGCTGGATGGTACCGGAGCCATGTTAAAAGGGCCATGAGGACAGACAGAAGGGACCGGGAACCACGGAGAGCGAGGAAGCCCACGAGACGACGACCCATTAGAGGCTCACGGAGACCCTAAGTCGTTCTTGTTAATGGACGCCGCCGCCGCCGCAAGGGACGCCGCCGCCGCCGCAAGGGACGCCGCCGCCGCCGCAAGGGACGCCGCCGCCGCCGCAAGGGACGCCGCCGTATGTGGTATACCCACATAAGTCGCCGCCGCCGCAAGAGACTCCGACGCCGCCGCCGCAAGAGACGCCGCCGCCGCAAGAGACGCCGCGGCCGCCGCAAGAGACGCCGCCGCCGCCGCAAGGGACGCCGCTGCCGCCGGCACCGCAGCAGGAGACGAGGCCGCAGAGCGAGACGAGGCCGCAGAGCGAGACGAGGCCGCAGAGCGAGACCGGGACGGGACATTGCCGTCGGCCTACGCGGACGTGGGGGCGGGCCGGCCCTGCATGCTGGCGACCTGTTGGGCGCAGGGGACGTCCGGGAGCCCGACCGTACCAGCACGGGTCATGGCAAAGGACACGCAGGCCCTGCTGGACACCGGCAGCGTGGTCACCCTCCTCCGCCCCGAATTGGCGGGAGGAAGGGAGGGGGGACCCATGGAGGTGGCCTGCGTGCACGGGGGGACTCGGACCTACGAGACCTGCCACGTGGTCATCCGGACCCCACACAGGGTGTTCACGGCTCGGGCGGGGATGTACCCAACCTCCCCGTGCCGCTCCTGATTGGGAGGGATTGCCCGATGTTTCGCCGGCTTTGGGACCCGGCACGAGAATCCCGGGGCAGGAGTGATGCCGTCACGGCAAGAGATGCGGTCGCCGTCGCGGCAAGGGGTGCGGTCGTCGACGCTGCGAGAGATGCTGCCGCCGTCGCAAGGGACAAGGCCGCCGCCGCAGGAGACGCCCTGTCACAACGAGATACCTGCCTGGGCGGGTCCCCTGTCTACCCGGGGCTTGGACAAAGGGTGGAGGAGTGTGGCATCCCGCCCCGTAAGCCTCGGCCCGGACCAGCCCGAGGGTTGGTCCTGGACGGCATGTACCGCCGTCACCCACCAGACGGCGATCGGGAGCAGCCCTTTCGCCTCCCCAATCAGTGTGATTGGGGGACACCTGGCCGAAAGCCGAGGAGGCAATATAAAAGGACTGACATTTGGGCAGACCAGGGAGGAGAGCGAGGAAGGAGGAAGCGCTCAGGTCCACGAGCAGCTAGAGGCCCACGGAGGCCCTAGAGACCGCGAGTGCCTTGTTTGTTGAAGCTGTCTGTAATAAATGCCTTGGATGGCTTATCCCGCACACAAACGTGTCATTTATCCGTGGAACCCGGCCCAAACGAGTACCGAGTTGCCACAGTGCGCAGTGATTTATGTTCTCAGTTATGTAGATCCAGTAAAAACTATGTTCACTACAACTCCTGGTTTAGACATCCTTATTACGTTGTATTAATGAAGTTAGTACACAACAATTGGCAACGAGAATCGTGTTGTATCCCCACGGTGCAATGCTCCATAAGACAGGTCGAATGTGTCTTTGATGGCCGTCAGAATCGCGTTGTTTACCCACCCGCATGGTGGCTGCGTTAATGGAAACGGTACAGAGTATCCTACGGAAGAAGTGACCGGATAAAACTTTCACAGTGAAACAAGTGAAAATGAATATTGGACGGATGGATTGTTTTGACAGTACTGTAGAAGATTGGTCTGCTTATGTGGAAAGACTTGAACATTACTGTGTGGCAAATGACGTGGAGGACGAGAAGAAGGTTGCTGTGCTTTTGAGTCTGATGGGAGCTAAGACATACAATTTGCTACATAACCTCACAATGCCGGATAAGCCATCTGAGAAAACGTTCCAACAGAATGTGGATTTGCTAAAATGCCAATTGAATCCGAAGCCACTAGTCATAGCCGAACATTTCCGATTCCATAAGAGAGATCAGTTAAAGACGGAGTCTATAGCTGAATAAATGGCGGAGCTGCACAGATTGGCTGAACATTGTGAATTCTGGGCGGGACTTTTGGTTGCACTCAGAGACAGGCTCGTATGCGGATTGGACAATGAGAGTACACAGAAAAGACTATTGACGAAGAGAGATCTAAGACTGGATATGGCATATGACATCGCTGTTTCAATGGAAACTGTTGCAAAAGAAGCAATTCAATTGCAAAAGAAAAATATGGGAGAATGCTCTGTGAATAAATTTCACACTAAACCGAAGGACAGAACACAATCATGTATTCGGTGTGGGAAAAATTCACATGACCCAACTGAATGCTGGTTCAAAGATAAAGACTGTAGACAGTGCAACAAACCTGGACACATACAGAAAATGTGCAGGTCGAAGCAAAGTGATAATAAATCATACCAAAGGAAAATAGGAAAGAGGGACAGAAATGTACATCAGGTCAGTGAAACTGATGTACTGATGTTAGGTGTGAAAACGGCCACAACCACGGCCAGATGGCCTAGTGTGAGTGCACCCGGAATAGGCACACTGAAGCACCTGAAAGCACAGGTTGTTCTCAAGGAAAATGCTACACCGAAGTTCCACAAGGGTCGTCCTGTGCCCTACGCCATTCGCCCAAAGGTGGAGGCGGACTACAGCACTTGGAGGATCAAGGTATTCTTTCCAAAGTTGACTTGTGTGAATGGGCAACATCAATTGTACCCATGGTCAAGAAGACTGATGCTGTACGCATCTGCGGTGACTTCAAGGTCACAGTGAATCCTGTCCTGCATGCAGACCAGTATCCCCTCCCACGCATTGATGTTATATTTGCGTCCCTGGCAGGTGGAGAGCGTTTCTCAAAGATAGACCTTGCTCAGGCATATTCACAGATGGAAATGGAGGGGTCTTCACGGAAGTATCTGACGATAAATACCACAAAAGGCCAATACAACAGATTGGTCTTTGGTATATCTAGTGCCCCAGCGATAAAGCAACGGGCCATGGACCAAGTACTCCAAGGGATATCGGGAACCCAATGCTTTCTGGATGACATCATTGTCACTGGAGTTGATGATGAGACACACTTGACAAACCTACAAAGAGTTCTGTCGAGATTGGAGGAGAATGGATTGAGGGCCAACAAGGACAAATGTGAGTTCTTCAAAGACTCAATTGAGTATTGTGGTCACATCATTGACAGACATGGACTCCACAAATCTCAGGACAAAATCGATGCTGTTCTGAGAGCACCAAAGGCGGAAAATGTGAGCCAGATGCGCTCATTCTTGGGCCTCATCAATTACTACCACACATTTCTGCCAAACCTCTCCACTGTGTTGCACGGTGCACCCCCTACACGGTTTGTTACAATTGGGCAAGAAATGGAAGTGGTCCAAAGACTGTGAACGAGCGTTTAAGACTGCTAAACAGCTCATCACATCAGAGTCTCCCTCTGCGCCTTGCCTGCGATGCTTCCCCGTATGGTATCAGCGCTGTGCTCTCACACAGAATGCCTGATGGGACGGAGCGGCCCATCGCTTTCGCGTCAAGATCTCTAAACGCTGCAGAATGCAATTATGCCCAAATTGACAGAGAAGGCTTGAGTTTAGTATGGGGGGTGAAGAAGTTGAACCAATATCTATACGGAAAGCATTTCACATTGATCACGGACCATCAACCCCTTGTGTCGATATTTAACCCTCAAAAGTGTGTTCCAGCAATGGCAGCGGCACACTTAAAACGATGGGCTCTGTTTCTAGGTGCTCACACCTACACCATTGAATTTAAAGAGAAAAAACTGCACGGAAACACGGATGGACTCTCACGCCTCCCACACGAGCCACACCCGGTGGGGAACATGACTGATCCAGATGACGTGTTCCACTTGACCCAACTGGAGTCACTTCCTGTCACAAGAGCTCAGATACAAAAGGAGACCAACAGAGATCCCTCAGTATCCAAGGTATATGAGTTGACGTTGAATGGATGGCCAATTCATGGCTACCCCCTGCTACCTGAGTACTCCACCCGTCGTGACCAGCTATCAGTGTGTCAAGGCTGTGTCATGTGGGGCTCACGTGTCATTGTGCCCCCCAAGCTGCGTTCCAGAGTGCTGGAGTCACTGCACGAAGGGCATCTCGGTGTAGTAAAGATGAAAAGCCTTGCTAGAAGCTACGTCTGGTGGCCTGGCATAGACAGCCAAATTGAAAGCCTCGCTAAGACCTGCAGTGGGTGCCAGCAGATGCAGCGCCAGCCCCAGACAGCACCCCTCCACTCATGGGAGTGGCCCACTACTCCATGGCAACGTATTCACATTGACCATGCAGGACCCTTTATGGATCGGATGTTCCTCATTGTGGTGGATGCCCACTCAAAGTGGCCCCAAGTATTCACAGTGAAACAGGCCACATCTGCTCAAACTGTGGACATGCTGCGAACACTCTTCTCACGCACGGGTTTGCCTCAACAACTGGTGAGTCAGAATCAGGAAGAATGGTGTCAAGCACATTACCTCAGCTCCTCAACATCCTGCAACAAATGGCTTAGCGGAGCGTTTTGTACAGTCTTTCAAACAGTCGATGAAAGCAAGTGGGAAGGAGGGAACGTTGTTACCACAAAAAGTGGCAAACTTCCTACTGGCTTATCGAAACACAGCACACGCTACAACGGAACAGACACCAGCGATGCTGTTCATGGGCAGGAACCAGAGATTGCGTTTGGATTTGCTAAAGCCAGACATTCGCAAACATGTCAACAACTGAGAACCTTCAGTGTGGGACACCAAGTGCTTGCCAGAGACTATAGAGGTAAAAACCAGAAATGGCAGCTGGGAGAGATTCTGTCACAGACCGGACCAATGGCGTACACCGTGCGTGTAGGGCCTGACATGGTCTGCGAGGGCATGTGGACCAGCTACTGGAGGCAACGGCTCGCAGTACAACGGCTAAGGAATCAATAACACGTGAAGATTTGGAGGAGGTTGAAACCCTATTAACCTTTATAATAAGGCTTACATAGTGAATCTGAATAGAGAGGGTAGGCTAGCTTGCTGTTGAAATAAATGGATTGGTTTCTACTAGATTACCATGTTGTGTGTTTCAACTGAAAGTTAGGGGTTAAAGGGCATATGTTGCCATTGACATGAGACCAATCTTAATGGGATGTTACCTTGAATACAACTACAGATTTCTTTGGGTGTGATCATTGGAGGGAAGAATGTGATGTAAGTACAAAACGCAACCAGAATTATAACCTACGGTAGGTCTAATTGCTTTTCGTTTTTAATGCAAAAATGTTACATATTTTTCCTCTGACAAATGATGATCCAAATGGCCTCTAATCTGGTGACACTCACTTCTGCACCAATATGTCAGCTATCAGTCTGGCACTTTTACCAATCTAAAAGGGCGGACTGCTGTATTCTGGAAGAAGTGCAGACCTCAATAGCTACGGTACAGAATACCATAGCTACGGTACAGACCTAAATAGCTACTGTACAGACTATAATAGCTACGGTACAGAATACCATAGATATAGTACAGACCTCAATAGCTATGGTACAGACCACATAGCTACAGACCAGACCTCAATAGCTACGGTAGACACTACAATAGGTACGGTACAGACCTCAATAGCTACAGGACAGACTACCATAGCTACGGTACAGACTACAATAGCTACGGTACAGACTACCATAGCTACGGTACAGACCACAATAGCTACGGTACAGACTACCATAGCTACGGTACAGACTACAATAGCTACGGTACAGACTACAATAGCTACGGTACAGACTACCATAGCTACGGTACAGACTACCATAGCTACGGTACAGACTACCATAGCTACGGTACAGACTACCATAGCTACGGTACAGACTCCCATATTTACAGTACAGACTACCATAGCTACGGTACAGACTACAATAGCTACGGTACAGACTACAATAGCTACGGTACAGACTACCATAGCTACAGTACAGACTACCATAGCTACGGTACAGACTACAATAGCTACAGTACAGACTACAATAGCTACGGTACAGACTACCATAGCTACAGTACAGAGGTCTCAGCGGCCGGCGGCCTCACCTTCCTCCCTGAGTGAGCGTAGCTCCGCCCTCATCTTCTGCATGGCGTCCTCCAGGTCGGAGGAGCGCGAGCGCTCCTTCTCCAGGGCCACCTTGATGTCGCTGTACTGGAGGGGCACCGGCTGGGCGGGGGGCCCGCTGGGCACCGGGCCCCCCCCCTGGGACTGGGACTGGGCCGCCATGGCAGCCAGGAGGTCCTCACGACGACGCCCGCCAAACAGACCCTGAGACTCACGCACACACAAACGCACATGACACACACACACAAACGCACATGCACACACACACACAAACGCACATGCACACACACACACACACACACAATATATATGAAATATACAATTTGTTTCCACTTTCATATCATTCAATACCATTCTTTGGAGAACCGGTTAAATAAATAGACCTCTCGCTAATTCACGCCCCCCCCCCCCATCGTCGTTACCATGACGAACTCGGAAAAATCAGACTCGATGACAAAAACACATATGGAGAAATGTCAGCTGACGATGATGTTTTGGGAGAAAAAAGGATTTAATTTCTTTCAGGTTCAATCGAAAGGGACTACATTACGCTATTGAGGGGTATATTCAAAACTTTAATTACATACAGAAGGTAACAAACTTAGATTCAGTTGGTAGTCTGGCCTGCCGCACAATCTGATCCACATTACACACTTTTTCTTGCCCTGAAAATTGATTAAATATACCCCATTCTTTAGCCTCTCGAGTCGAGTCTAAGCACATCGTTTGACCATGTTTTAATTTTTTCACAAACAACATAAATCCACCACTAAATTGTTATATTATGCCTCCTCCTTGTTGTTTTCAATGGAGTTGTCCGGCCGATGGCTGGATTGTCATTGGCTCATCTGCATTCTAAGGGCGGAGCTTAGCGACAGGTCAATTGTTGTTGCATAGAACCATCTAGAAACACTATCAAAAACTATTAAACCACAACCTATTAATTTATTCATTAGAGTGATGTGAAAAACGTATTGTCAAGCCTACCCTGATTAACACAGCGACCATAGCAGACGAGACGAATCATCTCAAAACTACAGGTTTCCTGTTTAACCTGTAACCTTTAACATTTAACCTCCTGTCCCTCCATGCTGACCTTCTTCTTCTTGGAGCCGCCGTGGTCCACGCGGGACTGCAGGAGGTCGATGAGCTTGGTCTGCTGCGTGATGGTGCCCTCCATCTTCACCTTCTCATGGGAGAACACGGCCTGCAGGTGGATCTAAGGGAACATCACTATGGCAGTTAATACCGTCTCCCCATGAACCTTCACCGTGACCTCACACACACTTATAGATACAGAGGAGAGAGAGAGAGAGAGAGAGAGAGAGAGAGAGAGAGAGAGAGAGAGAGAGAGAGAGAGAGAGAGAGAGAGAGAGAGAGAGAGAGAGAGAGAGAGAGAGAGAGAGAGAGAGAGAGAGACACACACACACGCACGCAACAGAAAACACAAAAAGGTACTCCAGCAAAAGAGAAGGCTTCGTTTGTGTGTGGTTTGTGGTTTTATTTTTGTGTGTGTTTCTGTTGTTACATTGCAACAAGTACCCCATAGAGTTCCAACCCTTTAAAGTCTTAAGGGTTGTCAGGGGTACTTGCACCTTTAAACATTTATTAATTTAAATTTGAAAGGGATAATATAATATAATAGCATTACTGCATCTAGCGGGAGCTCAAACAAAACATAACAGAAGCCCTAGGGAAGTTGTGGCCTTCACCACCATTGCCGGTGAAAAGCTATCTGATGTGACTCATAAATCATGCTCACGGACAAGTTAATGCATTTAGTTGCATTGAGGTTATATTACGGCTGTAGATAATGTTTAGTAGTTACATCTGTAGATAATATTATGTGGGGTTGTTTACAGCTGTACATAATGTTAAGTTGGGTAGTTTACCGTTGAAGATAATGTTATTTGGGGTCGTTTACCGCTGTAGATAATGTTTTTTCCTAGTTTACAGCTGTAGATAATGTTATGTGGGGTAGCCCAGTGCTGTTATCCATGTTCAAACAATACTTTATGAGCATATTGAACGTCGTTGTAATGTCATAACATTACCGTAAGAACTAAAGTGTAGTGATAGAAGCTAATGGAGAGGTTGAAATGGTTCTTGTTCTTCAGGGAAAGATATTGGATATTCAACAGATTTTCCCGCTCTGAATAATAGCGATTGTGATGCAGGGAACTAAAGACTTGTGTGATTCCTGCAGCCTGTCTCACAGGACTCTGTGAAATGACCACGGACCCTTAACTCAAAATCCGTGGAATCCTCACGGAAACAAGCCAATTTCCGTGATATGGCACGGATTTTGCTCCAATGCAAGTCAGATACACTCATATTCCGTGGCACTCACACAGATCCCCGTCTCAACGACCGAGTCGACCACGGGTGCTTAGCTCAAAATCCATTGTGGCTTCACGGGATCACTTAAATTGTCTGTGAAATGCCAACAGAATTTGCTCCAATGCAAGTTAATGACACTCATATTCCGTGGCACACACACTGATCCCTGTATCAACGACCAAGTCGACCACGGGCGCTTAACTCAAAGTCTGTGGTGGCCTCACGGAATCACTTAATTTGTCCGTGATATGCCAACCGAATTTGCTCCAATGCAAGTCATTGACACTCATATTTCATGCCAAACACACACAGATCCCCGTTTCAACGACCGAGTCAACCTGGTCTCACAGGGATCTGTAAAATGACCATATATATTTACAGCTCCATCCCACCAAAAATGGGGACCAGAAACTAACCTGTCTTATGCACGTTTACCTTACTGTTGGAGGTCACGCCCCTTTCCCGCCTTTTCAAGATAGCTAGAGATGCCAAGCACATTTCCCAGGGTCCGACATATGTGAGATTTAGAGTTCTAGCCCTTACATACATTTTTTTTCCAAAATGGACTGTTTTTTGGACAAAACCTCTCAGAAGTGTTGCCTGCAAGACCCAGTGGATCAGCATTTGGTTGAAAGACAGTTTTTGAGATAGGAAGGTCCCTGAAACTTGACTACCTTATTTTATAACTGGGACCCCCACAGCGAACTTGGCCCTCTCTGACCCCGAAGGCAGGGAGGGGGTTTTGGGTTCGGGTTAGGGTTCGAGCTGGCTTTTTTCCAGAGACCCACAATTTTCACAGAGTAATCCCAAAATGCATCCTGGTTGAAGGTCTAATCTACAAGATTATATCTCTTGTCAACTAATTTAGATTAATTTCTAGCAACGGCTTGTTTCAAGGGAGCATTTGATGAAGCCGTGTGAACCTTTCCTGTAGGGCTGGAGAACCCCAGTTGATAATCGTATGCCTCCTTTGAGACCCTCTTTGATTTAAAAGAGATCCCAGGTCTATAGCTTACTTGTTAATGTCCTCGCCTCAGTCACCTATTGCATACCTTCCTTTAGGGCTTCGGCCTCCTAATTTATCATTGTAGTATGTTTGAATGCCCTCTTTCATATATATGACACCACCACCAACGGGACGTGGCAACAATTCTCCATATCCATATGGGGAGGGGGATGTGTGCTTGTGGACAGTAGGGGTACACTAGACATAAATAGGAAGCATGCTCAGTAGGAGGAATGACCTCTCACACATGATAACATATTTAATTGTTTCAAATAACCCTGCCTTGTTAAATCAATGAGCTTGGTGTTTTGCTTTCACTAATAGGTTATAGGCCTAGGCTCTGTCACTACAAAATCTGTCCATGTGCATCTCTCAGAGTGATGTAACACCTTACAGCAATTTAAAGAAAAAAACGAGTCAAGTTCAATACCAAAAAAACGTATTAATTAGAAGTTTAAACTGCGTAAAATGGAAAGATATTCCAAGGTGTCCTTCTATTTCCTAGCCAGCCGACCCTATTTTACGACAAAAACAACACAATTGATGGCAAATCAGTTGCTGCCCTAAACGTCAATAACGTGGTTTGGAGCAGAGATGTTTGAAATCATGAAGTCGTTTACAAAGTGAACGGTGCATACATTGTGTACATTAATGTTCCTCATCAAAGCGTCCCACTCCTATCACAGGAATCTAGAATCAATATGTTCGAGGGTTTGTTCAGATTATTGTGTGTATAACATGAACTATAACATGTATTAAATGCAGGCTATATGCGTGGATGTTGCAGAAATTAAAATAATAATACGAAAACTGTGGGAAGGGGGAGGTGGTGGGGCGGGGGGGGGGGGGTGGAAGGGGGGCGGTCGATGGCAACCACCATAGGATTGTTGTTTTAATGAATCCAGCCCCCCCTTCTGAAATCGAAAATAATCTCCAGATTGAAATGCATTGGTTTAATATTGAACTAATTAAATATTAAAATATATATTATACATATATAAGTAAATATACAATTATTTAGTTATAATATTATAAGTAGACCATGTTGCTATTATCGTTATAACAAGATCTGTATCTGACCATTGAAAATCCACTTCCACCAATCCAATCAACGAAGAGGGTTGTAACACCAACTAACACGATGTACTTTTTCTATGGGGAATGTGGTTCAGGTATAACCAGACAATATTTAAATATTTATAATATAAAAAACTAGACTATACGTAGGCCTACAGCATATCATACATTTGACATTTAGAGTTAGACTATTATATGTATAAGGTTATAGGCCGAATTCGGTTAAAAAGCAGCCTCTGTTGGCCCACAACTAGATCATAGACAACTGTCTCGTTATATGCTTTATAAGTTAATTATATTTAAATTATTATAACCATGTAGTCTTTATTTTCTTGGCGTTATCATTATGTCCTATCTCGTTAAATCGATATAAATTATTGTTATAACGAGATCTGTATCTGACCATTGACAATCCTCTCGGAAATTCTATGAGTGAAATTCATATTGACGGTATGGCACTATGTCTCTATTCTCGCCCACCCATCTTGAATTGAATAGACCACTTTCGTTGCTTCGAGGAGGTCGGGTGGTCGCCGTATATAAAAAATAAATAAAAATATTTAAATATGTATGTATATATATATATATAATATATATATATTTATATACATACATATTTATATTTATTTATTTAATTATTTATTATAAATGCAGCCTCTGTTGGCCCACAACTAGACCTACCTATTTATATATATATATATATATATATATATATATATATAATTTATTTATTTATTATATTTGGAGACCACCAGACCTCCTCGAAGCAACAAAATAAATAAACATATAGGCCTATATATGTATAAATATGTATGTGTATATATATATAAATATAAATACACATACATATTTATAGATATTTATTTATTTCGTTAGAAATCAATATTTATTTATTTATCTATTGTACACGGAGACCACCAGACCTCGCTGAAGCAACGAAAAAGGTCTATTAAATTCAAGAGTGGTGCATGGGCGAGAATAGGGATATAGAGCCATACGTCAATATGAATTTCATTCATATATATATATATATATATATATATATATATATATATGGTCATTTCACGGATCCCTGTGAGACCAGGTTGACTCTGTCGTTGAAACGGGGATCTGTGTGCGTGTGCCACGGAATATGAGTGTCATTAACTTGCATTTGAGCAAATTCCGTTGGCATATCACAGACAATTTAAGTGATTCCGTGAGGCCACCACGGGTTTTGAGTTAAGCTCACATGGTCGACGTTGAGACGGGGATCTGTGTGTGCCACGGAATATAAGTGTCATTAACTTGTATTGGAGCAAATCCGTGGCCATATCACGGAAAATTGGTGTGTTTCCGTGAGGATTCCACGGATTTTGAGTTAGGCGTCCTTGGTCATCTCACGGATTCCTGTGAGATCAGGTTGGATTCCTGCTTGTCTAATATGTTTAGGGTTAGAGTTAACAGGGTTAAGAAGTGTGTATACCTGCCCAGGGGATAGTCGGGCTCCTCTCTATAGAGCCATCGTTATGTCAATATTTCTACACGATAGTCAAATTACAAAGTACCCGTCACTAAAGATTAGCCTGTATGAAATGCAATTAAACCCTAGCTGGCTCACGTTTCAAAACGTTCTAAATGGATTACAATAGCTGTTTAGTAGTAGGCCTATCTATATATCTAGCTCTAAAAAAGTTAAGAGCAGGTAAAGAAGTGTGTGCTCTGGTGTGGGTCTACCGCACATAGGCTGTATCTAATAAAGGTTAAACTGACTTAACATAGACTGTATATAATGCCGGTTAAACTGTCTCAACATAGACTGTATATAACACAGGTTAAACTGACTTCACATAGACTGTATATAATACAGGTTAAACTGACTTTCTATTTGTTGGTACATTGGTGGAAACTTTGACAGAACTTTTTTCACTGAACAAGAAGTGACTTTAAAATGAACCCATGAGTGCTCGTTGAGATTTATATGGTGGAATAGATTAGTCCTTCGGTATTCCTGGCATCCCACATAATGATCCGTGACCTCTGGATTGATTCTGATAATGAGTTTGGCCACTTCTCTGCGGGTAAAAGCCAATAACAATCCTCCCTCCCACGCGTGACCATGTTTGACTCAGAGTAGCTCGGAGGAGGGGCTCATAGACGGACCACTGTCAGTGTGTTGCCGACAGAGACCGAGCCGATCAATGTGTTGCGTGCAGCTCCACGAGGATTTGACGATTTGACTATTTTTAGGAATATAGTCACGGAATACTGTAGATTGTGTCTATGTTTGTGAAACACACGATTTCCGCATGATTTCTGCATGATTTAACAAGTGGCATGAGCCACTTGTTAAATCAGGGCCAGTGGTAGTGCCAGAGGGTCATAGTACGCTAGATGGCTCTGGGAATATATCAGTGCATCAGGTCTCTACTGGGTTACTGTTTCTGTGTGTTTCCCCCTGTTATCGGGTAAAGGGAATATGTGACTGTGAATAAAGCTTTCTCTGGGTTTGAACATTTTTGGAAACAACAATGAAGTCATGTCGTTTTTAGTTATTTTAATGTGTAAATGTTAAATATTATGCCTTTAAGGAAGGGAACTGGAAGTTGGCGAGGATTCAAAGGATAGGGGAATGTTGGATGTAAGTGTTTGGAGTGAATATGTGTTGATAAAGGCTGTGCTTTTTTGCCCAGATACAATTTTTCATATCAAAAGCAACCACCGGAAAATTTGTTTCTGCAAAGAAATGCTTTATTAGAAATATTCCTAAAGGATTTTTAAAAATGTATCATATCAGGGCTGGGAATCTGTTCATTGTTGTGTGTGTTTGTGTGTGTGTGTGTGTGTGTGTGTGTGTGTGTGTGTGTGTGTGTGTGTGTGTGTGTGGTGTGTGTGTGTGTGTGTGTGTGTGTGTGTGTGTGTGTGTGTGTGTGTGTGTGCGTATTAGTGTGCATCTGTGTGCTTGCTTGCATGTGCGTCTGTGTGTGTGTGTCTTTGCATGCGTGTGTGAGTGTGTGTTTATTCTTACATGCGTGTGTGTGTGTTTCTTTGTGTGTCTGTGTGTGCGTGTGCATGCTTGCATGTTTGTGTATCTGTGTTTGTGTGCATGCCTGCATGTGTGAGTGTGTGTATGAGTGCCTGCGTGCATGTGTGTGTGTGTGTGTGTGTGTTAGTGCCTGTGTGCGTGTGTGTGTGTGTGCATGTGTGTGTGTGCGTGCATTCGTGTGTGTGTGTGTGTGTGTGTGTGTGTGTGCAGGTGTGTGAGCTTGCATGCTTCTGTGTGTGTGCGTGTGTGTGCGTGTGTGCACCCAGCCTTACCTGGATGTTCTCCAGCTGGTACTCCAGGTCGGTCCTCTCGGTCTTCAGCAAGTCGGTCTGCTCCAGGGCCTCCTGCAGCCCCTGGGTCAGCCTGAAGATGTGGGTCTTCTGGGCGTCCATCTGCTGCTGTAGCTTGGCTTGCTGTGGTGACATATCCCAGAACACACAAACATAATGGAACACATCGCTGGCATCACCCTCGCTACCCCAATACAAGGTCACTGTACTGCTGCAAAAATGATAAGAGTAATTTAAATTTCATCATTTCATTAAATTTCCTTTCCCCATCAATTATGATAAAGATTCATTCCAAGAACAACATGTTGTATAACTAGGGTTCATGTATATACCTAGACCGACATAGCATAGACTCATAACTCTTAGTTGAGGTCATGACCTAGTGTTTGCCGTTAGCATTGTGCTAATAGAGCTAGAATTGGAGGAATGAATCACCTCGTCCACCAGCCTCTGTTTCACGTCCCGCTCACTCTCCAGCTTCTGCTGCAGACTGCGAGTGTTCATCTCCAGCATGGCATGCTTCTTCTCCAGGTCATTCAGCTGGAATACAGCCCGGGGAGGGGGTGAGGGAAGGGAGGGGGGGAGGGGGGGGAGGGAGGGAGAGAGAAAGGAAGAAAGTGGATTTTGGTTAGACAGAAAAGGGGGTGACTGATGTGCGGCTGAATGGGAGACTCTGGGTGTTTCATGTGGCTCACCGTGTCGGATAAGCTCTCTGCTTTGAGGTTCTGGTCTTTGAGGGCCTGCTGCAGGGCCAGGATCTCCTCGTTGTGCTCCTTGACAGCCTGCTCCACTGCTTGCCTGGACTCAGTGCTGCGCTGGTCCGCCCGCAGCCTGCAGGAGCATAGACAGACACCAGTCTGTCTGTCTGTCTGTCTGTCTGTCTGTCTGTCTGTCTGTCTGTCTGTCTGTCTGTCTGTCTGTCTGTCTGTCTGTCTGTCTGTCTGTCTGTCTGTCTGTCTGTCTGTGTCTATGTGTGTGTATGTGTTTGTGTGTGCGTGTACTTGTGTGTATTTGTGTGTGTGTCTTGAGTGTCTTCTGTGTGTGTGTGTGTGTGTGTGTGTGTGTGTGTGTGTGTGTGTGTGTGTGTGTGTGTGTGTGTGTGTGTGTGTGTGTGTGTGTGTGTGTGTGTGTGTGTGTGTGTCTGTGTGTCTTGAGTGTCTTCTGTGTGTGTGCCTGTCTGCCTGTCTGTCTGTCTGTCTGTCTGTCTGTCTGTCTGTCTGTCTGTCTGTCTGTCTGTCTGTCTGTCTGTCTGCCTGTCTGTCTGTCTGCCCGTCTGTCTGTCTGTCTGTCTGTCTGTCTGTCTGTCTGTCTGTCTGTCTGTCTGTCTGTCTGCCCGTCTGTCTGTCTGTCTGTCTGTCTGTCTGTCTGTCTGTCTGTCTGTCTGTCTGTCTGTCTGTCTGTCTGCCTGTCTATCTGTCTGTCTGTCTGTCTGTCTGTCTGTCTGTCTGTCTGTCTGCCTGTCTGTCTGCCTGTCTGCCTGTCTGTCTGTCTGTCTGTCTGTCTGCGTGTGTGTGCCTCTGTGTGTCTCTGTGTGCGTCTCACCTGTTCTGCTTCTCGGTGTCCAGCAGCCTCTGCAGGTCCCGGCCCCTCCTCTCCGCCTGGCCCTTCTCCTCCTCCAGCTGGGCCCTCCAGGCCTCCCACTGACGCTCCTTCTCCATCAGCTCGTCGTTCAGGGTCTCCAGCTCCACCACCTGCTCCTCCATCATGGTGCACGTGGTCTTCAGGGTCTCCACGTTCTGCCCCACGCACATACACACACACACACACACACACACACAGACAAACAAACATAGGCACATACAGACACACAAAAAAACATACGCACACACATATAGATTAATCCAAAGAGGAGAACAACTATTTGTTGGCATGGGTGACGGCCACGGTTTACACTTCAGCAATCTTGCTCTGCGTTCTGGGGATCTTTTTTAAACGCTACAACCCAACACACTCCTCTTATTCCGGTGTCCGTTGGGTGGCAGAGTCTCAGGAGGTAGAGCGGGTTGACTAGTAACCGAGGGGGTCGCTAGTTCGACACCTAACCGTAACTGCTCCTGACGAGCTGGCTGTTGCCTTGCATGGTGGACTGTGTATGAATGGGTGAATGCTGGGCAGTATTGTCATGCACTGTATAAACGCAGTCCATTTACCATCCACAACTGGTAGATTACAAACATGGTGACATTGCAGACACAGACCATGATACTATTGATAATGATGGAACAGGATGAAACATTTGACTCAACCGTTGCAGGTAAATTAACTCCAGGCCTTTTTGAAGTACCCTTCATGTGAAAATAACACGTGATTTGCATACACTTTACACAATTGACCATAGAGTTATTTGACTTTAATCCAAAAGCCACGCCAGAGTGAATTCAAAAAGGAGCAGGAAGAGGTTAGGCATCTTCCTGAAGGAAGCCTACATGAAGAGGGCGGACATTGGGGATCAAACCCAGCCCCTTTTGCTTGGCTTGGTGTCAAACACGGTCACTATCCTGCCCTGTCGATCGTAAACACAGGTGATCATGTGCTTCCGTGTAAAATAGCAAAACTCTAAAACGATAACAGTTTATCCCGTAAACAAGTAATTCTCCAGCCGGGCTGTGGAATCAGTTCCACATCATATCGATCCTCGAGGGAGCCTTCTGTACCTTAACATTGGTAAGCTTTGTGGCCTGACCTAAACGATAACAGCAGGCAAATATAGAGCGTGTTTCTGGCACTGCGTTTGAAATCCAGCGGCGTGGCTCTATAGTCCACAGTGCTGACTCGACCCGTGGGAGGGATGGGGATGACACATCACACCAACGCAGCCTGTCAGATCCCACACCCCTGCCTTCCCCCCCCGGCCTCACCGTCTAAGACTACCATTGCTGGGTTACACAACCGGCAGGACGGAGAAGCACGGCGAGTGTGTGAGAAGGGGAGTGGGGCAGAGATAGCGAGCGATAGAGGGAGATAGAGGGAGACGACACTGCTCAACACCCACATACATACCTTCCTCCCACCAGGGCAGCAGGCACATCACAGAGCCCCTCACCCTCTCCCCCTCTGCTCTTTCTCTGCCTCTGAGCAGAGCTCTGTGCAGATTAACCAGTGGAATATTCCAACAGCCTCCTGCCGCCTAATGTATGCTCAACACTGTCAGTGCTGAAGCTCTGTCTTCTGTGTGTGTGTGTGTGTGTGTGTGTGTGTGTGTGTGTGTGTGTGTGTGTGTGTGTGTGTGTGTGTGTGTGTGTGTGTGTGTGTGTGTGTGTGTGTGTGTGTGTGTGTGTGTGTGTGTGAGCAGTTTATGTTTAGATCAAAATAAATATAATATGTGTTTTATTGTTTTGTTGTAATAGCTGGATATGATATGCTGATAAATCTATTGGTTATGTCCTACCGGAATTATACACAATGCAGTTCATTTATTTTAAGTTAAGGTCGCGTATTATATAATTACATAACCAAGAGGTAGTTTGGCAGCTGTGAAACGCCAATGTCAAAGCCATTATCAACGCCATGTTAATATTCTTAACTATTAAAGAACAGACACTGGTGCCTTGTTTTGCTATTAAAACTAAAGATGTCTTTTAGTCTTGTGGCGCACTGAGGGTTATTCTGATGGAACATTATTATGTCACTCTTACTTACCTAAAAAACAAAGGTAATGCTTTTGTGGCATAAATAAATATAAAAATCATTCTATTAATTATACAAATTTGTGTTATTTGTTTTGAAATGTTCTGAGGAGGTGGTGGATAGAACGACCAACTGCGTCCTGGAACAGTTGGCTCCCCCATCCACAGGGTTGACCTGTACGCCTCGTTGAGCACAATGCCTGGTCTCCACCAACTCCTAAAGTCTTCAAGA
This sequence comes from Gadus chalcogrammus, assembly GCF_026213295.1. NCBI lineage: Eukaryota > Metazoa > Chordata > Actinopteri > Gadiformes > Gadidae > Gadus > Gadus chalcogrammus. The sequence continues at coordinate 20,870,052 of NC_079417.1, forward strand.
CTTAATGTATTAATGACTTCCCTCAATTACTTTAAGTGGCAATCTCGAAGATCTCCGTTTCAATCTCTTTGGCGGCACCAATGGCAAAACAAACTGTTCGCCACTACACACAAGTCCCGCTAAGTTCCATGAGCTCTGCCCTACCCTCACTGGGGGAAGTACCAGTGCTTAGTGATGGAGAACGTGCCACTCACTGCCCTCCCCTCACTGGGGGAAGTACCAGTGCTTAGTGATGGAGAACGTGCCACTCACTGCCCTACCCTCACTGGGGGAAGTACCAGTGCTTAGTGATGGAGAACGTGCCACTCACTGCCCTACCCTCACTGGGGGAAGTACCAGTGCTTAGTGATGGAGAACGTGCCACTCACTGCCCCATTTAGGATTTGAATGCATGGAGAGAAAGTTGCCAACGATAACTCTTTTAATTCTGCAAATACAAGGGCTTTCATTGGCCTATATAGGCTCAATCTCCATCGTGTTGCCTTGTTCCGTGTTATATAAAGGCTATACTGACAATGAGAACCTCTGAAAGTTTTCCAGATTGCCACTTTAACAACTTAAATTACGTTAATAGTATGTAATAGATGTTTAGTATGTAACCGTTTTTGTTTTACTGGAATTTCCCATCTAAAGAAAATCTAAAAATGAGAATGATGAGACAGATCCCCATGGAAACGGAGTTTGCTGCTGGCCCACCAGTTTCTGGTTGTTGAGGTGCATCTCGCGGTCGGCCACCTCGCGCCGCAGCCGGTCCACGTCCTCGCCCAGCTGCAGGCGCTCCTCGTTCTCCTCCGTGGCCTCGTCCAGCTGCTTGGACAGGTAGAAGTTCTGCCGGTTGAGCTCGGCGTTCTCCTGGGTCAGCGTGGTCAGCTGGTCCTCCAGGTCTGTGATCACCTGGACAGGTTGGGGGGAGGGGGGGGGGGGGGGGGGGGGGGGGGGGGGGGGGGGGGGGGGGGGGGGGGGGGGGGGGGGGAGGGTGAGAGAGAGAGAGAGGTCAGCGTGGTCAGCTGGTCCTCCAGGTCTGTGATCACCTGGACAGGTGGGGGGGGGGGAGGGAGAGACAGGGTGGTGGAGAGGGAGGGAGAGAGAGAGGGAGAGGGAGGTGAGCTTGGTAAGCCTCCAGCCTCTGGGTCTGTGATCTCCTGGACAGGTGGGGACAGGGGGGAAGGGGTCGGGAGGTAGGGTGGCAGGGAGGTTTACCGGCAGTTATGTACAGCTGTACCCTAGAATATCTTTGAGCACCAGGTGATTCACCTGCCACTGATTGTTTTAAACGTGTCATCATCTGGTATCTCATTTCAGCCAATCAGAGGAGTGATCTCTTTGAGGCTGGTATGAAGGGTAAACCCCAGTGCCTGAGGTTAATGTTTAATGCTTTACGATGATTCTTTTATTATTAATATTGCACCTTATTTTCCGTATCTCATCCTACATTCTCACTTTATATCATTCTCTATCATACATTTTGCGCGCTATCCTGATCAGGGCCCATTTGATGAATTTCTGAACCATGGTATTTGGGCCTTACTTTTTGCTGCTTTTTGCTTCCAGGACCCATGGGGTCCGACAGGATAGTAAACTCTTGGGGAAACGTGGAAAAAACTATTCTCATGAACCATAAATCAAAATGTCAGCTCCTTAGAGGGACCTGACCAAATTAATTTTTAGTTACTTTGAAAATAAATAATCGCCAAATGCTCAAATTTGAATATGAATATTAGCCGGCATTATGCAATCAATCACAAGTCTAAAGAGGAGAGAGAGAGAGAGAGAGAGAGAGAGAGAGAGAGAGAGAGAGAGAGAGAGAGAGAGAGAGAGAGAGAGAGAGAGAGAGAGAGAGAGAGAGAGAAAGAGAGAGAGAGAGAGAGAGGGAGGCAGAGAGGGAGAGAGAGAGCGAGAAAGAGAGAGGGAGCGGGGAGAGAGATAGAGAGGGAGAAAGAGAGGGAGGGAGCGGGGGAGAGAGAGAGAGAGGGAGAGAGAGAGAGGGAGGGAGCGGGGGAAAGAGAGAGGGAGAGAGAGAGAGAGGCAGAGGGGGAGAGAGAGTGGAAGAAAGAGGGAGGGAGCGGGGGAGAGAGAGAGAGGGAGGGAGGGAGAGAGAGAGAGAGAGAGAGAGAGAGAGAGAGAGAGAGAGAGAGAGAGAGAGAGAGAGAGAGAGAGAGAGAGAGAGAGAGAGAGAGAGAGAGAGAGAGAGAGAGAGAGAGAGAGAGAGAGAGAGTCAGACAGATTGGGAGAGACGATAAATGATAGTGCGAGGCTGATTAAAGTGGCTGTCAAGGGTGCTCCTGAACCCTGATTCACCGGCCTTCATGGCAATCACTGGAGCAGTTTGAGGGTGTTGATGAGATGGATCTCCTCTTAATACGCTTTGATGGCTCTGAGAGGCCTGGCGAGGAGAAGGAAACGTTCAGAGCGGGCGGCGAGGGGATGTCACACCAGGGATCTGGAGGAATGGAGGAGCTGTCATCGTGTCGTCCCATTGTCTCACGCTGTATGGCCCACCGTGCATCTCCACATCCACCTGAGACTTCACTCAAGGGTGGGCGAGAAGCCGACAACACAAGCTGATGTCTCTATTCATCGTTTAACTATTGTTCACTTCCATCAAAATGGAAGCAAGCCCTTTGTTAAATAAAAGCCTTACTGTGGACCCAGAACTGAATATACCTTATGAATTGTTTCATTTCTATGTGTATTGTTAAAGCTACTGCACTGACCTTCCACTGTTCACCTTCCATAGTCCCAGAACGACTCTATAGAAGAATGCATGCAGATGAAACACTCCCACATTGATAGAAGACAAGACTCCAATGGCTTTCAAAAACTTGGGTTTACTCTTTTGCCCTTATACTTTTCCAGTGTCTGATCAGTAGCCAGAACCTGCTTTGGAGGAAGTTATCTAAACAGACTGTGAGTGGGTGGATCTCGTATGTAGGGCAGAAGGAGAGAGTCAGAGAGAGAGAGAGGGTATTATGTATTAACCACAGTGGACTCATGGCTATGCCAAACTGTATGCCGTTAGAGGCGCTTGAAAACCTTATTTCCCCAGAGCTCTCCCGTTATTATTACAGTTGTAGCTTGAGGTCTCTGTTTTGGATAACACTTTACAAGGGGTACATTAATAAACCCTTGATTAACATTAGTGAAGGCAGTTATAAGCATTATTATATGGCATTAGCATAGGGGTTAAGGCTAACCTTATTAAATGGTGTATTAATTAATACTTATGAACATGAACACAATAAGTAACTGTTTACTTCATTCGTTAACTGTTAATTCAATGTTTGTTAATGCTTATTACTACATTCACTTATGCTAATTAACGGCTAATTAATGTACACGCATTGTAACACTGTGTTACACTCTTGATCAAATAATCCTTCTCAATTAAGAGTATGTACCTTCAAGGTAATTAAAAATGTGATTGGCGTACAAAAAATTTATAATAACAAAGGACTTGAGATCCATCATATATATGTATAAATATATAATCATCCGTATGTATCTGATGGACTGCATTTCCATTGTAATTTTTTCTTTTCTTTTATTGTCTTATTATTTTATTCGACAGAATAGTTGTGCAGTGATAAAATATGTGTAAAAGTAGAGAATGTAAAGTCGTACCGCGCAGCTGTCTCTCAAGGCATCAAACTTGCGCTGGATCTCGTCCCGGTGAGCCTGGGGAGATAACAGAGCGGAAGGGAGAGGTCGACGTCAGACACTGTACACACGGAAAAACACCTCAGCGTGAGCTGTCACAACACCACACATTCACTGCTGCCGCTGATATGCAGTTTCAATCCATTACTTTTAATTAATAGTACAATAGCTTGGTTTCATTGAAATGTCCGATATGTATACATGTATATATATGGAGACATCAAATATGTTTCTAATATTCACTGACATGATGTTTGATCAGGAGAACCGTGGTACCAGCCTTTTGTACCAGGCCCATTGTCTGAAACAGACATCTAAAGACCTCATCGCGGTTCTATTTGATTGTCCTTGCTCATGCAATACAACACTGTTGTAAACAGTGTTGTCTTTAAATTTTAATGCATCTGCAAAGTGCACTAAGTTAGTGTCCAGTAGATGGCGATGTATCGAACAACCAATGCACAAGATCTCGGTCACTCTCTTAGGCCTTTAACATATGACCTCCGGATCATTTCCGGAGGACCGGTGAGAAGATGATCCGAGTCTCCCTTTCACACATGCAACCGACAATTGGAGAGGAGCCACATAAGACGTGTTCACACATGCTGGAGATCCTCCGGATATTTTAGGTGAGGGGTGGCGCTCGGGTAGAGCGTGTAGGAGGAGGACGTGACGCAGAAAGTTTGCAGCGGGAGTCGCAGTGATTTGTTTAAGACACAACACAGATCGCGGGTGAGGCTTCCAACTCAGGCTAACCGACTCTTTCTGCGGTGATATCAATGCTGCATTTATTGAGACGTATCCACATTATCAAGTGGAAAGTACAACGCAGAATTCAGGCGAGGAGAGAAACACGAAGCAGCTCCACTCCGTAGTCCCGGTTTCATGCAGTCGCACGATAAAAACGTCCTCCACAGGTCGGCGACACGTCCACTCGCTCGGTGTGAATCCTCCGGCTCTCCGATTCTCCAGACTTTCCAATAGGGGCTTACCCGGGTTAACTCCGGAGAGGTTGATTCAGACATTTGCGTTCACACACACCCAGCTGCACTGTCAGGACTGCACTGTCAGCCGGACATCCTCTGGGTCATACCCGTATGACCCAGAGGATGTCCTGACAGTGCACGTGTGAGAGGGCAGCCCGTCTCTCACCCGCAGCACAGTGATCTCCTCCTCGGCCTCGGCAGTGGTCTCCTCCAGCTCCGTCTTGGCCTGGTTCAGCTGGCTCTCCAGCGAGCGCCGGGCCGTCTGCACCCCGCTGAGCTGGGACTCACGCTCCTGCAGCGACAGGGTCAGCTCAGACACCTGCTGCTTGATCTCCAGCTTCTGCTCCTCATGCTCCAGGCCCATCTGGTGGTGGTGGAGAGAGAGAGAGAGAGAGAGAGAGAGAGAGAGAGAGAGAGAGAGAGAGAGAGAGAGAGAGAGAGAGAGAGAGAGAGAGAGAGAGAGAGAGAGAGAGAGAGAGAGAATTTAGAATTTTAAATCAATAATCAATAATTCTGAATTTGATTTAGAAAATTATTTCGGATTTTTGAAAACCACTCGCCCCAGGGACTAAACTAGGTGAAAAACATTGATATTATCCAAAAGCACATGTAATATGCATGCTCTTCTTTTAAGCAAGCCTCAACCAGTCCTTTCGGGACCCAACTGGATCCATTCGATCCTCTAGTCTACAACTTTTCTTATCTTTGCTAGTCCATTTAGCTGGTCCTGAAATGTACTTCATCATTGTGTGGACAAGCATGTGGATCTAGGTGTGCTACGTGACCAGTGGCGGTTTTAGGTACGGGCGAACCAGGCAGCCGCCCGGGGCGGCATATTTGTCGGGGGTGCCAAATCACAGAATGAAACCCACACTGAAGTCTGCAGGTTCACGATACAACACCTCGGGGTGTAACTGGACGTAGAACCGCCACTGTACGTGACCCTCTGTAGCCATGCACAATCTTCCACCAGAGGTTGCCTGTCTGTTCTTCAACAAGTGCCTTGTACCTGGACAGCCAGCAGCCTTTCAACCAATAGTCCGGAGCAAATCAACGTTTCCATCACGCCTTCATCCTCCACCGTTCAGAGTGAGTACGGTTTTCAGCCAACGTTCTTTGTGGTTCCGACACAGCTGCCGAAGCGGACACTTTTCAGCAGCAGTCCTGCTGTTTTCACTCCAACATTCTCAGTGTCCACAGTCAAACACCAGCTTCTGAGCTGCTTTGAGTCTAAATGCCGTTACTCTGGAGGGAATGTCTATAAGGCCCATTCAACCCTCCTCGACAGTTAACTACGAGGCACACTGTTTAAACACTCACCTGCCCTGGAGAGATCTGTATAAAACACCACTGCATTAATCCTTATCTCCACTTAATCAGTTTAATACTGCATTTAAATAGCTTCCTCGAAAATACAGCTTTTTCTACATTTCATCATTGTCCCTGATGTCGGTGAATCGGGTTCTGACCAGTCCTGGAGAAGCTGAGGGCTTCCAGTGTCTGGTTTGGTTTTCAGACATCGTTCAGGCTTGTGCCCTGCATCTGTAATTTCAGCTGCAGTGGAAGAGGGATATAGCTGTCAAAAGTCCCTGATCTGTGCTTTACCAACATCCCACTAATAATTCTCGGAAACAACATCTATCCAAAACCACTAAAAGCTCTGGCAAAAAGCTATTTTTTGGTGTTGTATATTATTAAAGTGCCAATGAGACAGTTCGAAAAACAGATAAATGGAGGAATGTGAAACCCACCATGCTATTACTGCTCCTAGCTAGCTTAGATTGATCACCCTGTGCAATTTAAAACCAGTCTAAAACCGCTGACCCTACTGTCAAACACCTTAACCTACGGGTACTGCCTGACTATTATAAGGTCTGGTTGAGTTAGTAGCCTCCTTAATCAAGCAGATAATTGTAGTTGGGTGTCCTCAATCATCCTATATATGATCCAATCCACTGCTCTATTTCAGGTAAGCTATTCTGTCTAGGCTTATGGGCTTGTCCTGTGCATGCACTGAGATTTTCACAATGTACCAATCAACGTGGGCCTTGCCCTCATTTCAATCGACTCTGTGTTTATAGTGACGCAAAGAGCATCCTCCCTATCCATCAGCAATGAATTCTTACCAGTCTACTAATAAGAATTCTACCAACAACTAAATGTCCAATGGCGGCATCCCAGATCCATCAATGACCAATAACCCCTCTTAGGGTTTTTCTGCCATGACGGAGGTGGATAAGGCAACGGTCCCGCTCCATGCTTCCATGTTGAGACCGGTAAATGCTGGTGCGTCACTCTTGGTTTTGTTATCCACCCGGCCTGCCTTGCCTTAAGAGAACCGTTTTTCCAGGTATTAGTTCTTCATCCCCTGGCCAACACCGCAGAGTCACCAGTGGCTTCTGACAAACAGGAGGCCAGCGGGGATGGCGTTGATCTCGTCATAGATGATCATTTGCTTCGGCGGCGTCCTCGCCCATCCCCCTCTTCAGCCTAGTGGCTGCGGGGCGGAGATTAAACAGCATATTATAGCCCGGGTTTTCCCAGCCTCTCTGCAGCGTTCCCATGAGTTTGCATCCTGGGATCACCTTTACAACCCGATGTACCAGTTCCCTAGACCCCGACTTTTGCTCCTTGTCCCTTACAGGCGGTAGGCTTTAAGGAGAAGGTGTATTAACCTGCGATGCTCGTAGCAGGGTCCACGCTGCTGTGTTCTCTCCACTTGCAGACCCTTCATCCCCTCCCTTTCGAGGGAGGAGCCCCTTGGATGTCAACTGGTGTGACAGCGGTAAGAACCCAGGGAATGCGGCCTGTTCCAAGACAGGACGGCTCAGCTATCTGATTCGCCTCTCTCAGGGCACATGTGGTTCAGAGCTATGCGTTTGACCAATGGGGCTGGACAAAAGAGTGAGGTTGGGACATTCCACTCAGTTCCAGCATCGTCCCCCACCCTTCATGAAGCTGATGTAGAGAAAGCTGAAGTACTCCTGCTGGAGCTCTAGCAACGGAGGTGGCTCATCTGCTGGACAAGGGGTTGTTCCCGAAAGTCAGAGAAGATGAGATCCATTCTGGATCTAAGCATTCTCCAAAAAATCTGTTGGAGTGGCTGAAATGGAGAATGCTCACTGTCAGAGCACTGCTCCAGTGTGTTAGAGCGGGACTTTGGTTCACATCCTTGGATCTCAAGCATACTCCACGTACCTGATCTCAAAGTTCCCAGGACGTTTACCTGCTTTGCCTTCAAGAGTGTGGCTTACGAATGCCATTGCCTGCCTTTCAGATACCCTGTGGTCCCTTCTCAAAGTGTGTGAAGGCAGGGCTGATCAGAAGAAGAAGAAGAACAGGAGGCAACGTGGCGGTGATAAGTCACCTGTCCCTCTTGAGCTCCCCCATAAATTGGGACAGCAGCTCAGGGCTTCCTCTCTGTCAGCTGGTCTACTTGGGACATTGCCTCCACTCTACTACGAGGGATGTGTGTGAGTGTTATTGCGACGCTGCCAAATGGCGTGCTCTCTCCAAACAGCGTTTATCTCTCTGGCTACGTGACTATGTTTGTTCAGCCCCCACTCGGGAGGGCTTAGCGCAACAACTGGGTGTTACAGCTCATTCTGCAGGGGGGTGTGACCGCTTCTACGGCTTTACTCAGAAGCCCGTCCGTGGAAGACATTAGTTTGGCGGCCTCATGGTCGTACTCCTACCCCCTTTGTCATCTTTTATGTGCTGGATTTGACCAGGGTTTCTATCAGCCACTTTGTGTTGGAGCCGGGCTCAGCTCAAGAGATATCACCTCCCAGTTCCTCGCACAGCCTAGGAATAAGGCTCTTTCACTGAGCTATTAGGATTCATAACTGGGTCCTACGCTGCCGCCTATCCCTTGTGTCTCCCAGTGTTGTCCCAGTGTTGTCCCAGCGCTGCGGTGGGATTAGGAGCGACCAGGTATTCATTGGCTGAGGTTACTGAGGTTCTTTACCGGCGTACCATGCATATCCTGTCCATAGCTATTTGTTATGCGTGTTGTTTCAATCGTTCCGATCTCTTGTATGCTTTCTTTTCGGGGCCCAGTACATTGTTTAATTTTCCTGCACAGCATAGTCCAATAAATCGAAGCCAAGACAGCTACAATCATAGAAGTAGAGTTATTATGGCATATAACATTGACGGTTTGCAAAAATGTGCACTTGGGAGGGATATATTGACACCATTCCTCTTGGATTAGAAGCAGTTTCTTGCAGCTGATCTGTTCCCCGATATCCAGCAACACCCGCTCTCCTGTCTCAGCGGGACGAGCAGCGATCCGAGTCCCATGAAGGTCTCAGAGGACGCCTTGTTCAACGAATGCCTCTTCTGTTCCAACAAACCAATCACCAAGCAATCGTTTTTTAAGAAGATGTAGCCGATCATGCAGGGAAATAGAAGAATTGCATACCTCAAGGAGGAAATAAAAGTCTGAAAATAATATATATTCTTTTACAAATAATCTGCCAAACACTCACCACTTCCCAAACACTCGCTTAAGAACCAGAGAGAGAGAGAGAGAGAGAGAGAGAGAGAGAGAGAGAGAGAGAGAGAGAGAGAGAGAGAGAGAGAGAGAGAAAGAGAGAAAGAGAGAGAGAGAGAGAGAGAGAGAGAGAGAGAGAGAGGGCGGTCTAAACCAGGTAGATACTTTATACAGAGTAATAATGTGTCTAATTGTATATCATTTTCTAGCTCAGTTTAAACAAAAACAGCAGGAGATAACTCTCATTATACAAACAAGAGCCAAAGAGTGAGCAGAACATTCACCTCCATACACTAGTTCCTATCTCTAATATTAAAGTGGTGAAGGGATTGTCTTTAAATTCAGACATTTATCTCCACAGGACATATCCTGATATGTTCAGCCTCCTCCATACGCAGATCTCCCCAGGTGATTGTCGGCCATCTGAAGGATCCCCATCCACCCCACCTCCCGGGTCTCACCTCCCTCAGCCGGGTCTCCAGCTCCTGGCCCCGGCTCTTGCTGCTGTGCTCTCACCTCCCTCAGCCGGGTCTCCAGCTCCTGGCCCCGGCTCTTGCTGCTGTGCTCCTGCTGGCTGAGCTTCTCCAGGTGCTCCTCCAGCTTGGCGTTCTGGGCCTCCAGCTTTCCCGCCTGGGACTCCAGGTAGAACTTCTGCTGCCGCAGCTCTGAGATCATCTCCTCCTGGGCTTTCCTTGGGTGGAGAAAAACACACCCAGGACGCCAGGCACAACACCACAACGCACAACACAAACACACACTTTAATATCAGGGCCAATACAACCATTGGATATTTGATCATGTTTGACAAACAGACAGATAGACAGAAGTAAAGGTAGAATGAGAAAGATAAATAGACGGGTAGATAGGATACGATGGACAGTACATGTTCTTCTGGGTGTAGATGCTGCTGTTGGCGGCTAGCTTGTTGGCTTCAGAGAGTTCAGAGATCCTCTGCTCCAGACTGTTGGTCTTTGATTCCATGGCGTTGATGGTCTGGACAGAGGGACGAGATGTCTCAAGTTAGAAATCCAGTGAGGCTCCATACGTCTTCCGGATTAGAATTTTTATTATTATTAACAGAGTATTCACAGAGTATCTATGGATACCTATCATTATTCTAGTTAGGTTTTCACAGAGTGTCTGTGGGTACCTTTATTATAGGGTTTAGGTATTATTATTATTCCGGATTGGAAACACCTATAGCTCAGCCACTGAACGCACAAAAATTAAAATTTCAACATTTGAATTGCCGGTAAGCTGGTCTCCAAAGCAGGTTTGGTGTTAATTCTCCCATAGGGGGCGCTATAATTGTCGGTCAAAGTTAAATGATCAGCCCTGCCACCCCGAGGGATTTAAAGGTCCCATGGCATGCTACTTTATGGATGCTTATATATAGGTGTTGGTGGGCCCTTAATACAGTATTTGACGACGTTCAAGAAGTTCAGCCTTGGTGCAGAAATACAGCCACTACAAGCCAGTCCCGCAATGAGCTTTCCACAAACATGCCGTTTTTTAGAGGTGGGTCAAGGTGGAGGGTGGGGGTGTGGCCCTGAGCAGCTTGGGGCCACGGTACCATGCACTCGTGTTTCTTTGGATGTATCACAATGGCGAGGCGCACACAGCTTTTGGCCTTGTTTTGTAAACATTCTCGAACACTCCGGGTGCTCCGGCGGGAGTCCTGAAGCTCCGTATCTAAATAATGTCATATTATACATAGATATCTATATCATACAACATATATTATTATGGCCAAAAGCAGATTTTTGCTGTTTCTTCCACTTCCACATCAATCTCAAGTAGAATGAACCACGACATGGAGGAGAAAGGGATTGTTGCCCGCGATTGTTGACCACGATTGTCTCCTGCCAGAGCCCCGCTGCCCGCTGCCGAGGCACCACCGTCTCGGAATCAGGCAGCAGGCATTGCCGAGGCACCACCGCCCGGTGGCGGTGATGCCTCCTGGCGGTGCTGCCTCGCGGCAGCGGGCAGCAGGGCTCCGATGGGAGACAATCGCTGAAATAACCCCCACTACGAGTCATCATTAATTTTTCAAAGGCGGAGCAGGATACCTAGTGCTCATTTTACAACGCCATTTCTAGCCACTGGGGGACCGTAGGCAGGCTAGGGGAACTCATGTTAATGTTAGAAAACCTCATATAGTGAAATTTTCATGCCACGGGACCTTTAACATTGTGAAACGGTGCACAAATGACTTATTTTGCATGCTGGACATTTTTGCGATCGATCACAACATCTTTGTGCTGCACCATTTTACCAGCGTGTGAGTGTGTGTGTGTGTGTGTGTGTGTGTGTGTGTGTGTGTGTGTGTGTGTGTGTGTGTGTGTGTGTGTGTGTGTGTGTGTGTGTGTGTGTGTGTGTGTGTGTGTGTGAGTATGTGTGTGTGTTTGTGTGTGTGTGTGTGTGTGTGTGTGTGTGTGTGTGTGTGTGTGTGTGTGTGTGTGTGTGTGTGTGTGTGTGTGTGTGTGTGTGTGTGTGTGTGTGTGTGTGTGTGTGTGTGTGTGTGTGTGTGTGCTTGAGTGTGCGTGTATGAGTAAGTGTAAGTGTGTTTGTGTACGTGCACATGCATGTGTGTGTTGGTTTGTTTTCAAAGACCCTCCCCTGTTGGAGGCATAGTGGTGGTGAATCTCTTGAACAGGGCGGTCGCTTGGGTCGGCGGTGCGTGGGCTCTGAATCTCTCTCGCTACTGCTTGTTATTGCTCTCATTCTTGTTATTATTCCTGGTACCTCCGTAACAAATCATTTCCAAATCTTGTAAATGGGGGTCAGTGGAGTTGAACATGTGCAGAACACGGAGCGGGCCGCTCTGGGCTGGCCGGTACCCACCGCCCGCTGGTCGCTGATCACCCCACACTTCTCCCGCAACTCCTCCTCGGATTTGCTCTGACCGGCCCTCAGCATCTCCTTATCCGCCATGTCCACCTTCATCTGGGCCTCCAGCACCTGTTGGGGCCGTAAGCACACCGCCGTCTCAGGGCTCAGGCCTGCCGCACATCCAGTTCCCCGAGAATGCCGGTTTGAAGAGAGCAAAGCTCCTATTTTGCGGTGCTAATTAGCGAGAACAGACACCCACCAGGCACCAGCAACGCACAAACAAGATGTCACTTTGCAGCGCCTTTTCTCTTTTTGCTCAAAGGCACAGTTTCAAAGGCTTTTTGTATGTGCGCACATTTATGTTACCATCTGTTTCTGTTTCTTTATGTATTTGTGTATGTATGAATGATTAATGTTTGTATGCATGTATGTGTATGTACGTGTATGTATTTATGTATGTATGCATGCATGAACTGTATGTATGTATGTATGTATGTATGTATGTATGTATGTATGTATGTATGTATGTATGTATGTATGTATGTATGTATGTATGAATGTATGTATGTATTTATGTATGTATGTATGTATGTATGTATGTATGTATGTATGTATGTATGTATGTATGTATGTATGTATGTAGTTATGATAAACTGTATTTATGCAAATATGCATGTGTGCATGTTCATGGTCAAATGGAGTGCATCTAATCACTGGACCTTGGTCTTGTCCTCAAACAGCTTTTCCTTTTGCTCAAGATGAGTCCCTATACGCTGGGCTGAGGACTGGCTCTCTCGCAGGCTTTCCTCCAACTCCTGTGCCAAACAACACACATCTCTCACACATCTCATCTAACAACAGCAAAACTTCCATATTCACCACACAAATCGTTGTGTACAAAGACAGTAGCTCAATAAGTATCTTCCTTTATCAGCATGGAAAAATAAATGCCCTTAATGATCTCCCGTAAGAGACTAATTAGTGAAAAATTCTGTCCCGGAAAAATCAAACGTCCCTGGTGCAGCATGCTTCTTATCGCTTCGATTGCTATATCCATTGCTATGGATCGATGCGTTTACCAAATGATCTTATGTCCTGTAATGTTCTGTGATGAGAAGTAAACGCCTGTTTACCTGAATCCTCTCCGACATCTGCTGCATCTGCTGGGCTTTGCTCTGGATGT
>NC_079417.1:20888204-20923204 GCF_026213295.1 Gadus chalcogrammus
TATCCGGGAACTTTTGATTTGCTATCCTTCGAAAGCGATTCCCAGAGGCCTGGAAACCCGGGAAAAAAATCGGGTGAATATTTGAGGACAGTGAGGCCCTCATTCAAAATGTATCACTCTGAGCAGAGTAAAGGGAACACTGCTGCCAGCCTCACTGCCGCCCCCTTCATCGTATCATACCCTCACAACGTCAGGAGAATTGATGTGGACGTCAGCTGACACCATTGTTTTCGGCATCGGTTGCGTTTCCCTTGTTCTGTGCAAAGGGATCAGTTCCCAATCTGGGCGTGATCATCACATCACGGTTTGAAAGACGCCACTATGGAATGTGACATGAGCGCGAACATCAACGTGATCATTTGACTACGCGTAGGAGTGAGAAGCTTTTCAGTACCCTAATGTACCCCCCCCCCCCCCCCCCCCATCCTCAATTAGCAGGCTCATCATTCCCCATATAATTCAAAGGAGCATACTGGGGGTAGCTGTGATGGCAAGTAGAGCGTAAGAAGACACTCTCCATGAGGGCAGTGGCCTCCTCACAGCGCTCCCCCTCAGAGTGCTCCCCTTGTCTTCTGAGGACCCAGGAGGTGGGGGCGGAACGCGCACTGACGCTGTTCGCAATAAAACAGAAGGGCATCTCAGAGTTCCGGGGTCACTAGTACAGCTGGAAAACAACTCTGTCTGTTTTGTGACACCGCAATTTACCAGAATCCCCAGGGATCCGAGCTAACGTGTGTAGCACTGTTGACCCCACCTCGCCGGCCCATTCGACGCCACGGCCCAGCTCACTGGACGCCTCGACCAATGGACACGCGGCTCAGGGTTTCGTGTTGCCATCCTTTGAGACAAAGGGCCCGGGTCTCCCAGGCGATGTATGCTTGACCGTGACATCCTGCCCACTGCATCAACGCTTTCTTCACTTCAAGGTATGGTGCTCTCTCATTGCCATGGCAACCACTTGCACAAGATATATTCAGTGCCTAGTAACCAGTGCCAGAGTAAATGGAGAGAAAATGTGTTTTAATATTACGTACTGAATAAATCGACAGAGGGAGGATTTTGCAATGCCTTCTCTGAGACACTGTCAACTGGGCAAAAAAGCAGGAATTCGAGGAGACACAAAACACACAAATTGTCCAAATGAACCGGCATTGGGTAGTGCTGAGAAATGTTGCAGAGGCTTGGTGCATTGTGGGTAAACATCACATTGCACCAAGGGAGAGGCTTTTGAACATTATTGTGTAGGAAAGCTTTTGGATGCAGACATCCGAGAGAAACACGACTGGTTCTTCTGTCTTATGGTTTATCAGAATGTAATGCCCAGTCAGAACCATCATGGTGCGCCTCACTTCAGGCCCTCCCTCTGTTACATGGCCACAGTTACCAAATGAACAGGGGGGAACCCCACTGGAGAACCACCGTCCTGCCAAGCACTTTGATCATAGGGTACGATTAGCCGGCTTAATCAATGGCAGATCAGATCATGTCCCAGATGAAAAATGGGTTTATGTGATGGATCAGCCGATTAACTGCTAATTGAGTTCAACTAAAATATTGCTTGAGAGTGTGTAAGGCTAACTATGTTTCCAACGGATCGTTCTATCATGCTCTTCGTCTCGCTCACGGTCAGGTCTGCAGCTCAACATCTTGCATCACAATAAAATGTTTAGCAAATGTACATTAATTTCAGTCAGTGCATCTCCCTTTCTCTGTCCAAATATATTTACTTTCTTTCTGTCTTTCTTTGTTTTGCCTCAATTTCTTACACTCCTTTTCTCTGAGGGGTGAAGATCATGGCAATCCTTCAAAACAAGGACTAATGATTGCAGGTGTGATGCACACACACAGACACGCACGCACGCACGCACGCACGCACGCACGCACGCACGCACGCACGCACGCACGCACACACACACACACACACACACACACACAACGCAATACATAAGTATTGCGTTCGAAAGTTCCCAGGCTAATACTAAATATTGATATTCCAGGCGCAGCACTAGTGTCTGCCTCTTTGAAACTCTGCCGTCTCGTACACGTCCGCCCAGGGGTTGCAGTCAAAGCTTGTTGTTGAAGCCAAATTAGAAGCTGAGGTCAAATCCGGAAGATATTGAATAGGATTTGCCTTGCGGATTACAATTTAGAACGACGATACAGATGGAGAGCTGTCGGGTTGTCATTTCTACTTCAGTCATCTAATTTATGGACGATGTGATTACAGCCAGCCCATAGACGCTATCAGGGCACATAACTATTTTGGGTAACTATGACTTTGTCTTGTGATACACCCTGGGAAATGCAGTAACACCCCAACTTCTTTCTTTGACCATTTAGATATTTTCCCCCTGGTTTTTCCAAATCTCTGTACTATATACAATGGCTGCATCTGTGTATTGATGATTAAATACTGTATATCTGTACTATATACAATGGCTGTATCTGTATACTGTCCGTGTGAACTACTCTGATGGCCACACTGGCCTCATGAGGGCTGTGCCCTCACAACTAAAAGTTGATTTGTTCAAAAACCTTCCTTTAAGGGTTGTGTCGTACCATATAGGGAAGTGGACACACATATGTACATTGACCTTCACTACCCATTTAGTTTGAGTGCAGTGGGGCTGGACAGAGTGTTTGTCATCATCTCTCAGTGTAGCTTCAGAGAGAGAGATAGTACCGCTCAGCTGAAACAGGGAGTGAAATTTTGACTGACAATCTAAACCGACCGATTACATTACATTAGTTTCCCCGCACGCCATAGTCTGTGGCAGCAGGTACTCACATCCAAATGCTTCTCATCTAACAACTCTGGGCACTTTTCACGTTGTTATTGGAATTTGGAAAGCCTGAATTTGGAAAGTTTCCACTTACTGAAGTGCAACAAGTGCACTTCAGTAAGTGGAAACCATCACACCTGGAAAAATTTACAGATAAGTGAAATGTGTGGTTTTGTTGGAAATAATTTACACCAAAAAAAACAACACCGACAGCAAAACGCAAGTCAGGCTGAAATCGTGTAGTGTATACAGGTAGTCCTGTTTCTATTAGGACTGGTAGTTTCCATAAATAGAGGCCGCGGTTGGTGTTTAATGGCATGGTGACTGATTGCACTCCGGCTCTGCCAAGGCTTGGAGTTGTGTCAGATCAAACCCCTGTGTAATTATCAATCCAGGGGTGGAGGAAACTGTAGCAAATGGTTCCCAAAGTCCAAACAAAACATGGAAAGAAGAAATCAGCTCATACGCAAAACATATCTGGAATATTCTTCCTGAAGTATACAGTTAAATCAAGGTTAAAAACATTCATGCTCACCTTCGCTTTCTGCTCAACTGAACTATAAGTCGTTTGTAACTTATTAATTGTAATCAAATGTCTTTCATGCATTCCTTTAAAAAGCATTTTCACGTGTAATTTATGGATTATTTTAAATCCAGTTGTTAAAACTATTTCATGCAATCTTTACCCTGTTTTATGTTGCTGTATGATCTCTTCACATTTTCCACTGAGGCAGCGCTGTGTATGAAATGCGCTACATAAATAAAGTTGAGTTGAGGAGCTCCAGTGATCAGACCCCCACCTGCTCCTTGATCTCCTGCAGCTTGTTGCTCTGCTCCCGGATGTCGTGAAGGAGCTGCAGGGCCTTGTCGTCCTCCTGGGACACCTCCATGCGCGCCTGCTCCAGACTGCGCTTCAGACTCTGTAGAGCACAGCCCATGCAGCACACACACGCACACACACACTTCAACCACGGGATTTGAAGTCTGAACCTTGTAACTTTAGATCTCACAATTGAAACCCTCATCTACACTGTGTGTATGTGTGTGTGTGTTTATGTGTGTGTGTGTGTGTGTGTGTGTGTGTGTGTGTGTGTGTGTGTGTGTGTGTGTGTGTGTGTGTGTGTGTGTGTGTGTGTGTGTGTGTGTGTGTGTGTGTGTGTGTGTGTGTGTGTGTGGGGGGGTGTGTGTGTGTGTGTGTGTGTGTGTGTGTGTGTGTGTGTGTGTGTGTGTGTGTGTGTGTGTGTGTGTGTATGCGTGCTCGTGTGCGCTCCTTACACTGCACTCTGTGATGTAGGTGTGTGTGTGTTTGTGTGTGTGTGTGCGTCTAAATGTGTGCGCCTCACACTGCACTCTGTGATGTAAGTGTGTGTGTGTATATGTGTGTGTGTGTGCGCTCCTCACACTGCACTCTGTGATGTAGGTGTGTGTGTGTGCGTACGTGCATGTATGTGTGTGTACTGCTCACACTGCATTCTGTGATGTAGGTGTGTGTGTGCGTGCGTGCGTGTATGTGTGTGTGTGTGTGTGCTGCTCACACTGCACTCGGTGATGTAGGTGGCCAGGTCCTGCTCCAGGATGCTCCTCTGGGTCTCCGAGGCCTTCAGCTCAACGTCCTTCTGCTGCAGCACTGACTCCAGGTCAGACATCTTCCTCTGCACCAGCGGGATCTCCTGGTCCATCTGGAACCACCCCGCACAGCAGACCCCAAGTACCAACCCTCGCCCGTCAGCGGACACATCAAGACTGGATGAACAAACTCATTATTGTTGAATCCGTGATTTCCACTAGGCATTTTGAAAACAGTTAAAGGTGACATATTATACAACCAGGTGTGAGTGTTATTAGCCATTACAAGCCGTTTGGACAAACTGCCTCTTCTGGCAACACAAGTGGGCGTGCCCACCATGTGTGCTGGGTAGATGAGCAATATTTGCTACAGTCCACTGGTTAGGCTGCTAGACTTATCTATCCACACTCACACCTGTTGGTATAATATGCAAACTATAAAGTTCACTCGTGGAACTTAGGGATGGAGCCTTTTTGTTTTGGTTCCGTCCGAGCCTGTAAACTCTCATGCTGAGATCGACATACTGTATGCGTCGGTATGTAGGTGTCGCTGTGAAACACAGACAACACATTACAGTACATCAATATATGCTGATGTCTGCCTTCGGACCCATGGAAGAGTGCCTACGTGTTTTGCTTTTTAATGAAGGTGGCTGCCTCTGCATTGAAAGCACTCATAAAGTGATGTATTGTTGCTATTAGCTACGCTAAGATCAGTGTCAGACAGGGCGAGGAGCCAGGGAACAAGGCAGAGGCAACGGGATCCCAAAATGACGCTAACACGATCAGACCACACCATCCATGGAGACAACTATTTTTAACAGACTATGTGGCATACTGGATAGATATAGCATATACTTTAGTTGAGAGAAATCCGTGTTTGATTCCAGTCTTTTCCCCATTACATCCTATGTTCAAATATGGTTAAATAAGGCATTGTTTAGAGATTGGTCAAGTTTAGGTATTAGATATAGCTAAGTTTAGGCATTAGGTTTGATAAAATAAAGTGTAGGCATTAGGTTATATATATATATACATGATGTAGGCATTAGGTTGGAGATGGTTAAGTTTAGGGTTTGGTTTAAGGTTAGATTAGGCATTAGGTAAGACATGGTTAAGTTTAGGGTTTGGTTTATGGCTAGATTAGGTATAAGGTAAGAGAGGGATAAGTTTAGGTATACGGTTAGAGAGGGTTATGTTTAGGTATTTGGTTAGGGTAGGTTAAGTTAAGGTATAATGGGTAGAGATGGTTAAGTTGAGGTATTATGTTAGATAAAATTAAGTTGAGGTATTATGTTAGATAAAATTAAGTTTATGTATTAGATTTGATTAAGTGAAGTGTAACTATAAGGTTAGATAGTTACAGTTATGTATAAGGTTAGATATAGTTTACATTAAGGTATTAGTTTAAAGATATAGTTAATGTACTTATTAGGTTAGATATAGTTACATTTAGGTATTATGTAAGATATAGTGAATACAGTCAACACAGCCATTGTGAATGCCCCTAATGTATTCCCCTATGAGAACCATATGACCGTCCTGATAATTTCCTTGGAGACTGGTGGAGGATTGATGATGACAAAAAAAATACATTATGAACGTACAGTTGGCCTACTGCACATGCATAATGCACAGTACATTGCTGGGACCAGGGCCGACAGTATCTGTGTGATAAACCGACAGTTGTTCCTTTACAGTAGGCCTAGTACACGATAAACACACGAGGCGCAGCAGGTGATACCTGGGACACGTGCGGCGGCGCACGGCTGTCGGTTTCACGCTGTGAGTCTCTCGGCTGTGAGCGATTACAGTCCTTTTATTATTTGTCTTGATGGAGACGAGGAACGCGTGGGGGGATGTAGTCGGTAATCTGTAGGAGAAAAAGAGCGTGGGAGAGGGAGATACAAAGCGAGAGAGAGTAAGAGATAAACCACGGAGAGCGCTCTGTAGGCCTACAGACAGCCTCTCCTGCGATCTGAAGTGCTGAAGCGCCGCATTTATTCAACGCACTTCACCGTTTACAAACACAATATGGTAACTTGACATTTCAGGCCTGTCGAGTGGGACGGGCAAGCTCATAAATGTTACAGGGAATATGTGCAGGCGTATGATAGCAGATTATGTTATGTTATTACAAACTTTCGATTTCAATCCAAAGAAAACAATGGACTGAACTGTTGTGAGAGGAGTGGATTCATTGCCGTTATAATGAGATGATCCCTCTGTTGCAAAACAGCCAATCAAATAAACGAGATGCGGTTAACCACAATTCAAATGGAAAAGATGACACTATACTATTCAATGCCACGGACCCTAAACGTGTGCTAACATGTGATTAGTGTGATCGAGACATGAACACACATTTTCTTGCCCATCATGTTATTGTATCATCACACAGACAATTAGCAAACCAGCAATATGCTGGTAAAGTTTCGATCAGAGGAGTGGGAGTCCCCTTGAGCAATAATGTGCAAATGAGCCGGGGTTGTTGTGGTGAGGAGGCTAAAAATAGCAGGCCGTTCGCGTGTACACAACCGTGTCTTCAGCCAGAATTGGATACATTTGGCAGCCTTTGTGATCCAGAGGCAGGAGGTAGAATGAGCGACAGAGGCAGCAGTGAGAAAGAAAGAGAAACAGAGAGAGAGTCTATTTAAAGCACAAGGCTCAAGAACTCCCACTCCTCCACACTGGCGCACCAAACCCTCGCCTACGCAAGCTCCAGGGAGAGTTTTTTTTAAACACCACCCGTGTTCCAACTCCCCACAGACCAACCCCCGGTAGGAATGTGATATTTAGAGGCAGTGGGGGGTGGCCTCATGCAATAGCATGGACACCATGGTGCAGTGCCACTACCTGATCCACATCTTGTAAACACCGGACGTTAGCAGTCCGGCGCACTGCCCCGGGCAGTGCTAACATAATTACATTTGATTGCATAAAACATGGCTCTGCCCAGTAATGTGATTGATCTAATATTTAACTTTTTAGGTTCATTCTGGAGACTAGGGGACTAAACAGCAGCATGACGTGCCAAGAATCCCAAGCCGTTAGGCTCTTTAGCTAATCTGTTTCAACAATGTGACAGAACCAAAAGGAACAGGTGGCAACAATGATTTCCGGCATATGTCACCGTAATAGCCCGCACACACCCACAAGGATCTGCAGCGAGTTGAGATGTTGGGAACATAAGCTGACATCACATCGAGAGTATGACTGATGCCTGTTCAGTGGGGCTGTCCCCTAATGCGAATCTCAGTGGCTAACTAATAGGCCAGGATTCTACTCTGGGAAGATTATACCACCTCACCCCTCCGATGAAAGCCAGTGAGCTGTTATTGTGCACGTTGGTGGGAGTAGGCCGTTCAAATAAACTATCAGAGGAAGTACATAGCTTGCTCAGTAACACGGTTCCGTAGGAACTAGTCAGTCCTGACAAGAAGCACCAGACGAGTATGGATTCGCTTGTCTTCCCCCTCTCCACCGCTTCTCTCTAAGAGGGGAGCAACCTGCCCATGCAGCTGGACTCCACCACTGTAATAATAAACATCCACAGCAATTGTCACTACTTCGGCCAAAACAAAATCATGGCCAAAGTGGATAGCCTTGTGAGAGCTGTGTACTGATCTTGCGAGGTCACATCCGATTTCTCTTTGCATATCAGTATGAACTCCAGCCTGTTGAATCGTTCTGAAAATGATAGGATGGTTCAGCTCATGATGAAGCAAGGAGAACTTTAGCTTGCAGAATTTCAAAATCGACGGTGACCCCTGAAGAAAGAGTAGCAATCAAAGTTGCAATCAAAATGGTATGAATCTGATACGGACCGAATAAATACAGAATAAAGAAATGTGCACGGGAGGCGTTGGTGTTGTTTCACACACTGTCCCAGTTTCCCAGCCAGTTTTCCTCAGTTAGCCCTGCCCCGACAAGTCTCATTACGCGTTCTCTGAAACCACAAGTAACAAGGGAAATAAAGCACACGCAAACAAAGCCATGACAGAGTCCTGACGGCGCTCTGCTTCTGTGGGCTGATTAATGCAGCCCGGGCTGTGAGTCAGAGGCGTTGAGGAGGCGTAGAGTGGGGAGAGGTTGAACCCGGTCCTGGTGTGGCTCTTTATACAGACCGGGGGGGCAGGAGACTCTGCTGCTATGGGGGGGCTGTGGGCGGCGGAGAATCACGAAGCAGTTAAAACAATGGAGTGGTAGCACAGACTATCTGACAAAGCCGAGGTCACCAAACCCCCATCGCACTCGTCTCGTCCCGTCCGTCAGGGCAACCTCTCCCGGAGTAATGAGAGATATTTTGAATACCCGTTGTCATGACAATGGCAAATTAGTGATAGCGCGTACATGCAAGGGAAACTGAGTGCTCCAGGCCGGTTGCCACGGCAGTGTTTTTTGTTTCCAGAATTGTGTTCACGTAGTTTACTGGTTGAGCTGAAACTGAACCTAGTCATGTGACCTCAGGAAGATGGATCCAGAACTCCTACCCTAGTCATGTGACCTCCTACAGAGGATGGACTCAGGACTCCTACCCTAGTCATGTGACCTCCTACAGAGGATGGACTCAGGACTCCTACCCTAGTCATGTGACCTCCTACAGAGGATGGACTCAGGACTCCTACCCTAGTCATGTGTCCTCCTACAGAGGATGGACTCAGGACTCCTACCCTAGTCATGTGACCTCCTACAGAGGATGGAATCAGAACTCCTAGCCTAGTCATGTGACCTCTTATCCTTGTCATACCTTAATAGCCTCTTACAGGAGGAACTGGGTGAGTCAAATAGCAATCATTGGAAGACACCTGCAGAAATTACATGAATTTCGTCTGTGTACACTGGACAAAACACACACCGGTACTGCATGGTGTGTATGTTCCAGCCCCAAGTGTAATGCCTTCCACAGCAGCTGTCTCACCCATCCCATCAGCTCCGTCTCACCCCACCAAGCATCTCCTATTGTTTTTCAATAGTAATTCAAATAGTATGCAGACAACTACCTTATGTGAACTAAGCTGCATGAACTGTTGTACGTACAGGGGTTGACTTCAGGATTGAGGCTGTTCTGAAGTATGATCAGATGTTTAATCTGATCATATCTAACCCTTTTAATGGGGAATAATTTAAATGGGTTCCCCTTTGTTGATAAACAAGGGAACTTTTTGTAGATAAAATAAGAATTATGTTAAGGTATACTACTCATTCAAAAATATGACTAATAATGAATAATGCTTGTTGTTTTTGGTCAACGCTTCACTATATATTCATCTGTGATATCTGTGTTGAGTGACAAACTTGGGCACACAGCTCTCTCCCTTCCAGAAGTAAGCAAAACCCAGGTCAGATATATTTGAGGAAAACCTGACGCGTAGGAATTGACTGCTGCCATCACTGAAGGGAAGTGTATCTCAAACAGCTTTGTGCCTCAAATGGGGGTGCTAGTACCGCTATTGGGACCTCAGGCTACTGCTGGCCTCACTCAGAGTCATGATAGCATTGTTTTATTGAGATGATCTTATTCAGTTATTGCAATTACATGCTATCAAATGTCATCGATTATTTGTTGCAAAAGTATGTTAAATTGTTGGTTATTTTCTGGTTAGTACTGTTTATTAACAGCAAGGAAGTCCAGCATTCTAACCCAACTTATGTCCTTATTATTGAGAAGGCGTCCATGCTCTGCCTGTGTTCATGTGGGCTTCCTTGGGTTTCCTCTTCCTCCTCAACGTGTTATAAGGAACTGGTTTCATCTATATTTAAAGAGACCATTTCCCAAAATAAACCTCCCCACATTCAAACTATGTCCAAACGACTATCCGACGAATCCACCAAGCAATCACAACTTGATTACCAGTGGATGTACACGAGTCGCACAGTTCCCTGGCTCCAGCTCTATCAGAGAGCTCTATCAGAGTCAGCCTCAGCTGGGTACCTCCAAAGTGGGCCCTGTGCGTGGGTGCCATCGGTCAGGATGAACGACACTTCAACTGCATTCATCTGTAAATCCATTTAGAGTTAGGGGGAGAACGCATGCGACGCCCAGGCCCCGGATTACTGGGAATCCAGTAGAGGAGAATCCATGAAGTCTTCTGCTGGGGCTTTTGGGGACAGGAAGATGAACAGGAGAGCCAGAGAGCTGCAGCAGCCTGATTCCAATTATCATGCATCGAAGTGTGCCGGGGAACGCTCTGTCACTCCGCTGGCTGTCCCTGCTTCTCCCTTCCGTTTCTCGTCAAGGTAATGACTAAATAACTGGAATATAATCAATCCACATCCAACCAAGTGTATTGTTTTCCTCCAAGATTAGGAGGTAAGAGCATCATGTGGCTAGCAATGTGCAGGTTCTTTTGTATTGCTTGTACTGTTGATTGGTAGCATGAAACCAAATACAGTGGTTAAAAAGCAAAGATTGCACAGAGAGAGAGAGCTGTTCCATTTTGTAGAATCAGAGAGATATGCCATTTAACTATCGTATCAATCAGTAACTCCTCAATTAAAATGTTGTGATGTCAATGGATCAGCAAATCTATGTGTCATCAATTAATCCATCAGTGTTTCTATCCATCCATCCTGATTGAAGAGTCATGCAATGTATCCATTATTCCTGATCTTTTATTCAGACATGTCATGTTGTTGGTAATCCTGTTGAACAGGATTCAGACTAGTGATAACGAATCCTCCACCTTCCTTCCACTAGCCTTGTTTCCATAGTGATGCTCTCTCCTCCAACCACATCTTTCATCATTTCAGAAAATGCATCAAGCAGGAAAAAAAAGACTTAATTTCAGCAATGCCGCGTTTATGGGTTTCCTACATGATAATATCAAGGTTATACATTATACCACTCAGGGGGCTGTTGTAGATTAAGTGGAGTGTGGTGTTGGAATCTAGACAGACTATTCTAGGATTACTCAACATCTTCAACATTGGAACAACTTTTTGGCTGGAGAAGAAATCCAAAGGGGCCGTACACAGACAGCTCGCACATGACAACGGGGAAGCCCGAAGCCCCACTTAGGGCGTTATGTACCCTGTAAAAGAGGAGTCGCTGCTCCTGTAAGCAACCTGGAGGTACAGGTAAACAAAGACACAGCAGCCTCACGTCGTGACCAGCACTCCTCGTGGATTTACACTAGCTCGTCAAACCTCGGTTTCTTTTGCTTTCGGATCTATCAACGGATGGGTTGAGGAATCAATCAATCATTCAAAACACCACTAAAACCAAGAGTCAGCAGATCAATCATGGTGCTTAGATCAGGCACGTAAAAAAATCGAAATATTAAAAATAAATAACGCTACATATTAACATCCAGGTGTAAAACACACCACAGCTGTCAAAGCAAACATCCCTTTCCCTTATGTGTCGGTCAATCACACCCTCTTAAAAATTAACAAAATAAATAGATTTCTCCTCTTATCATTTACATATGCATGTCAGCAGAAGAGCATGGTACTCACTCAGAGCCGACCAGTGCCTCCACCAAGCTCATTAGAATGGGCACCTCCTTGTCCTGTGAGCCCGATCATGTGGGGTCTCCTTCGGAAGCCACCAGCCAGGACGAGAGCTTTGCTGGTTCATCAAATTTGTGGATGGCATCCTAACTGAGTGCGGGGTGGGAGGAGTGAGAGAGTGGAGAGAGAACGGCAGAGAACGAGAGAGAGAGAGAGAGAGAGAGAGAGAGAGAGAGAGAGAGAGAGAGAGAGAGAGAGAGAGAGAGAGAGAGAGAGAGAGAGAGAGAGAGAGAGAGAGAGAGAAAGAGAGAGAGGGAGAGACGAAGAAACACAATGAGAGAAGAGAGAAATATACACTATGGCAGGGGCGAGAGCTGCGAGCAGTGTGTGTGAACGGAGATATGGAGAGATGGAGAGAGAGAGAGAGAGAGAGAGAGAGAGAGAGAGGGAGAGCGGAAGAGAGAGGGAGAGGAGGGAGAGAGAGGGAAAGGAGGGAGAGAGATGGAGAGGAGGGTGAGCAGAGAAACTGCGTCGTAGAGTAATGCAGCAGTCCACTGAAAGCACGACCCCATCGACAGGCAAGCAACGTCTCCCTCTCTCTCTGACATACAAACACACACACGCACACATGCACCCGCACACACACACTCCTCTCCTACCCACACAACTCTTTTCTCCCTCTCTCCGTTCTGCAGCAGATCTGATCATATCAGAAACACATCTCAACTCACCGTCCAACAAGTCAACTCTCAAAAACAAAACCCTGCTTCTGTGTTTTCCATGTTGATATGTTGTCTATAACCAGTGAGCCTTAACAGTCTTAACAGTGCATAAGTGCCACTGTAATGTAGTTATTAGCAGGACTAGGATGTTGACGTCATCGTTTTATGTGCAAAGAAATTTCTGAAGATTGCAGTTGTCATGAGCTAACCTGACTGCAAATGACAATATAATGACACATTAGCGTCAGTGTAAGGAAGGCAACCGAAGTGCCTTTAACTTTTTATAGCTAAATCTACCACTGGCCCCCACTGCCTTTCACTGCCAATCCATTTCAACAGCTGGAAATGTAAGATTCCAACCTGTGGATGATTTATTAACGAACCACAGGTGGCCAAACACAGAGGAGGACACCAATTCATTTGTAGGTTCCAAACAGATCAATCAGTGATTCTAGTCTGAAATGCAATTTGATTAACTTAAATCCAGCTGACCATGTGTGGGTCCCTCTAAACTACAGACCACCAAGTGTTAGTCTCCTCAAACTACAGACCATCAAGTGTTAGTCTCCTTAAACTGCAGACCATCAAGTTAAGTCCCTCTATACTAGATAGATCTAGACTCTATAGATCCTCAAATGTGTGTCCCTCTAAACTACAGTTCATGAAGTCTGAGTCCATTTAAAGTACAGATCAACAAGTAAAGGTCCATATAAGCTAAAGATTATCAACTGTGCGTACATTTAAACTACAGATCACCAGAAGTGTGGGTCTCTCTAACCTAGAGACCACCATTTATATAATAGCAGGACCAGACAGAGTTTATAACACACAGTCTGGGCTGGATTCGGCCTTGTACAGGGGTCATTGTAAGGAGAGCAGACGTCACATGTTCTAGGTTGGCCTGTGGTGCCTCAATATCAGCAAAAGCTAATTATTTGGCGCCTTATTTGACCAGATTCCCACATCACACATACACACAAATACACACACTCATGCCCACACCAAGAAATGCACATGCATGCACGCACACACAGACACAGACACAGAAGCACACACACACACACACACACACACACACACACACACACACACACACACACACACACACACACACACACACACACACACACACACACACACAAATAAATATATCACACTGGCACAGAGAGAAGCACTGACAGGAGCAGATGGCAAAACATATTCTGGCAAGGCAGCACTCACACATAAGGTGCAGGTGCAATACCGTACAGTGAATGACCGGGACAGCAGCCCACAGCAAAGGGTCCAAACTTCCATAATGTATAATGCTCAGTGTGGTGAAGAATTCTAATGGCACGCCTTGGAATTCGAACAGGGCACCAAATCACTGCTGCTAAAACTGTCACCCTGCATTGATTAATAAATTAAGCTTGGTATTTTGGAACTTATATTATCCATTTGGTCAGCGTTGCCAGAAACCTTTAAAAATCATCACAATGCAGACAGACAAGAAAAGGTCAGGACAATCTGCACTATTAAAATGCTGCATATATATCTCCCAGGGAATTCTCTGAAACTTCCACTTCTGAATCTGCAGTCCTGCAAATTCTTCTTATATAACTTCAGAACTCAATGTCGAGGATTACCAATAAAGGTTTTTGGGTGAAGAAACTTGTGAAGGATTATAAATAGAGCTCACTCCTCGCTAGTGGAATTACATAATGCAGCGCGTTGCCAGGGGGATGTGATCGATAGAAACACAGCTGTAGCTTTAGCTGTGTCAAAGCAAGCCGCTTTAGCTGTGTCAAAGCAAACCTCTGGATCCGCAAACAATATGATGTCTGATTGTGAGGTGTTTCACCTGGGTGAAAAGTGGCCTTCTGTTATTGTGGGCAATTTCCCTATTGTGTAGATAACACAGCATAATATAATGCAGCTCTAAGAAACAAGTTCTTAAACTCTCAGGTGTCGGTACAGGGGTTCACAAAACAAACGGACATATTTAACATGTTCACTGAGTGGTAAAAGAGGGGTTTTAGTTGCTTTTTTATTCAAGACTATTAATACAGAACTGGTCGAATGTTTTGCTGTGTGAGGAATGGTGGGAGAGAGTCGCAGGGGCATTCTGCTGATGTATCCTAGCAACAAGGTATTGTAATGTAAGGCCCATCGTCGCTTGAAATCGCAGGAAAGGAAGGAATCCACAATGAATTATGAAATTATAGATTAAAAAAATGGGTTAGTGTTTTCAATTAAAAATGTGTCTTGCTATTCGTTAGCAGTGAGTCTGACAAGACACTAACTCAGTGGAAGACAGAGACTGGTCTCCTTAATCTGGTGCCCTGTAGTCCAGTCCATCAGTGGTCTGACCCAGGTACAAAGTAGTACAAAGTGAGGTTGAAAATATTTTTTAATAAAGCCACATAGATTAAGGCATAAAGAACATCAAATGGCTTAAATCAAGTGAAGGGATTTGAACGGAGTTCAGAAGTCTAAATGGAGTAAACAAATGTAAAAGGAATTGATCTGAAGAATCTGAAATAGCCGAAATTGTATCTACTCACCTTATGCACATTTTTCCAGCCTAACGTTATTAACAATTGCAGACTAGCGGTTCGGTTGCATAGCAGTGAGTCAACCCTCGTCTAGCTGAGAGGGAAGGCAGTATGAGGATGATACACTGTTTAAATTAGATGTTATGCAACAGTGATTATCAATAGAAAATTGCCCAATCTGGCAACGCTGCCTGAACGTCGTAAAAAGTACTCCAATTGAGCGAGTTCAATTGGAGCGAGATTGACCAAGTTACAAAGTCTGAAGTAGTAAGTGTCAGAAAATTGACTTCCACTGTAAAAAAATTTATTCTAAAGTAGAATATCTTAAAAAGTATTAAATATTAAAAGATCTGAAAAGAAGCGCACGATTCCAAGCTAATATGAACATTTAAAAATTGGAATGGATTTTCTAGGGGAAAAATTGAGGAAGGAAATATGTCCCAACGTTTGTAGAGAATAATAAAGAAAGAAAGAAAGAAAGAAAGAAAGAAAGAAAGAAAGAAAGAAAGAAAGAAAGAAAGAAAGAAAGAAAGAAAGAAAGAAAGAAAGAAAGAAAGAAAGAAAGAAAGAAAGAAAGAAAGAAAGAAAAGAAAGAAAGAAAGAAAGAACGAACGAACGAACGAACGAACGAACGAACGAACGAACGAACGAACGAACGAACGAACGAACGAACGAACGAACGAACGAACGAACGAACGAACGAACGAACGAACGAACGAACGAACGAACGAACGAACGAACGAACGAACGAACGAAAGACAGAAAGAAAGAAGGAAAGAATAAAACAATAGTTGAACGCTGCATGCACTACTCACCCAACCATAGTTGAGTGCTGCATGCAGCGATCACCTCATTATTCATGGTATTATATGATCACTTAGGTCCTCCAAATAACATATACCATTATATACTTATGGTGTGTTCCAAAATACTCGAACGCCAGACTTCCGAGTCGAAAGCAAGAACATGCAATGCATAAATTGGTGACCGGAATAAAGTAGCAATATAATCAAGTGTGTAAGAGCATTTAAAATCGACATTAAAATGACCTACGTGGTACAAATACTAAAAAATAAATCTCTTCACGGGCGCAGCCATTTGATTACGTCATCACTGCTCTCGGCCTACTCTCAGATTTTCGAAAGATGAAAACAAAAAGGGGGCGTGCCTTCGAGAAATGCCGCAAGAAAGCTGGGAGATCTTCGACTTTCGACTCGGAAGTCTGGCGTTCGAGGATTCAGGAACACACCATTAGCGGCAGTGGCGGTGGTGTCAATAGAGGGCGCTAGGACGACGCCCCTCCGGGAAATATTCACTCGAATATATCTGCCAACTATGAATCAAATATTATCAACACGAAATAAATCGATAAAACTACATTGCGTTTATCCTCGTTTAATTGTGTGATAGGCCGTACTTGCCACTGGCAGCAACAATCAAATGCGTGAATGTCAATGATTTCGGCTAGGCTAGTTATTGGCCATTCGTAATTTATAGCCCTCCTCCAAGTCTGGGGCGCCGGTTACGTTGAAGTCAATATAAGCTTTCAAACTTTTTGCTGTCTATCAAGCAGAGACAGCTTTTCATTGGCGCAAGAAAATTCATCCTCGGGTCACACCAGTGTGCGCCCCAGGCCAATGTTATCAATTTTCTTTTTGTTATCACCACATGATTGGACAATTCAGCGAATCAATCAACCCCCGCCTATTGCTGCGCCCCACCAACATTTTTGACCATCAGCCGCCACTGCTTAGTGGATCGCTGTAAATTCTGTAGGCTATTTTATTGAAGGGGCCCTGCCCTATCATGGCCTCTTTTACTGTTTATTGTTTAATTAGTTTGATCTCATATAATTGATATACAACAATAAAGGGTTGTCGAGCACATTCTTTTTTCTCCTACTTTTATTACAACCCCTATGTGAAACACTCAGTTGCTGAGAATTTTGAGGCAGTTATATGGCTATGTGAAGGCTCTGCCTTTGGCGAAGCATACAATGGAGATATCCCTTCACTACGAAGAAAACATCTTCTAACTTTGATAATTTGTTAGCAAATTAGTTTTTTCTCAAATTCTGTAAAAGTCAAACTGTGGCCTATACCGTAAGTCGAAAACTCTTGAAATTTTCAGGTATGTTACCAATAAACCCCACTACCCATAAACCCAAATGTGTGGTACAGCACCCAAAGGTGGCGATATTGTAAAATAAATCATGAATTAGGCTTATTTCTCCTCACCAGATGATCTGGACTCAAAATTCTTTCAGTATATTAAACTCTAGAATTTATAAATACCTGGTCTTCTGCTCTAAAAATGTTTACTTTTCCCACAATTTCATAGAAAAGCCAAACGTCCACAGTCTCAACCCATTTTGCCTATATGACCATTTTGTTATTGTATAACTATCATATGGCTATCATTAGTTGGATACCATTAACAGTGCAAATTTTCAGATCTGTACTCTTTTAAGAAAGCCCTTAATTCTCTTGTGAAATGTGTGCTTGGAGTTTTCTTGATGTTGTGTGGTTATCAATCGACATTTTCACCATGTAGTTCAGGATTGTCACTGGCTCAATGGGATAATGCCGTGTACTGTGATCCTTAGGTTGAGAATTTCGAATCCTGAACATGACAATCTGTCATTGCCACTCATTTAATAAACAACATTGAACAGCACCTGAAATTTACCAGGCAATCAACATCCGGCTCATTGGTTTCCAAGAATCTGTCTGCCAAGACATAGTTTGGTATTAAGGGAAACTTCTTCGTTAACCGTTTTTCCTTCATAATTAACATATTTATATTGCTTCCGTTAGTGTTCTTGACTACAAATGTTTAATTTCCCCAGAATTTCAAAGATCTATCAGGTATATGCTTTGAAGAAAGCCCTTGATTCACTTGAGAAATGTGTGCTTGGAGTTTTCTTGATGTTGTGTGCTTATCAATAGACATTTTGACCACGTGAATTAGGCTGCAGTTCAGGTACTTGTCTCTCCTTAAATATTACAATTATGTTATATATCTTCCATTAGTGTGTTCTTGACTTTTAATTTTGCTCGGACCCCGTTAATCACCGCTTGCGGTTATATTTATTATTATTATTGTTATTATTATAATTATTAGGGTGTGCTTTCACATAAAACCATCATATATGACTTGTTATGAATGCACCTTAGGTATCATCTAGCCCCAAAACTACATTTTTCTTTATCAAAGTCAATCATTGAATCTTCAGCACATACAAATAATTTGTCTTCATAGTGTTTTCCATGGAAACCAGGATGCATATCAGCACACACATTGACGCCTTAAAAGTGCAGTATGTAAAAGAAGGGGCATCCCGCCAATGGATCTGTTATAATAATTGTAAGATAATTTAGAGAGGTTGATTGTATAATATCGTTGAATCATAATCACTATCTTGCTTATAAAATAGACATAGTTTAAAGACTTAATAACTAAATACAATTCATAAATCAACCAAGGAACTTCCTCAGTTGACCCTCCGGCAGATATTTCCTATGTTACATATATGACAAATGTCTTTAAAGAATCAGTTATACCCTGTTTAGATGTAGATATTCTCGAGCAGTGTAGCACATACTCTAAGTGGAAAATTGGGCAAATAAATGGTATGTTGTGGTATCAATACCACAAATACAGGCATAACATATCCTCATAAAGAACAAAGATTGGGGTAAAGATAACCCAAAAGTCCATAGGCCGTCCCATACTAACACCATTTTACCCAGACCGTGTCACTTAAATACACAGAAGCTTTGAGCTTCAAGAATGTATCATCGACAAAATCCACGAAGATATAACTTTAGGACATGAGGCAGGAGGGTATTAGTTATAAAGAACTTGTTTGGGATTAGATTGACTGGTTCGATTCAATACATTACTGAAGAGGTACCACTGCCCTCTCCTGGCCTAAACACAGAAGTAAGTTGAATGTTGTAGGCCTATTAGCTAAAGATCATAATTTTATCAATGGGCCTACAAACAATTAGATTACAATAAATGTAATTCATTTGGGATTATGTCAAATGTAGTCCCACAGAACATATTTTCGATTATTATCTTAAATCCGATGGCAGACGGGCTCACATCTGGGTGAAGGGGAGTTTCTCCTTATAATAAATTCCGACCAATCATGTGGCTTGAGGGGGGATGTGTGAGTGTGAAGTAATTGGATAACACAAGCGTGGCCTGCAGTAGTAAAATATAAAAAAAATAAAGTTTCAAAGTTTCAAATCCACACCATGTTGACTGACTACTGTAGAAATATTCTTATAAAATCCCCTTCAGTTATCCTCGTTATCTACGAGATCTCAGGTGTTATAAGGAGCTGTATAACAGGAGTTATTGTATGTCCACCCGCACACATGCAGCAACTGACCCGGATCCTAAAGTCACAATGTGTAGGACTTCTCGAACACACCAGTAGGCCTAGCCCTTCCAGTTATTAGGCAGAAGAATTTAAAGTTCAGTGTAAAATAACATCAATCATACTGTTCTCTAAGAAGTGTTGCCAGAATCATGGCAACCCTGGCTGCAGCCGCGAGCCACGGCTGGGTGGGTGGGCCGTGGGGGGACTGATTTGGGGATGGTTGATGGTAAGATACCAGTATGGTAGTGGTAAAGGGAGGTTTTTTTTGGTTGTGTAGGTTCAACATTTTGCTCTTATCTGCTCTCTCGTTAAAACTCTTGATTCTTACAGAAGCATTTACTTCGATAGCAGAATATTTCAGTTGACTTTGCTTCAGGATATATAGGATTAGCCCACGAATCTATATTTATCTGAACTATTCCCTTGTTAGAATTTGAACAGTTGTGGTATTAGACTATTAAATGATGATGGTGTCTATCGCGATCTGCTTAATCCGTTATTTTCGCTGGTTTGTCAAAATAGGTATTTGAAAGGCTGTAATGCAATCACCCATTAGCGTCTGAGCGGCCCTATAGCCTTTGGGTATCAAAGCGCAGGGGGGAGGGCTGTGACCCATTTCTTTTGTGTCCATAGCCCATTTCATAAACTCGAGAGCCTCTGTTGACAATCGCTCATCATTACCCTCCCCCAATTTAAATCCCACGGTGGGAATGGAACCGCCAACCAGAGACGCGCATCACAGCACCTGCACTGACGGTGCAGCCCAATAGGCCACGCAGCCTATAGAATAGGCCCATATGTTTTTATTAGGATTCAAACTCAAATTATATAAAATATACATATATTTTTCAAATGATTCATTTTATATCATTCATATATAGACCTATATCTTTAGGACTGATATGACGTCACGACATCTGTTACATCGACCAAAAGTTTTTTTTATATATATGTTTATGACTACAGCAAGCACATTTCAATCGATATTGGAATTTTAAAGGTCAACTCAAATTGTATGTGATTAATAAGGATGTTCAACGGTCAGAAATGATTATATCAGATATATGAAATCTCCTACACCCCCTGCTTTCCGAAATGGCTCACAGAAATGATCCTATAGTCATACAGACACTCCTATCTAAATCGCACAACAGATGTTGGAACACATGGGGCCCATTCGTTGACCATCTCAAAAATAAAAAGACATTATAGACATATTTTGTAGTGATGCAACCCGGTACTATTCCCCCTTTACCTGTATTCTTGTGGCACCTGATCGTTTATCTCACTCTTACTAATAGTTTGCCAAACAAACAGCTCTTCTTCTTCTTCCTATTTCTGTGTCTTTTTTTTGGTCGTTTTGTTTCCAAGTATCTTTGATTTAAAGCGGAAAAACTGAAAATAAAATATATTTATGATGATGTCAAAAATGATAATGTCTCCCTTAAATTCGATGGAGATTCCTCCTGGTTTCACTCCAGCTGACAATAGGGCCCCAAGTCACACTTCATCATCATTAACCCGAGGCGCGAGCTATAGCTTGGCTTAGAGCCGGCCTACTCTCTACAACAATAACAAACACATGTGTTATGATATACAATATAATACACTACACTCTGACATCAGCGCTACCGCACTGGATGATGCGCAGCCTCTGGAACGACGGGCCAATCAAGTCTCATCATATCTCATCGCGTGCCATTCGTCTGGTGGTTAAGCACCAAAATATGGCGCTATCCTCCTCAGCCAATGGGAGGACGTGTGTAACCGATAGCGCGTGACGTAGCAGCGCGTTCGAACGCGCGTTTTGCAGCTAGCGGGCTCGCGCTCCGCTGAGTAGTCGACCCTCTGGATGGCTCGCGCCGCCAGTGTACCAGGCCAGTCATTATGGGGGACTGGGACCCTGCCACGGGCTGGACTCCGACCGACCGGCCGTCACTGAGAGCTCGTCAAGGAGGTTGATGCGCTAATAAGAGAGTTAGCATCGCCGCTAATTACCCCGCGTCGTCAATAAGCTGCTAAAGAGGAGGGTTTTTTTCAGCTATCACAACCGGGTCCGGCGGCTTCACCAGAGAGAGGAGAAGCGCGAGGACGTCGGGGGAAGGGGGGACGGGGACGTGAACGACAGGTGTGATCAGGCAGTCTTTCAAAGACAGGTGTGATCAGTCTTTTAAAGCGCATCCGATTTGGAGAAGCGGCTTGGCCGCATTCATGGACGACCCGACGATCGATATGACTGAGCTTCCCGGAAAAACAACACTCAAGTGGGATCAGCCGAAATAAATCAGCCCGGCTCATCCGTCTGCTCTTTTCTCCGCCGGGCGGCGATGTCAGCTGCCCGTAAGAACCTGCACGCGACAGGCGGGGGTTCAGCACTGGTGGAGCTGGACAGCGACTGCATGGAGCAGCCGGCGGTTGATCAGGCAAACACGACCGCACAGGGAACCGTAGGATTTCAGGGTCACTCGCTGCTACAGAACCGCTCTGGAGGCCTCGGAATGGCGTTGGAGGAGGAACTAGCCATGCTCACCGGGGAGCGGGACGACGAGGAGGAGTTACCTGACCCAGGAGCGCCCACGGTGGGCCACGATACGGACTTGTTGTCGCTCCTCCGGCAAAAGGAGAAAGACTTGGTTTTAGCTGCAAAACTCGGCAAAGCACTGTTGGAGAGGAACCAAGACCTAACGAAGCAATATGAGAAGATGAACAAAGATCTTAACGAAAAACTAGAGGTAAATAAAATCCTAAAGCGATGTTAATAGCGAAGCGTAGTTCTGTCCTAGGTCTATTATTCATAATTAGCTGGCCTGTGTGGGCCTTGAGTTAAAAATACAGATCATCAGAATCCCCCGAGTGGCAACATATTAGCCCTGTAGGCCTAAGTAAATAGGCCTGCTGTACCGACTCACAAACTATCTGCACAGCAAGGGACTAGTCATGTAGCAAAGTGTTAATCTAAACTACATTTTCATCCGACAATCAGTGAGTATGAGTCATTGGTCACCCGCTAACGAGTAATCACTTAAATAGAGTATTCTCTGTTACACAGCAACGCTTTTCTTCCTGTTGCGTTGGTAACCTTCCTCAGCACATCCAGCACGTGTCTTGGGGTGGTGGTGGAGGACCCAGGTTGAGTCTCTCCTGGTTGTATCTACTGTACATCTGTTCAGCTGTCCACATCCACTCCCAATTAAGCTTCTTGCATTGCATTTGGGGGGGGTTCCTGTTGCTGCAGCGCACGGCTGTTGTTGTTGTTGTTTTCAAAGCTGACAAACAATGCTCTCCATCTGCTAAGCCTAGCCCTAATAATCAGGGCTGCCCAGACATCTGGATATCGCTGGTGCAATACCTTTTGGACATGTTGTCCATTTTCTCATGTCCAGAGTCTAAAGACAACGTCTTTATGTTTTGGAGTTGGATCCACATTCAATGCTTCTACACAGTATACATTATTCCAAGAGCATACAGTCTCTAACACCGTGTGGTATAAAAACAAAACTATTGAGCCAGATGCTAACTCATTTGTTCCTCCAACAAATGTATATGTAACACAAGGCATGCACTAGGCACATCATGAGGACCATATTGGAGATAATGTTTTTTTCAAGGGACAATTTTAGTAAATGTTGGATAATGTGAAATGTATTTATCACAATTATAGTCTCAAAGGCCTGTAATTAAATCCAACCAATCTCTCTCTCTCTCTTTCTCTCTCTCTCTCTCTCTCTCTCTCTCTCTCTCTCTCTCTCTCTCTCTCTCTCTCTCTCTCTCTCTCTCTCTCTCTCTCTCTCTCTCTCTCTCTCTCTCTCTCTCTCTCTTCTTCTCCCTTTCCCTCTCTCTCTCTCTCTCTCTCTCTCTCTCTCTCTCTCTCTCTCTCTCTCTCTCTCTCTCTCTCTCTCTCTCTCTCTCTCTCTCTCTCTCTCTCTCTCCCTGCCTCTCTTCCTCTCAAGCACCTGGAGCAGGAGAAGCACGAGCTGCGTCGGCGTCTGGAGCGGCGTGAGGGTGAGTGGGAGTGCCGCGTGGCCGAGCTGGAGACGGACGTCCAGCAGCTGGAGGTGGAGCTGGAGCGCCAGCGGCTGCATCTGAGGGAGGCGGAGCGGGAGAGGAGCAGTACCGTCGGCCAGCTCTCGGAGCACAACCACCGGCTCCTGGAGCAACTTAGCAGGGTGAGGGCAGGGGGGGGTGGTTTCAGATATGTGTGTGGGTGAGGGTGTTGTTATGGGTGTGTGTGTGTGTGTGTGTGTGTGTGTGTGTGTGTGTGTGTGTGTGTGTGTGTGTGTGTGTGTGTGTGTGTGTGTGTGTGTGTGTGTGTGCGCATGTGTGTGTGTGTGTGTGTGTGTAATGTTTTTATGTGTGTCAGTGTGAGTGTGTGTGTGTATGTGTGTGTGTGTGTGTGTGTGTGTGTGTGTGTGTCTGGGTCACTCAGTTCTGCTCGGGTTGATCTGGATCACATGATGCTCAGCCAAGGGAGGAACCACCCCTCCCCCTACATCCCAGCACACATCACCACCATGTCCCACATCGCCCCCTCAATGCTCCCTGGAGCTGGGATGGTCCCAGCTCGTCAGAGTAGAAGTGGAAACCTGGTATCCCATGCTGAATCATTTTTAAATCTTGAACTTATGGGATGTTAAGCTCTGCATCCTCGTCTGACCGTTTGTGTTGCAGCGTGGGTATTAACACAGGTGGACAAAATGGAAGGAAATCATCTATAAAGGAGAGGATGAGCCACAAACTGCGATAAAGAGAGAGAGGAAGGACAAGTAATTCAGTGCAGAGAGCTGAAAAGTAACAGACTGGGCTTTAAAGGGGCGACAAAAGAAAGACAAACACAAACAGACTCAAAGTTTAAGTAAAGCGGCGTACAGGTCACGTGACTACGAGGCATAGCACGGTAACTTCTTCTGCAAGTGATAGACCTTAACAACTTTATTTTTGCTCTAAATATTTGTAAACACAATTGAATTAGAATGTAAAAGGGATTTCCAATAAAACAAAGAGATCTAAAATAATAACACATTTGAAACCCCGTGAAAGGGATGTGCCAATGTTACAGGAGACACATTTGAAGAATGCAGAAGCTGTTAAGTTAAGACAGAGATGGGTCGGTCAGGTTTTTTCAGCTCCTGGTACAGGGGCCTCTAGAAGTGTCAATACTTCAATATCTAAACGCTTATCTTTTACGTTAAAGGGACTCTGACCTTTGTTGCATTTGAGAATTACAGCACATTCAAATCATCCCGCCGTCCTCCAATGCCCCACCCCCTAAGCGTACAAAACTAAGCGTTATTTTTTAGAGTACTGTAACGACCTCGCCGGTGACATAATGATGTCGAGTCATTAGTAGTTGAAGGTAGTTTTAATGAACCAAAACCAGGTCACTGAAACCCGTAACATTGTAACCAACGGCAGAAAACCGACACAAAACAAACCCCGGTTACCCCGGCAACCCCCAACACGGTCTCACTCGCGTGCAGGCCCCCACCCTCCTGTTCTTCCAAGGCCCTCCCCCAGCTGACCTAATGATTCGCCCCCACGCTGATTGACAAGAAGAACATTACAATACATACACATAGAACAATTGGCATAGCGGACAACGAAATATAATGTAACACATAACACACAAACTATTTAACTGTCCCAGGGTCGCTACAGTACAAAAGTTCTAGACTCCCATGGGTTATGTTTAGACTCCCATGGGTTATGTTTAGACTCCCAGGGGTCATAATATCTACCAGGGGTCTAGTAAACAAGAAGTCCGAAGAAGACGCGTCTGAGTCCGAAATGGGTCCCGTAATCGGACTGAGTGGTGCGGTTGGGTGCCAACGTTCTGGAGGTCTTCCTGTAGCTCCAGAGTAGCGGGACAACGTCGCGTCTGAGTCCGAAATGGGTCCCGTAATCGGACTGAGTGGTGCGGTTGGGTGCCAACGGTCTGGAGGTCTTCCAGTAGCTCCAGAGTAGCGGGACAACGTCGCGTCTGAGTCCGAAATGGGTCCCCTAATTGGACTGAGTGGTGCGGTTGGTTGCCAACGGTCTGGAGGTCCTGAGAATCATCCAGGGGAGCGGGACCACTTGGCTTCTGAGGCCGAATCGGGTCCCCTTGTCGGACTGAATGGTGCAGTTTCAGTACGCCGTGGACCACTTTGGTCTGCCATCGTCAGTCGCTACGGTCGCTACTCGCTACTGTCTGCCGTGGAATCAAAACAAACCCTCTAGTTGAGGACGCGCCTTGATGACGCGGGCCCGAATGCGCCACAAGAAGCAGACGGAAAACCTTATATATCCATGCAGCAAACAGACAGGTCTGTCGGCCAATAAGGTCATTCGGTCCGAAGAATTTTATTGGTTGAAGTTTTCACTAAATATTATGAGAGTAAAATAAATGTTTGTTTTTACTCCTGGTGGGTCTGTCTTGCATATTAGAGTGTTATTACCTTATTAATACCAATTTAACCTTATCCAAAAAAAGTGTAAAAATGCAACAAAGGTAAGAGTCCCTTTAACCCAAGAAATAGTGGACAAAGATGGCAGATATATTATTATATCGGGTTTCTTACAAAACATAAAGTGCACTTTGGTGAATGTTTATGCTCCTAATATAGGACAGGCTAAATTTCTCTCGACTAATCGTGATTCTATCTCAATTTTCTGCTGATCCAATTTTTATGGGTGGAGACTTTAACCTGGTTAGCGATCCTGCAGTAGATAGATCTAGCCGCCCACTCCCATCTGATAGGTCTCTCTCGGTAACATTTAAAGAATTAAAAGAATCTTTGGCAATGTCTGACATATGGCATGTAGTGAACCCTTAGTGTGCAGGACTATACATTCTATTCTCATGCTCATAACTCAAACTCAAGGATTGATTACTTACCTTTATCTCAGAATATAGAGGAGAATGTGATTGATAACAAAATACACAATATTATTATTTCAGACCACACGCCTTTGTCAGTCCTCTCTCTTTCCAAAAACAACCATACAAATTAACAGTGGAGATTTAACAACACTTTACTCAAGGATGAAGAGTTTGTGTCCATGTTAAAAGAGAAAACAAAAGAGTTTATTCAGATCTATCTTACTTCAGTGCCCTCAATACAAATAGTATGGGAAGCATTTAAGGCTACCTGCAGAGGATGGATTATTAGCTACGCCACAGCCAGAAAGAAAAGACTGGTGATGAAGAAAAATAGTTTAATTTTAGAGACTAAGACTTTAGAATCATAGCATATGCGTGATCCTAAGAATATAAGATAAAAAAATTAAATGATGATCTGTAAGGCAGAATTACAATCAATCATGCATGAGGAGACATTATTTGCAATGTTTAGAGTTCATCGTAACTACTTTGAAAGTGGTGACAAAGCAGACAAAATGCCAGCCTTGGAATCTTTCTTTCACAACATCTCTCTTCCAACTTTAAAAGAAGAGGAGAGAGAAAGTTTAGAGGCACCTGTTACAGAAATGGAAATATTCTCAGCTTTGAAAGCTTTCCTATCTGGGAAAGCACCAGGCAATGACGGCTTTACCATAGCGCTTATAAATGCCTCCAACATAACTTATCCCCACTTCTTACTTTACTATTCAACAATACATTAACTAACCACTCAATGCCAAAGACTATGTGCCAAGCAACTATCTCGCTCTTACCTGAGCCCAGTGAGGAGCATTCTCAATTGACTAATTTCCGCCCCATAAGTATAAATATAAATATGGAGACCGCCATTTCCTCATTGATCCATCTTGATCAAGTAGGATTTATTAAAGGTTGACTTGCCTCTAACAATTTGAGAAGACTCTTCCAGGTAATGGCGACAGCCAGCACTCTACAGCATCCAGCAGTAGCCATATCGCTGGACGCTGAGAAAGCCTTTGACAGGGTAGAGTGGCATTATTTGTTTTACATTATGTCAAAATTTGGTTTTGGACCAGTTATTATTGGCTGGGTGAAGGCCCTCTATAATAACCCTAGTGCTTCAATTAAAACTAAAGGAACCATATCCGAACCTTTCCAACTCCAAAGATCTACCAGGCAGGGTTGTCTCGCCTCGCTAACACTCTTTATTTTGGCCTTAGAACCTCTAGTATGTGCTATCTGAGCAGAGAGGAAAATCACTGGTATCCAGATTGGGGGTCATGATTTTAAAGCTAATCTATTTGCTGATGATTTGTTAACATTAACTTTATCCCAACCAAATCAGTGAATCCCGCAGGTGATGAAATTTATTGAGGTTTTTGGGAAGCTTTAACGGTATAAGGCGAATTTCATTAAGAGTGAAGCCATCCCATTAAATCCTATGACCTACTCTTCGCACCTTGGTTCAGCCCCCATTCAATGGAAGCCACAAGGTATGAGATATCTAGGAATCAACATTAAGACTCCCATAGAGGACATTTTTGATTTAAATGGCCCTCTCCTCCTTAAAACATTAGGGAGGAAATGAAGAGATGGACAGTTCATTATGGGGCAGAGCAGTGTGAAGTGCTGAAAATGAATATTTTACAAAGATTATTATTTCCTATATCAGCAATACCTCTTAAATTCCCTCTTTAGTGGTTCAAAGAAATGAATAAAATATATTAGTAATAAAAAACCAAGAATCAGCTACAAAAGATTATCCAGACCGAGGGAAAGAGGCTGATTGGGAGTCCCAGATGTTTATTATTATTATCTTGCTTATGATGCTAGGTTTCTTTTGTTGTGGGCCTATACAGGCCAGAGTGATTTAAGGAGTCGGAAATGGGTTGAGGAAGACACATCAAGACACATCTTTCTCCCTAAACGCTTTACGGCATTACCCTAAAACCAATTTGAAAATAGTCAATCCTCTTATAAAATGTTGCTGTGTGTGAGGTAGTAAAAATTATACAGAAACGTCTCCCTTTCAATGGAGCAAATTGACCATGATGCCCTATATGGAGTAACCCCGTATTAAAAGCGGATGGGAAAACATTAACAAACAAATCATGGCGACATAGAGGTATAAACTAAGTGGGTCAGATAATGATAGATGGCTATATGGTACCCTTTAATGTCTTATATGACAATATGATTTAAAAGATGTCGACTTTTTTGCATGTTTACAATTAAAATCAATTTTGGGGTTATTTATTTTTAAAGAACCCATAGTACAGGATTTAGATCTGGAGAAAAAACTGAGGGAGATTGCATAAGGGAGGAGAACAGTGTCAAGATTATACGAGTTGTTGACCACTGCATCCTTTGTCAGCCTATCCTCTCAACACAAATGGGAGCAGGACTTGAGCATACACCTGAGTAATGCACATTGGGATACACTGTGCATTACGAAAATACACAACAGCCTTATCCAAATGTGTAAGATATCAAATTCTTCAAATACTGATCTTGCACAGGGCATATATAACACCAAGCAGATAAAAGAAATGGACAAGACCCTCTTCCATTTGTGTTGGCATGGTTGCGGAGAGGCAGGAACATTGATACATCTAACGGGGCATTGCCCCTCAGTAAAGAGTTTTTGGAAAAATGTGATCTGTATCTTATATTTTGAAAGTGAAAATACCACTCTGCCCAGTAGTTTGCCTTTTAGGCAGTAGAGCAGAAAATATCGAGTCAACTCTTACGCAACACATTAGAGTGAATACTAAATGAGGGATTGTTTTCAGATCGTATGGTTTTCAATGCACCCAGGTTCTTAGTATGTTCTTGTTCAAAGAGTAATTTTCCCCTTTGCTAATTTGGTTTAGCCCCTAGGTCAAAGTTCACCGTCATCCTCATCGTTCTTTGACCTTAAGACCCCACATGGGCACTAAAACTAGTAGAAAATATACTTAAAGGGACAGGATTCAGATC
Organism: Gadus chalcogrammus; assembly: GCF_026213295.1. Taxonomy (NCBI): domain Eukaryota; kingdom Metazoa; phylum Chordata; class Actinopteri; order Gadiformes; family Gadidae; genus Gadus; species Gadus chalcogrammus. The sequence continues at coordinate 20,917,493 of NC_079417.1, forward strand.
TGGGTTGACCCGGTTTCATCAGCTCAACCGTTTTATTGATTAAGCTCTCCACCAGAAGTGGGTGGGTGGAGCAGCACTCTGGCTTCTTCTGATTACAGTGCCGTCCGCCAATCACTCAGTCTACATTAAGGAGGAACAGCTTCTGTGTTACAGCGGTCCGTGAAGCCAGGGCCCAACATTCAGGCCCGCTGCCTGGTCACTGCCCTTTGGCACAGGGTTCTCTCGGAGCACTGTGGCCACTGGCCAGAGAGTGACACTGCTGCTCTATGCAACGTGTAACACTTCAAGAAGCTCCAAGCTAAGATTAACCTGGAAATATCTGTAGTCAACGATGAGCCATAGTTATATATATAATGTTATCAATTAAATCCCATTCCATTACTGATATATTCTACAAAGGAAGAATGCTGACCAGCCCAGTATTCTACCACTGCCATACTGGTATCTTACACTCCCATAATCCCACCCATTCAGGACAACCAGCCTGCCGAGATGTGCTAGAAAGCTTTCTGCCTCCTAACAGGGAGGGGCTTAAAAGTACACATTGTGACTTTAAATATTACTGCTCTGCATGTTCTGTGCGGGGATATGCAATGACACCTGTAGCACAGCTCCTTGTAACACCTGAACCAAAGGTTGGTCGACGTTGTAAACACAAACAGCATACTGCCCTTCTCCCCCTTAGAAGATCTTCCTAGAAGTCTTCCTTTTCGTTGGATACCTGCAGGATTCCATAGCTGGCCGTCTCACTGGCGAGGATACCGTTGTGTTCCTACCTCAGTTCAGCTCAGAGTTCAGATCTGCCCTGCCATCGGTCTACCTGTCTTCTGTCTGTCTGCTGTCTGTCTGCATGGGCGGCTGCCTGGTTGAGGAGGAAAGCTGTGGTTCACTAGCATACTGCTGTAGAGTCTGGCAGCTGTCTCTAGTGTGTATTTCAGCTCAACACCTCCTACCATATACCTTGTTGTTAAGCCAGCATAAAGGCAGCCACCCACCACCCTGCAGACCTGCTCACACTCTGATCAAATCCAACGCAGCAACCCAGCTCCCCCATCCAACACATCAAAACATCTTACCATGCCTCCGACCCTATGTTGTTCTGACTGTAGACCCCGGCACAAGAAACGAGATCCTCAGTGTAATAAAGACTTGTTAGATGAGTGATAGAGCTGGGCTGGTGGACTCTTGGCTCCTAAACATCCATGGGCCCTATTTCTCCCCATAAAGGGACCTTTCCAATGCGGGAGAGATATCCTGCAGCATTTATGACTCAGTGAAATGCATGGGGCCCCTTATTGCAATTGTTGGTCTGAATCAAATCGTGTGATTAATCGCGTCAGGGCGGGCAGAGAGACCTGCTTGGTAATAAAGTTAACGAGGTCAGCAACAGTGTTATCCCTTTTTCATTTCTGTCACTCTCTCTCTATCTCTCTATCTCTCTCGCCCACCCTCTATGGCTATTTCCGTTAAATTAACACAGGGATTTGTGCCATGTGTGTGTGTGTGTGTGTGTGTGTATGTGCGCCCACATGTGTTTGGGTGTGTTTGTGTGTGCAGGCTTGTGCGAGTGTGTTTGTTTGTATGTGTGTATAAAGTAGAAACAAGGTGTGTTACAGCCCTTGTACCTGTTGTGAATGTAAGCTGTGGGGGACTATGTATAGAAATACTAATAGCAGTACAATCCTAATCAGATCCAGAGAGGTTTACAGGGGTGTACAACAGGCACATCTGAAGGAAAAGAAACGTTGAAAAACGGACGTCGCTAATGAAAAAGGCAACGCTTTTAGGATAAACAATTAGAATGATTTGAAGTACTGCCTGCCGTTTGGGTTTATCTTTAAATCCCCCTCTCTTCTAAGACCTCGTTGAGGCAGGGGTTATCAGCAGGGGTGATCCACAGGAAGTGATGCAAAGGTGGCTAAAATGAAGGCCTAAGGAGATTAGGCCTTAATCCTGGGTAATAGCCTAGCCATATGCATTCAATCAGCAGCCACCACTCATAACCCACCAGCTAAATGGAGGGCTGGAGGCCCTTCCCCCTGTTCCACTTGCCAGCGCAACGGTGAGGACCAGCAAACTCGGTCACGATCACAGCTCCAGCCCCAAGACTAAAGCCCTCCTCTTACCCATATATTAGGCACAGTCTTTCATTTATTTGTATATTTGTGTGTGTGTGTGTGTGTGTGTGTGTGTGTGTGTGTGTGTGTGTGTGTGTGTGTGTGTGTGTGTGTGTGTGTGTGTGTGTGTGTGTGTGTGTATTGTAAGTGCCTTCTTGTGTACCATCTATCCTGGTCTGTTCTTGTCTTGGTCTTGGTTTTGGTCTGGGTCTTGGACCTGGTCTGGTCAGGTTGTTAGGACGGCCAATCCTCTGTGCTCCAATCTGATCAGAAGGAGCTGATTGGCAACACATTGTTTTAATTACATTACATGCTTGCTCAGAGAATGAACTGCTGACTCAAGTGTTTGTGGGATCAATTCTCAATCTCAGGACGGACATTAGGGGTGTTGTATTAAAGCCCCGGTCTGGCCAACCTTTTAAACCCCATAGTGTCCTGTGTTTTGATGTACACACGTGTTTTATACAGGGAACCGTGCACCTTTCCCTGCATAGCCAACAGTGGCCAGTCCAGAAAGCGGAGCAGTTCATTGTGGGTTGTGGAGATGGGGAGACCGTGTTTGGGTAATGAAGTCATCTCGATGTCCGTTCTTCCTGAGTCTAGAACAACGCTCGAGGAAAGTGACTCAGGATAACACTCAAAACATGGCGATCACAGGTCCCCGCTACACCAAACCCACGGCTCCCGTCCGGTTGCTATGACAACACACTTGTCGTTTGGTACCATGGGAATCATTCGCGTCCCTCTCCTCCTCCCCAATCGAGCCCATCCCCGACACAAAACAGATTTGCAGATCTGAGCTGAGGCGTGCCAGCAGCCCAGCCAATCGTATTAATTGACTTTATGACTTCATGATTCTTCAGAAAGTGTTAGCTCGATAGCTTGGAGAAGGGAGCGACATGGATGAGAAATTAGAGTCTGTTTTCTCTCTATCTTCACTCTTTTCCTATCTCGAGTGTTGACATGAACTAGCCTGAGTTAGGCTAAGATAGCCTGAATTAGGCCAAGTCACCACTCAGAGACTGTATACACCCCTATTGTATAATCAAATGAAATAGAGCTTTATTTTTCCGGATTGACAGGGTTGGCGTTTCAGAAATCCTAGAGGCAAGACAATGTCATTCTTACCCAGTAAAATGTAAATAGCACTTCTCTATATGGTTTAAATGTGATGTTCTAATCTAATTGTTTAAAGGCTAACAGCCACTTAAGTGTAAGTGACGAGGAGACTGACTTTCATGGCATTAACAATGGAAGCATTCAGTGGGTGCTTGGGTAAGTAACAGTGTTGTTGCGATTGCAACAGGTCATTTTGTAAGACACACACACACACACACACACACACACACACACACACACACACACACACACACACACACACACACACACACACACACACACACACACACACACACACACACACACACACACACACACAGGAGGGGGGTTGAGTGGGGAGAGGGAGAGAGAGAGACCTGAGTCACCTAAGGCCTGGCACCCTGACCAAAATGTGCCATTTATGGGTCGATGCTACCTTACATCATCAGAGAGACCAGTGATAGGGCGCTTCAGCTAGGAGGAGTCCAAACCAACAGACCTTATTAGCTTCACAGCGCCCTCTACGGGCAGCTACTGGCAACTACATCAATCACATTGACAGAATACACTATTGATTAAACAATGGAGATAAAATGTGTCATGTATTTCAATCACTCTGCAATAACAAAGGTTTTTTCTTTCACCATCTGAAAGATAACGCGTTCAAATCAAGAGCATCCCATTATAGGACGTGCGATGTAGAGACAGATGTAACAGTAATGTGGCTTGTAAACCTCTCCGTTTCCACAAAGCAATACACTGGTCTAACACTAAAATAAAAAAAAATGAACTCTACCTGGGTGTGAATGCTTGTAATTCACCATCTGCTTTCTAACTGTTACTGTCACTGCTTTGCATGCGCCCACTGTTGCCATGGCACTAATGATATTAACATGAGTGCCAGCTCTCTGTGTCGCTCTATGCTAATGATGTCCTGCCACCAGTATCTCTCTGCGTGGGCGTGCCCCACACGTAACCAGCCCAGCAGTGGAGCAGTGGCCTGATCCTCCCCTGCCAATAGAAGGGCTCAGAGGGGGCTGGCGCCCTGGATGTCACTTATAGAAAGTACAAATATTTTGGCTTAAGGGGAGAAATATATCCTGGAAGTCAATCGGTGCACTGCTGCACCTCACAGGAACACTTAATCAACGGCGCCTGGTCAGGGCACAGTATGGTGCCCGGGGGGGGGGGGGGGGGGGGGGGGGATGGTGGTGATGTGAGGGTGACTCACTGGACACAAACAGTGTGTAAAATCTCACTCCTAGCAAGCACAGTGAGGGAGATGACCAGAGAAAACATTGCTCTGGCTATGTGTGAATTTTTATATATGTGTATCGGTCTAAAAAAATCCCTTTTTGTTCTTTTTCAGTATTAAATGAGTCAGATTGGAAAGCAACGACGAGTGGTGGGTGCCTAGTGTCAACGTTATTAGTATCTCCCCTGCATTCCTCATCCTTAACTGGGAAAAGAGCCCACTTGATAAATAGGGAGGCTTATTCACTTCATAACAGATGCACATTTTCGGAAAATGTCTTGAACATCACGTTTTCTCTCTCTCTCTCTCTCTCTCTCTCTCTCTCTCTCTCTCTCTCTCTCTCTCTCTCTCTCTCTCTCTCTCTCTCTCTCTCACACTCTCTCACACTCTCTCTCTCTCTCTCTCTCTCTCTCTCTCTCTCTCTCTCTCTCTCTCTCTCTCTCTCTCTCTCTCTCTCTCACTCTCACTCTCACTCTCACTCTCACTCTCACTCTCTCTCTCTCTCCGTCTCTCTCTCTCCCTCACAGGCTGCGGAGGTAGAGAGGCAGCTGTCCACTCAGGTCCATTCTTTACGGGATGACTTCAGGGAGAAGAGTGTGTCAAGCAGTCAGCACATGACCCGGCTGGAGAGTCTGCAGGTTGAGGTGAGGCTACCTTACTGTAAGGCTAAGCTACTGAGGCTACATCACCGTGCACACGGCTAATACTGTAAATCTAAGGCTACTGGGGCGACTCGGGCTACATCCCAGTCCACATCTCTACATGGCTCTGGTGTCCCACTCTGATGACACTGGAGCCAGGGGACAGATGTACTGTACTGTACATGTCCTGTTGCCTAACCCTAAGAAATGTGATATAAGTTGTGAAGTAACTTGACTGGTCTCTTGGTTGATTGGTAGGTTGGTCTAAAATGCCTCTCATGCCTATACATCCACAGATCCTTGGTCTAAATACAGCCTATGCTCTTAATGACTTGTGCAGAATTCTTCTGTAAATGTGTGAATTCAGAAAATGTTTGTCATTGCAAAGTCAGCCTCCCTATTCCAGGGTAGTGGTACTCTGCTCTGATATACTCATTAAGCACTCCTTCGGAGCTATACTAAAACAAAATCCTCTTCTCCCATGCTCCCTGTCCTCCCCTCCCAACCCCCAACCCCCTATGACCACTGAATGGGAGCAGCAAGGGTCAGAAGTGAGTCCACGCCTGAACCTATCAAAGTGCACGCATGAATCGATTATAAA